>NC_091992.1:125798562-126098562 GCF_044704955.1 Pristiophorus japonicus | reverse complement strand
AAGGGAAACTTCATGTGGAAGATGAAGAAAGATTGCAAAGTGCCGCAGTACAGCGGGACCTGGGGGTACCTGTGCATGAAACACAAAAGGATAGTATGCAGGTACAGCAAGTGATCAGGAAGGCCAATGGTATCTTGGCCTTTTTGGAAAGGGGATCGAGTATAAAAGCAGGTATATAAGGTATTGGTAAGGCCATACCTGGAATACTGCATGCAGTTTTGGTTTCCGTATTTACGAAAGGATAAACTTGCATTGGAGGCAGTTCAGAGAAGGTTCACTAGGTTGATTCCGGGGATGAGGGGGTTACATAGAAAACATAAAAAATAGGTGCAGGAGTAGGCCATTCGGCCCTTCGAGCCTGCACCACCATTCGATAAGATCATGGCTGATCATTCCCTCAGTACCCCTTTCCTGCTTTCTTTCCATAACCCTTGATCCCCTTAGCCGTAAGGCCATATCTAACTCGAATATATCCAATGAACTAGCATCATCAACTCTCTGCGACAGGGAATTCCACAGGTTAACAATTCTCTGAGTGAAGAAGTTTCTCCTCATCTCAGTCCTAAATGGCCTACTCCTTATCCTAAGACTGTGTCCCCTGGTTCTGGACTTCCCCAACAGCGGGAACAATCTACCCGCATCTAACCTGTCCCGTCCCATCAGAATCTTGAATGTTTCTATGAGAGCCCTCTCATCCTTCTAAACTCCAAAGTATAAAGGCCCAGTAGATCCAGTCTCTCCTCATATGTCAGTACAGCCATCCCAGGAATCAGTCTGGTGAATCTTCGCTGCACTCCCTCAATAGCAAGAACGTCCTTCCTCAGATTAGAATACCAAAACTGAACACAATATTCCAGGTGAGGCCTCACCAAGGCCCTGTACAAGTACAGTAAGATCTCCCTGCTCCTATACTCAAATTCCCTCGCTATGAAGGCCAACATACCATTTGCCTTCTTCACCACCTGCTGTACCTGTATGCCAACTTTCAATGACTGATAAACTGTGACACCCAGGTCTCATTGCACCTCCCCTTTTCCTAATCTGCCGCCATTCAGATAATATTCTGCCTTCGCGTTTTTGCCCCCAAAGTGGATAACCTCACATTTATCCACATTATATTGCATCTGCCATGCATTTGCCCACTCACCTAACCTGTTCAAGTCACCCTGCAGCCTCTTAGCGTCCCCCTCAACTCACACCGCCATCCAGTTTAGTGTCATCTGCAAACTTGGCGAGATATTACACTCAATTCCTTCATCCAAATCATTGATGTGTATTGTAAAGAGCTGGGGTCCCAGCACTGAGCCCTACGGCACTCCACTAGTCACTGCCTGCCATTCTGAAAAGGACCCGTTTATCCCGACTCTCTGCTTCCTGTCTGCCAACAAGTTTTCTATCCAGGTCAGTACACTACCCCCAATACCATGTGCTTTGAATTTGCACATCAATCTCTTGTGTGGGACCTTGTCAAAAGCCTTTTGTAAGTCCAAATACACCACATCCACTGGTTCTCCCTTGTCCACTCTACTAGTTAAATCCTCAAAATATTCCAGAAGGTTTGTCAAGCATGATTTCCCCTTCATAAATCCATGCTGACTTGGACCGATCCTGTCACTGCTTTTCAAATGTGCTGCTATTTCATCCTTCATAATTGATTCCAACATTTACCCCACCACTGACATCAAGCTAACCGGTCTATAATTACCCATTTTCTCTCTCCCTCCCTTTTTAAAAAGTGGTGTTACATTAGCTACCCTCCAGCCCATAGGAACTGATCCCGAGTCGATAGACTGTTGGAAAATGATCACCAATGCATCCACTATTTTTAGGGCCACTTCCTTAAGCACTCCCTAACACAATAAGGATATCCTTCAGTTCCTCCTTCTCACTAGACCCTCGGTCCCCTAGTACTTCCAGAAGGTTATTTATGTCTTCCTTCGTGAAGACAGAACCAAAGCATTTGTTCAATTGGTCTGCCATTTCTTTGTTCCCCATTATAAACTCACTTGAATCCGACTGCAAAGGACCTATGTTTGTCTTCACTAATCTTTTTCTCTTCACATATCTATAGAAGCTTTAGCAGTCAGTTTTTATGTTACCGGCAAGTTTCTTCTCGTACTCTATTTTCTCCCTCTTAATTAAACCCTTTGTCCTCCTCTGCTGAATTCTAAATTTCTCCCAGTCCTCAGGTTTGTTGTTTTTTCTGGCCAATTTATATGCCTCTTCTTTGGATTTAACACTATCCTTAATTTCCCTTGTTAGCCCTGGTTGAGCCACCTTCCCTGTTTTATTTTTACTCCAGACAGGGATGTACAATTGCTGAAGTTCATCCATGTGATCGTTAAATGTTTGCCATTGCCTATCCACCGTCAACCCTTTAAGTATCATTTGCCAGTCTATTCTAGCCAATTCACGCCTCAAACCATCAAAGTTATCTTTCCTTAAGTTCAGGACCCTAGTTTCTGAATTAACTGTGTCACTCTCCATCCTAATAAAGAATTCTACCATGTTATGGTCACTCTTCCCCAAGGGGTCTCGCATAACAAGATTGCTAATTAGTCCTTTCTCATTACACATCACCCAGTCTAGGATGGTCAGCTCCCTGGTTGGTTCCTCGACATAGTGGTCTAGAAAACCATCCCTAATCCACTCCAGGAAATCCTCCTGCACCGCATTGCTACCAGTTTGGTTAGCCCAATCAATATGTAGATTAAAGTCGCCCATGATAACGGCTGTACCTTTATTGCATGCATCCCTAATTTCTTGTTTGATGCTGTTCCCAACCTTACTACTACTGTTTGGTGGTCTGTACACAACACCCACTAGCGTTTTCTGCCCCTTGGTATTCCGCAGCTCCACCCATACCGATTCCACATCATCCAAATTAATGTCCTTTCTTACTATTGCATTAATTTCCTCTTTAACCAGCAATGCTACCTCGCATCCTTTTCCTTTCTGTCTATCCTTCCTAAATGTTGAATACTCCTGGATGTTGAGTTCCCAGCCTTGGTCACCCTGGAGCCATGTCTTCGTGATGCCAATTACATCATACCCGTTAACTGCTATCTGCGCAGTTAATTCGTCCACCTTATTCCGAATACTCCTCGCATTGAGGCACAGAGCCTTCAGGCTTGTCTTTCTAACACACTTTGCCCCTTTAGAATTTTGCTGTAATGTGGCCCTTTTCGCCTTAAGATTCTCTGCCCTCCACTTTTACTTTTCTTGTTTCTATCTTTTGCTTCTGCCCCCTTTCTATTTCCCTCTGTCTCCCTGCATAGGTTCCCATCCCCCTGCCATATTAGTTTAACACCTCCCCTACAACACTAGCAAACACTCCTCCTAGGACATTGGTTCCGGTCCTGTCCAGGTGCAGACCGTCCGGTTTGTACTGGTCCCACCTCCCCCAGAACCAGTTCCAATGTCCCAGGAATTTAAATCCCTCCCTGCTGCACCTCTCCTCAAGCCACGCATTCATCTGAGCTATCCTGCGATTCCTACTCTGACTAGCACGTGGCACTGGTAGCAATCCTGAGATTACTACCTTTTGAGGTCCTATTTTTTAATTTAGCTCCTAGCTCCCTAAATTCGTCTTGTAGGACCTCATCCCTTTTTTTAAAAACCTAGATCATTGGTACCTATATGCACCCGACAACTGGCTGTTCACCCTCCCTTTTCAGAATGCCCTGCACTCGCTCCGAGACATCCTTGACCCTTGCACCAGGGAGACAACATACCATCCCGGAGTCTCGGTTGCGGCCACAGAAACGTCTATCTATTCCCCTTACAATTGAATCCCCGATCACTACTGCTCTCCCACTCTTTTTCCTGCACTCCTGTGCAGCAGAGCCACCCACGGTACCATGAACTTGGCTGCTGCTGCCCTCCCGTGGTGAGTCACCCCCCCCCCCCTCCCCACCAACAGTACCCAAAGCAGTGTATCTTGTTTTGCAGGGGAATGACCGCAGGGGACCCCTGCACTACTCTTCCCGTTGGTCATCCATTCCCTATCTGGCTGTGTACCCTTTTCCTGCGGTAAGACCAACTCAGTAAACGTGCTATTCACGTCATTCTCAGCATTGTGGATGCTCCAGAATGAATCTACCCACAGCTCCAGTGCCGCAATGCAGTCCGTCAGGAGCTGCAGCCAACACACTTCCCGCACACGTAGTCGTCAGGGACACCGAAAGCGTCCGTGACTTCCCACATGGTACAGGAGGAGCATAACACATGTCTGAGCTCTCCTGCCATGACTTAACCCCTAGATAAACTAAATTTGGCAACAAGGCTAAAAGGTTATTTATTGATAAAGAAAAGAAAAAGAAAAACTACTTACCAATCACTTACCCCCTTGGCTGTGACGTCACCTTTCGATTTCTTTCTACTTCTTTTTTGTCTCCCTGCTGCAGCTGCACTGGCTGGCCTCCCAAACTCCCCAGACTTGTGCTGCTCCAAACTCCCACCTCCTCACGCCTGCTGGGCCTTTATAGGCCTCCCGAACTCCCCAGACTCGCGCTGCTCCGAGCTCCCGCCTCCTCGACGCCTGCTGGGCCTTTACAGTTGTACAGGGCCTTGGTGAGGCCACACCTGGAGTATTGTGTACAGTTTTGGTCTCCTAACTTGAGGAAGGACATTCTTGCTATTGAGGGAGTGCAGCGAAGGTTCACCAGACTGATTCCCGGGATGGCGGGACTGACCTATCAAGAAAGATTGGATCAACTGGGCTTGTATTCACTGGAGTTCAGAAGAATGAGAGGGGACCTCATAGAAACGTTTAAAATTCTGATGGGTTTAGACAGGTTAGATGCAGAAAGAATGTTCCCAATGTTGGGGAAGTCCAGAACCAGGGGTCACAGTCTGAGGATAAGGGGTAAGCCATTTAGGACCGAGATGAGGAGAAACTTCTTCACCCAGAGAGTGGTGAACCTGTGGAATTCTCTACCACAGAAAGTAGTTGAGGCCAATTCACTAAATATATTCAAAAGGGAGTTAGATGAAGTCCTTACTACTCGGGGGATCAAGGGTTATGGCGAGAAAGCAGGAAGGGGGTACTGAAGTTTCATGTTCAGCCATGAACTCATTGAATGGCGGTGCAGGCTAGAAGGGCTGAATGGCCTGCTCCTGCACCTATTTTCTATGTTTCTATGTTTCTATGTTTCTATGTTTCCCAAACACCCGGGACTCGTGCTGCTCCGAGCTTATGAGGAAAGGTTAAGTAGGTTGGGCCTCTACTCATTGGAATTCAGCAGAATGAGGGGTGATCTTATCGAAACATATAAGATTATGAGGGGGCTTGACAAGGTGGATGCAGAGAGGATGTTTCCACTGATGGGGGAGACTAGAACAAGAGGGCATGATCTTAGAATAAGGGACCGCCCATTTAAAACAGAGATGAGGAGAAATTTCTTCTCTCAGTGGGTTGTGGATCTGTGGAATTCGCTGCCTCAGAGAGCTGTGGAAGCTGGGACATTGAATAAATTTAAGACAGAAATAGACAGTTTCTTTAACGATAAGGGGATAAGGAGTTATGGGGAGCGGGCAGGGAAGTGGAGCTGAGTCCATGATCAGATCAGCCATGATCTTATTGAATGGCGGAGCAGGCTCAAGGGGCCGTATGGCCTACTCCTGTTCCTATTTCTTATGTTCTTATGTTCTATGAAGGCATATTTGTGGAGTGCATGAGAAAATGTGGACAGAACTATTAATGCAGTCGTCATATTTCAAAATTAAAAGGTCTCCTATTTGAGAGCTGCTCAAATGGCAGCATTGGGTTCGGTACTGCAGCTTCTTCAAGCTCTGCCTGGTGATCTCCTCCTCCAGGGCGTCGATATAGCCAACATCCCCAGCATCGAAGCACTGACCACTCTCGACCAGCTCCGTTGGGTGGGCCACATTGTCCGCATGCCTGACACGAGAATCCCAAAGCAAGCGCTTTGGAACTCCTACACGGCAAGCGAGCCCCAGGTGGGCAGAGGAAACGTTTCAAGGACACCCTCAAAGCCTCCTTGATAAAATGCAACATCCCCAAAGACACCTGGGAATCCCTGGCCAAAGACCACCCTCAGTGGAGGAAGTGCATCCAGCAGGGCGCTGAGCACCTCAAGTCTCATCGTCGAGAGCATGCAGAAACCAAGCGCAGGCAGCGGAAGGAGCGTGCGGCAAACCAGTCCCACCCTCCCTTTCCTTCAACGACTGTCTATCCCACCTATGACAGAGACTGTAATTCCCGTATTTGACTGTTCAGTCACCCAAGAACCCATTTTTAGAGTGGAAGCAAATCTTCCTCGATTTTGTGGGACTGCCTATGATGATGATAGGGCAACATGCAGCACACTGGCACAGTCCTGAAAACAGGCAGGCTGCAGTGCAGAATGCCCCCAGATCAATCCATGCATGTGAAACCCTTCTTCAACGTGATTGAGATTACTCTGATAGATGTCGACAGCTCATTTCGTGAGTGCATTCAAGATAGTTTTGTGGAGCAGTATATTCTAGAACCAACACGAGGGCAGGCCAGACTAGATTTAATAATGAGTAATGAGTCAGACTTTGTTAATAATCCAACTGGAAGGGAATATTTATCCCACAGTAATCATATGATCAAATTCAATGTTAGATTTGAAAAGGAGAAACTTAACACAGTTATTAAGATTCTAGATTTTGGTACGATGAACTTTAACGGGATGAGACAGAGACGGACAACAGCAAATTGATCCAAACTGTTATCGGATAAAACTACAGATGAACAGTGGGAAGAATTCAGCTTAATACACGACCAGTCTATATTCCGAAGGGGAAAGAGCTCTATTTATCAAATAAAACAGCCAAGGAGCGAGAGATAAAATAAAACTAAAGAAAAGAACATGCAAGCGTGCAAAGAATAGTGTAGATCCAGGGGATGGGATATTTATAACGAACAGCAAAGGAAGACAAAAAAAGATAGTAAGAGCTGCAAAAAGGGAATACGAAAAGCAACTTGCAAGGAATATAAAGATTAACACAAAGAGAAAAGTTTTTATAATTATATTAGAAGAAAAAGAATGGTCATGGGTAATGTGGGCCATTTAAAACAGATGCGGGTAATTTTGCAAATGGAAATAAGGAAATGGCAGACTTGTTGAATAATTACTTTGTGCCAGTCATCACAGTAGAGGAAGAGGATAATATACCTGACATTAAAAGGGAACCTAATAATTAATCAAAGGCTGGACCTCACCAAAACGTCAACGTAAGCAAGAAAACAATATTTGAAAAACTAATGGCACGAAAGACGGATAAATCCCCAGGGTCTGATGGTTTCCACTCCAAGGTTTTAAAGGAAGTAGCTGAGGAAATTGCAGATGCTTTAAAGATAATCTTCCAAAGCTCTCTCCATTCAGGAATTGTCCCTTTAGATTTGGAGATTTCACTTGTTTTATACTGCCAATACATTCTATCTGGCCTCCAGCACTTGTTTTATGGTGCTATGTACTGTGGATTGGCTAATTAAGAGGAACTTTGGAATGATCCGAAGTTATAGGCTGTTGTGGTGTTCACAGTTGAGTACCTGTGGATGATTTTGGCCACAGCTCAGTACTCATTCACAGACACCTTTCTTAACTGACGCTTGCCACTCTGACATGGTTAGGCACGTGCAGTTTGATCTGTAATTACGGAGTGCGTGTACTGGCGGGCGCTGATCTGGTGCAGCCTGAACTGCCTTGCATCTCTCCAGTGATCCTCCCTTCTTCCAAAAAACACAAAGTAAAGGGAGATTTCCATGGGAAAAATCTATTCCAGTATAATGTGTTTGGCCTAACAGCTATCAAGCAGATACCAGAATGCCTCGGTGAAAGCAAGAGAAAAAGACATGAACTGACAACATTTAAACTCCACTTGCAGTCTTCAGCGAGGCTCTTTATGAGGGCTTCCATCAACAACACAGCCCTCAGCAACCGTGGCCAGCCATTTTATGTGAGAATATTGAAACAATATCTTGGCAGGAGCACCAAGAAATGACATGAAGACAGTGAAAATACCATTGGGACGTATTGAAGATATGTCGATGGATTAACCTGGCACACAGGATAAAGTACCAGCAGACATCAGCATGGATTGTGAATGGGTAGATAAGCAGCATTATGGTTCTCCAGGCCGACGTGTGGCTGATCCTGCCCAATTTATGTCCATATTTTGGGCAAGACTGATTGTAAAACCTAGATATTGAGATCTTAGCATGGATTTTTACCTGATCAATGAACGCCAGATGCCGTTGGATGGTTGATTCGTACTGGTCCTTCTGCAGTTTTAAGCGATGGTTCATTTCCTTTTCAGTCTCCTTCATCTGACGCACAGTTAATTCTCTCTGCTGGGTCTGATAAGAAAAGTTGTATAAAATGCTGTGCTTTATTGTCTCAAGGATTCTGTAGAACAAAGTAAAAACTGTTTACCTACTGTCCTATGTATCTAACTATGTAAACCAAACTAGCTTCACTGAAGATACGGTAACACTCAAGAAGCGCGACACCATCCAGGGCAAAGCAGCCCACTTGATTGGCAGCCCATCCACCACCTTAAACATTCACTCCCTCCACCACCGCTGCACCGTGGCTGCAGTGTGTACCATTTGCAAGATGCACCACAGCAACTCACCAAGGCTTCTTCGGCAGCACCTCCCAAACCCGCGACCTCGACCGCCTAGAAGGTCAAGGGCAGCAGGCGCATGGGAACACCATCACCTGCAAGTTCCCCATCAAGTTACACAGCATCCTACGTGGAAATATATCAGTGTTCCTTCATAGCCGCTAGGTGTGGTTAATACAGAGGAGGACTGCGACAAAATACAGGAAGACATTAATAAACTTGCAGAATGGGCATGCAATTGGCAAATAAACTTCAATATAGATAAGTGTGAGGTAGTACATTTTGATAGGAGGAATAAGGAGGCCACATACTCCTTGTGAAATAAGTGTCAAAATGAGGGAGAGGAACAAAGGGATCTGGAGGTACAAATACACAAATCACTTAAAGTAGCAATGCAGATTAACAAGGTCATAAAAAAGCAAAGCATTCTGGTTCAGTTCTAGAAGGATAGAATTGAAAAGCAGAGAAGTTATGTTAAATTGTATAGAGCCTTGGTTAGACCACAGTTGTGCAGAGTTCTGGTTTCCATATTATAAAAAGGATACAGAGGCACTGGAGAAAATGCAAAAAAGATTTACTAGAACGATATCAGAATGGAAAAGTCATACCTGCCAGGAAAGATTGAACAGGCTGAGGCTCTATTCTTTGGAAAAAAGACTGAGGGGTGACTTGATAGAGGTCTTTAAGATTATGAAAGAGTTTGATAGGGTAGACAGAAAGGATGTTTCCACTTGCAGTAAGACCAGAACTAGGGGACATAAATATAAATCCAATCGGGAATTTAGGAGAATATGAGATGCTGTTGGGGTTAGATGACGAAGGGTGTGAGGAGGCTCGCGTGGAACATAAACACGAGCATGGACCCATTGGGCTAAATGGCCTGTAAATACTTCGTAATTGCTTTGAATATTCCAATCCACTGCCAAATAAGCTGGATTTGTTAAATCAGTCATTTCTTGAATCATTGACTGGAGCATTCTATTATGTGACAAAGCAGACTCTGGAAGAACCACAAAGTTCACTTTCCTCATGCTTTCATCAGCACGGAAAGATCTGAGTGTGAAAGGCTACAGCAACGCTCCAAGTAAAAATGAAGAGGTGGTGCGATAGCTACTCACTGCCATAATGTAGGGCTGGGCATAAGTCAGAGTCCTGCCCTCTCAGCAGTTCAGTGCTTAAATGTTCAGACAGCACCGAGGGCAGCGTCTGCACTGTACAAACACTGAGATCAACTGCAGGTTAAGTGTCAAGGGAATGTTGTGGAGGCTCAACAATGCGCTGCATTTACACTTTGTGGAGCATCATACAAAAGTGATACGAGACTCGCCACTCCAGCGAGTCTCACTGCGCTCGGCCCGGGAGTCAGGTTGGGCCCTTTAAATTTATCTTAAAATTACCAGCTAGTATGAATCCAGTTGAGACGGCCCACATTAGTTTCACTGAGGACGCTTGTGCCCAACAAAGACTGGGGGAACTGTCAATCCATCAGTTTGGCATTGATCCAAATCCACTCTACCACTTAGTGCTCTAAAGTTAAAAAACAAAATACGCCGACTATAAATATTATGAGCCACGCTCTTGGTATTTACCAAAGCAGTCTGTAACATAGAGATGGCACGCTTCTTTTCTTCATGTTCCAGTTTTAACCTGATCATTGAGCTGGTCACCTCGGTTGCCATGACTGAAGCCTGTTCCAGGTGGGCCAGTTCCTCTTCAGCTAGCAGAACCTGGAGACAGCACGCAGCAAAACTTAACTGTAGTTTAAAATCAGGGTAGTTAAAACAAAGCACGTCAATACTCATGAAGTCCCATGTTCAACACAGCTTACAGTTTTCAAATGACTTTAATTGCCCTGCAACGCTCAGCAGTTCAGCCAAGAGCAGCACTGTAAGATTCTGGGAGCAAGTCACAGTCAAGACATTTGATCAAACTTCATTGATTTCAACGTAGAGTGCTATTCCATCCCACGCCACATTTAAAAAAAAAATCCTATTCAGTGCAAATATATTCACGGTTTCACGACAAATGGCACTTCCCCTGCCTTCAAACTGCCAATTTCTGACTCTCTTCCCTTCCTTCAACAAAGGATAACAAAATTCCTTGCATGCTGCTGCAATATACAACTCTCACATCCAGGATATAAACTCAATCAGCAAATACAGGAATGACTGACCATGTTTACCAAAGTAAAGGTAATACTTTGTGGGCAGGCTGTTTTTGGCCTGTTGTTTTCAGAATGGATCAAAGGTGCTGTTACTGTCCCCTGCTCCTTCCCTGACATCGCTCTCAGAATCATGTGGGCAGCTAAAGTGCAATTTCCAATCTTAAATAGGTGATTTTACCAATGGAAGAGAAAATACTCAAATATTGAGTGGATTATGAAGTAAACTCATTTGGGTTTTTCCTTAAAAGAAAGGAATTTTCTCGGTATTGATTTTAGGATTACAACGATTTAGTTTTTTTTATTAAATGAAAAATTGACAGCCTGCCTTACCTCTCCGGGTGCCGTTAAGGAACAGGAAATTGGCTGCTCCTGCTCGGCCTGCTCCATCTCATCCAGGAAACTCATAATGCTTCGCAGCTTTACTTCAGACAGCAGAGTGCCGTACTCTGGCAAGCCTGAAGCCTGCTCGATTTGCCCCAGCTTCTCCAGATTGTCTGCCGTCAAGGACGTGGAGTCACAGTCCTGTTGATGGAGAGAGAGAGCAGGGCAATAGAGAGGTAGCGGCAAACCCTGTACATCACGCAAACTGTACTGACTGTTCAACAGTAGCAATCCGCAGTTTTCAAAATCACGTACAACTAGGTACACACGGTCACAAAGCAGTAAGTAAAAAAGATGGATATTACACCAATCCTTCGAAGAGCGGGTGACCACGAGTGTTCAAGCTGTCGGATCCTTTGCTCACTACATAAGAAATAGGAGCAGGAGTCGGCCATTTGACCTCTCCTGCCTGCTCCGCCATTCAATAAGATCATGGCTGATCTGATGATGGACTCAGCTCCACTTCCCTGCCCGTTCCCCATAACCCTTTACTCCTTTATCACTCAGAAATCTGTCTATCTCCGCCTTAAATGTATTCAATGACCCAGCCTGGGGCAGAGAATTCCATAGATTTACAACCGTCATCTCATCTGTTTTAAAATGGGCGGCCCCTTATTCTAAGACTATGTCCCCTAGTTTTAGTTTCCTTTATGAGTGGAAATATCTTCTCTGCATCCACTTTGTCGAGCCCCCTCATTATCTTATAAGTTTCAATAAGATCACCTCTCATTCTTCTGAACTCCAATGTGTATAGGCCCAACCTACTCAACCTATCCTCATAAGTCAACCCCCTCATCTCCGAAATCAACCTAGTGAACCTTCTCTGAACAGCCTTCAATGCAAATACATTCTTCCTTAAATACGGAGACCAAAACTGTACGCAGTACTCCAGGTGTGGCATCATCAATGCTCTGTACAGCTGTAGCAGGACTTCTCCGCTTTTATACTCTATCCCTCTTGCAATGAAGGCCAACATTCCATTTGCCTTCCTGATTACGACCACATTTTCCCACATTATACTCCATCTGCCATATTTTTGGCCACTCACTTAGCCTGTCTATATCGCTGTGCAGATTTGTTGTGTCCTCCTCACAATTTGCTTTCCCACCCATTTGTATCATCCGCAAACTTGGCTACATTATACTCGGTCCCTTCATCCAAGTCATTAATATAGATTGTAAATAGTTGAGGACCCAGCACCGATCCCTGCAGCACCCCACTGATTACTGTTTGCCAACCGGAAAATGACCCATTTATCCCGACTCTCTGTTTTCTGTTAGTTACTCAATCCTCTATTCATGCTAATATATTACCCCTAACCCCATGAGCTTTTATCTTGTGCAATAACCTCTATGAGGAAAGGTTGAGTAGGTTGGGTCTCTACTCATTGGATTTCAGAAGAATGAGAGGTGATCTTATCGAAACGTATAAAATTATGAGGGGGCTTGACAGGGTGGATGCAGAGAGGATGTTTCCACGGATAGGAAACTACAGGGCATAACCTTAGAATAAGGGGCTGCCCATTTAAAACTGAAATGAGGAGAAACTTCTTCTCTCAAAGGGTTGTGGATCTGTGGAATTCGCTGCCTCAGAGAGCTGTGGAAGCTGGGACATTGAATAAATTTAAGTAAGAAATAGTTAGTTTCTTAAATGATAAGGGAATAAGGGGTTATGGAGAGCGGGCGGGGAAGTGGACCAGAGTTCATGATCGGATCAGCCATGATCGTATTAAATGGTGCAGGCTCAAGGTGTGGTATGGCCCACTCCTGCTCCTATTTCTTATGTTCTTATGTGGCACCTTATCGAATGCCTTCTGGAAATCCAAATACACCACATCCACTGGTTCCCCCTTATCCACCCTGCTCGTTACATCCTCAAAGAACTCCAGCAAATTTGTCAAACATGATTTCCCTTTCATAAAACCATGCTGACTCTGCTTGATTGAATTATGCTTTTCCAAATGTCCTGCTACTGCTTCCTTAATAATGGACTCCAGCATTTACCCAATGACAGATGTTAGGCTAACTTGTCTATGCTTTCCTGCTTTCTGTCTGCCTCCCGTCGTTGCTCTGGTGTTCCCCACCACCCACCCCCCTGCCCCTTAAGGGGATTTTTTATATACCACCAGCCCCATGAGACCACACAACCATGACATAATCAACCCTCAGCCAGCCAATCAGTGGCACTATAGCTAATTTTACCTATATATCAACAGTTTCAACCATTATGTTGCCTTACATGTTACAGTGCAACAATTCAAGATCACAGTGAGCCTTACAAGTTACAGTCCCCACCCTGAAGGCGAGAAACCCAGCAGTTTTTCAACCAGTCACTTATTTCTTCTGCATGACCAGGTCAACCAATTTAAACTGATCTCAACTTTTACACACCTCCCTCAAAACACAGAGGCAAAGCATTATAGTCAATATAACCACCAAGGGGATCTGAATCAACGCAAGGGCACAGAAGGCTAAACAGGCCCTGGGGCTATATCACCATATATTGCTTCCCACCATTCATGAACTCTCAGTTGTTGTACTCCCTTTTCCACATTCAAATTGTCCTGTAACATTCTACTGAAGTGAACAGCAGATTCAGTAGTCGGGACAATAGCTGCCTTCAGAGGGAGGGAGAGAGACAGAATTGGGTGGCCAAAATGGATCACTGCCTGGGCAGCTTCATCCTGCAATCTCTTGTCTACTCCCAGGGTGGCAACATTGACCAGGACTACAGGAAAAACTATTTAAATTCCCTTTAGCAACCAGTCATGTATGGGGATTGAACAGGCTGCGCCCATTAGGTGTAATAACGAGCAGAGGGAGTATAGCAGTAAGTAGCTCCTCCTCTGTGTGCTGCTTGGGTGCCATTCCATCGTGAGGTCACTTGTACCTCGCGCTCAGGATAATGGTCGTCCAAAGTCAACCCACAAGCAGGCAATCCTTGGTTTAGGGGATCAGTCGGGCGTAGTCACACCCCACTCTTACAGTAGCATCCCTCCAGATGAATGGCTTGCCATTCTCCTTCTGGTCCCCCAGCCAGATACCAGGGAAAGTAGCCACACTCTTTATGATGACACACCTCTATAGTCCCTATTGATTCTTCGTGGAGCACCTTCAAGGGTTGCTGGTGCCTAAGAATAGGGAAGGTGATAATGGCTGAAACAAGTGCAACATCAGCACCTACTTGACAATCCTGCCGTACGAGATAAATCCTGTCCAAATGCCTCAATTTACACTTTTCCTGTCAATAATTACCTCATCTATCCAAGCGTATTTATCCTTTTGGTAGACCTTGGGTTCTGGAAGTAATTCAGGTTCTTCCTCCAGCAGTTTGAGTGTGTCGAGCACGTCGTTCAGCGTTGTTTTAGATTGGGTTACACTCGCTGTGATTGTGTCCTGCTCCTCAACTGACATCGCTCTCAGAATCAGATCCTGCGACTGGTTCGACAAAACATTCTGAGGTTAGTTAATAAAACTAAGCAAGAACATTGCATTCATGATGTGCTCTTCACACCCACAAGGCATCCCAAAGCACATCACAGCTAACGGATTACTTTTGAAATGTAGACACTGTTGTTTTTTTAGGCAAATGCGGCAGTCAAATTGCGCGCAGCAGATGTCCCGCAAATAAGAAGATAAATGGCCAGTTCATCTTGTTTTGGTGGTGTTGGTTGAGGAATGAAGTTGGCCGGGACATTGGGAGAACTGACATGCTCTTCCTCAGATAGTGCCATGGGATCTTTTTCATCCACCTGAACAGGCAGATCGGGCCCAGCTTTAATGACTCATCTGAAAACGCTCCCCTCAGTCCTGCATGGAGAGAATGAGTGAAAGGAAAGGAATGTGTGTATGTATAATATAACTATAAATCTCACACACACAAAAATAGGACAGGGTTCAGCCACCGATACTCCATGTCTAGGCACGCACAGGGAGAATTCTGGTGATGTATGACACTGATGCCTATCGAAGTATACGCCACCATGCGTCAGTATTTTCAAGAAAAAATGACCAGAGTTGGGGGAGGGATTGGAAGAGATATGTAATTTAGCACTTTTCTCTATTTTAAGAAAGGTTCATGTCCCTGCCTTATAAAGAGAATTGGAGGACAGTCATGGGAGCTCTGACAATCATCTACTGGTGAAAGTTTTCAAGAGGAAAGTGAAATAACAGGGAGAAATAAATGAAATGACGTCTTGTCGTTAAATTCGGCAGGACCCCCATGTTATACACATTTCCAAGGTTTCAGCCGCTATAGACCCTTCCCTCCCCCACCCCCTCGGACCTCGGATCTCCCTAACCCCTTCCTGTAAGTATTGCTTGCTGCTCTACCAAATCCACCTACGACGACAAGATCATGTCAGGGAGCAAAGATAAAGTCCAGCCTTTTTTCTTCCATTATCAACCATCTCCTCAATCTCCTCTGCCCTCACCTCCAAACAAGTGCAAGACTCATTGACTTCTTTGCCCTCCAGGTTGGAGATAGTGCCATGGGATCTTTTTCATCCGTTCAGCCGTCTCTGCAGCTTCTCCTCTTCCCCTTGCCATCCAAGCCAAACCTTCCCCCAAGCTACCCGTGCCGTAGCCCAGAATTTATGTCCCTGCAGCTTCTTCCCTTATGCCTTTACCAAGCTTATCCCATCCGTGAGACACACCTCCTTCTCCCATGACTCCATTCCCGCTAAACTGCTGACTACCCAATTTCCCTTCCATACTAACAGACATTATAAATGGTTCCCTCTCCTCAGGTACTGTCCTTATCACCCCCTTATATCACCAACACAGCAATTCCATCCTCAATGCTGAAATATTAAGTAACAGCATATTAAGTTTGGATGGCAAGCAATGTATCTCTTTTCACACTGTATCAAAACTGGTTTCAGTTGATATTACAGATGAAACCTTATTTTGAAATTTACCAATTTCTTCACTCCTATGTGAAGTACTGACTGAAAGCAATTGCCCTCCAGTACCTCACCCAAGTGGCCAATATTCACGTGTACACGTTGATAGTGAGTGTTGGTTGGCAATTTAACCACAGAGGGAGTGGGGGAAGAGGGCGAGAACATTTTTTTGCACACTGCACCCGATCCTGGTTGCACCCAATATGGTCACACAGGCACAACCAGAATGTCCTTAACCGAGAGGCGCCAACGCCAATGGTAGTGTGCGTGCCATCCCAGTCAACTCATCATGGCTAAGAAATGAAACCTGGAGCTTTCTTGGTCTGTATTGCTCAAGTACTCAAGTCAATGGGGAAGCAACAAGTCACTTCTAAAATACAAAAATCAGAAATAATAAATTTATAAACCAAATGTAGAGCAAGGGACTGATCAGAAGTGAAATAAAAACCTGAAATAAATTAGAACATTACATAATAAATAGATCAACTCATACCTGCAGTTCTTCTGTCTTTACACAAGATCCAGGGGGAGTTTCGGTTCTCTGGTTAGTACACACTTCTGGATCTATAGCTGCATTAAGAACAAGTTTTTAAAAAAATGAGGAAAGGTAAAATGTTATCTTTTATTTTGAACGAGATGTGGACAGACTCGGGCTTGGTTAGTCTTTTAGGATGTGCGAAGAGCAGAATGCAAATGCACACTGGTGAAACCCCGAAACTCGAGGAGGATCTCATCATAGCTATGCTGTCGGGAGGCAGAAGTGGGTAGAGGGATGGGAGCGGTAAACAAAATTAAATATGAAGAACAAATCATGTAAGCTGCACTTGCATACCCCATTACACTGGGTTAATGGAGACACTGAGGAGACCAGATTGCCTAATCACCCCTTCCATTCAGAAGTCGTATAAAAAACTTGTATTTCTCTAGCGCTTTTTATGACCTCAGTACAGCCCAAAGCACTTTACAGCCAATGAAGTACATTGTGTGGCACATGGACATAATTCAGCAGGTTGAGGGGAAAAAAATTGCACGTAAGCCAATATATTTTGATGCACATTTCAATGCATGTTGATAAATGCTTTCACCAGCAACACCCTAGTGCACCTTTCAAAATGCTCTCTTCAGACACAATACAACATTGAAAAGACTTGGGCTGCCCAGGGGGGTGAACTTCGTGAGGGTTCGAATGCTCGCCCACCGCAATTTTAGTGAAAATCCTGGAAAATGGTGTAAACACCATTTATGCCGCAAGGGTTTCCTTGCTTGACGGCCACAATTTCAGCAGGAATTCCATAATCCTGGGATTTCCATGGCCTTTTCTGCTGAAATTATGGCAGTCAAGCAAGGAAACCCTTGCGGTAATTCACCTCATAATCCAAGCCTGCAGTTTGTCAATCATCTACTGTACAACTGTGTGGAATTTTGATGAAACCACAGTGGTAACGTGCTCAAATGAGGTGAAAAGGTACAGGAAGCTTGAAAATACACAACAAAATTGAAATCTAATATATTTTCTCTTCCAATGCAGAAATAACCACATTTTGTCAATCTCTTATCGACAGTGATACAAGCACTGACCCACACCTGAATTTTTGGATTTGACTTGACTGTGGACTGGACTTGTATTATTTACAGGCACAGACTTGGTAGCTTTTTTCTTTGCAACCTTCCCCCTTTCTTGCAGGACAGCAACTTCTTCCACACTAATTCTTTTATGTTCAGCTGCTTTTTCTGCCCGTTTCTGTTGCAGTTCCTGCAACAAACAAATTCAAATTTACACACATTCAATCTTTTAGAATTCTTTTTACATCTTACAACCAACACTATTCAACTAATATGACTATTTATCTTGGCTTTGACATTTTAACAAAAGATAATGGGCCCGAAATTAATCGACATACCGCCTCCTTCCCGTCCAAAAATGTGATTTTGATGAAAAAACACCTACATACCGCCTGACGGAAAATTCATCACTGACATACCACCGGGCGGTATGCACACTGTCCGCCCATGCAGACCGCCGACATACTGCCCAAAAGTGCAAAATTCATGACGTTCCACCGACATACCGACAGAAATGCATACCGTCCTGGAGAAGGTGCTTTTAAGTGGATGGTATGTACACAGAGCTGACAGGTTTGTTTGATATTATACAGATCTTTATAGTTCTCCATAGTTTGATGTATTTTTAAATGGATTGTAATATTTTCTAGTGTTAGACAATAATATAAATGGTCTAATGAAGCCTTATTTGCTCCTTTATTAATGAACTATAATAAAAATGTTATTAGTCTCTCCCAGCACCACCACACCCCCCCCCCGCCCGTCTCTCTCACCACCGCCTCCCCCACCCGCCCCTTTTCCCTGTTTTTATTTCAGATTCTAGCATCCGTAGTATTTTGCTTTTGTAATGATAGATGGATATTTTGGAGTCAGTGCCTCAAGGCAGTTCTTCATAACACAACTGACAAGGTGTGAAATACTGGTACAGGTTGAACCTCCCTTAACCGGGACTCCCTTATCCGGCATCACCCCTCGTCCGGCATGATTCTGGTGGCCGGGGGCGCATGCGCAGAACGCAGTCGACCTCCACCCCGACTTTGGGACCGCGCCGACACTCAGCCCGCCGAGACTTCGCAGCCCGCTGAGACTTCGGGCCCGCCCGGGGCACCGACCTGCCCCCACCCCCCCCCCTCGGGCTGACCTCCATTTATCCGGCAAAATCCCTTATTCGGCACAGGCAAAGTCCCGTGGGTGCCGGATAAGGAAGGTTCAATCTGTAATAAATGGATCATCCAACCTGTCGAACCACATATAAAAGTTTTTAGCGACTTCTCATTCAATTCTTGAAGCCATTTGGAAGCGAATGTGTGATAATGTGGTTCATTTCACTCCTCAGGATGTTCTGGGGCCAATTAATTACTTTTTGAAATAAAGTCACTCACTTATTGTTATGAAGGTATAATTGCACACCCAGTGGCCACAAACAGCAAATGAGATAAATCGGATACATGTTGGCCAAGTCACCAGGAGAACTCCCCTGTTGTGCATCAATTAATAGCTTGGGATTTTTTATGTCCATCAGAAAGCCAGCAACTCTGACAATGCACCACTCCCTCCGTAATGCATAGTGTCAGCATAGAGTAAACTCTCAAGTCCTGCAGTGGAGCTTGAACCCACAACTTTCTAATTCAAAGACAAGAGTGCTATCACTGAGCCACACTGATACATTTAGCCTCATTATTGGCCATAACATGAATTATGCTGTGGAAAAAAGCAACGGAGGCAAGGTACCAATTTTGCAGGCAAATTTGTCCTCATTACAGACTTGTTGCCGTACAGGAGATGTCATGGAACACGGATGTGATCAATATGCTGTCATGCTATTGGGCACATTATCCAACCAACTAAACGGTTACGACAGCTTTAAAACTGCTACCTGCTCTCCTGCACACTACCACCTGTGTTATGAGAAGGACCTAGTCCAGGAGACACAGTATAACGTCCTGTACTGAGAGGGAAAATCTGCTAGCACTGTTCAACCTCAGCACTAGCAACCACCAGATCCAAGAGCCATTAAGGAACTCAAAACTCCCTCAATTAATTTTCACACTAAATGTGGAATTAAGAAACTTAAAATGATAAAATGTAGGGAAGAAATAGTCGTCGTTCCGTACTGCAGTGCAGAAGTAAGCCCATGAAAAAGGAGCTTCAAACTGACATTATCAGACCACAATCATCATGTGAAAAGGCTGTTGGAGTCAAAGATTTGGATTTATATTGGACCTTTCATGACCATCGGAAGTCTCAAAGTGCTTTACAGCCAATGAAGTAGTTTTGAAGTGCATTCACTGTTGTAATGCAGGAAACGAAAAAGAATGTTCATAAGTGGATAAGAATGTTCACAAGTAAAGTTAGCGTGAAACAGAAAACGTACGAAACCGATATGCGGAAAGTTATTTGACTGCATGGTACCTGTATGGCTGCCTTCCTCGCCTGTCGAGCTTTCTCTTCTCGGATCTTCCTCCTTTCCTCGCTTTTTTTCCTCTGGCGCTCTTGGACACTTTCAGCTAGCATTTCTTGCTCTTTCTCCTGACATAGAAATGTACTGTCAGAAAATCAGCAATTCTCAGTATTTAACTGGCAAGTTAAACAAGAACTCAACCCAACTGAAGAGCAAATCTAAATTCTGTCCAACTGTACAACAGCATCTTTAGTATATATTTATTTACTGTCACACAACTTCAATAATGTGCCATTGTTTTTAATTTACTTTGCAAAGACTAATGATTTGATGACATTTAACTTCTATGTTAAGTATATTTTTCAACAACTCATCGATTTAAACTTTGTATTGAATATATATTATAGTTACACTTATTTCCATTCTCCTTTCTTTTAGTCCCTTGCCCTCCCCAACAGATCATTCCCCAGCGAAAGCAGGCAATCACCCCCAGACCTCAGCCAATGCACTTTTGTAACCAGCTACTTCAGGCTACATGAGAAGTTGAACTGTCCCTCTGACCTCAAGTCTCTGCCTTTGGGGTTCTGCCTTGTCTATGCTGGATGCAACTACATGTATGGGAGACTTGGCAGAGGGGTTTACCATTAGTGGTCTAAACAAACTGTTTCACCTTGCCCAGAACAGCAGAACCAGAGGACACAGCCTGCAGAAACATTATTTCAGGGAGCAAGTGGTATATCTATGGAACAGGCTTCTTTGGAAGATGGTGGAAGCAGATAGTGATGATTCATTCAAATGCAAATTAGATAGCTTTCTTCAGAAAATTGTATTTTGGAATTCAGTACATGGGTAACTTGAGACACGAGATATGGCAAGTGTAGTATGCTTGGGAGGAACATGTTACATGTTCCTCACCTCATGTCTGGGTCTGTTGTAAGATAATTGATAGAGGTTGATTGCTACAATTAGTCAACAACTCCATCATCATCGGATCATGCAACCACCAAGATGGTAGAGGGTGAATTAGATGAATCTGGGTCTTTTAACATCTAGTAATTCCAACGTTCCTAGCGATAAGCCCGGATGACTTAAATGTGATTATCCAGTGTTCTGTATTTTATCCGATCATATTGCCTTTAAATGGCTATGCT
Source organism: Pristiophorus japonicus (assembly GCF_044704955.1). Taxonomy (NCBI): domain Eukaryota; kingdom Metazoa; phylum Chordata; class Chondrichthyes; family Pristiophoridae; genus Pristiophorus; species Pristiophorus japonicus. The sequence continues at coordinate 126,077,380 of NC_091992.1, read as the reverse complement.
TGCACCTGTTTTTTTGTAGTAAGCAGTCGCTTAAGTGCAGCTTGACTTGCTCTGCGTCTCTGGAAATGGCGTCTGTACCAACGCTGAATGGTAATCGCTGCATGGTTCACATGCTGTATGAATCTGTCATGTGTGTGGGAGGAGGGGAGGAGGGGCAGAGAGGGGGTAAAGAGAGGCAAGGGGAACAAAAAACAAACATATTCGTTTAAAACTATTTTAAATTGATAGTTTACCATTTTACCCAAAAAAAAGTCCTTTCTTCCTACTGGGTGTTAACCAATGGAGCACTTTGCATCCACTTAGCTCACCATCTTTCAGCTGAAAGTCAAGCGTTTTGTCTGAAGATACCGTGAAAAATTTGTCTCTGTACGCAACGAATTCACACTATGATCTGATGCATAGTACATGAAGCAATTATGCCTTATTTTCCAAGGCACACTGAAATAAGGTAGGTAATTAAAATTATACATTACATAGATAAACAAATTAATCTCAAAAACTAATTTGTTGCGATGAAACACTGGTGGATAACGAAGCAATTTTACAGAAGGTGATTTTGCCTTAACTTTTACTTCAATGAATTTTTACAAATTTTAGAAATTCTTCACTTCCTGAACATGCTCCTGTATTTCAATTTAAGCACAATAAATTGTGGGATGAGGATCAGAATCCAGCACTTGGAGATCAAGTACAACACAAGCCTAGTACCACTTAAGGGGCCCTTCTGCACTGCCTCACTACATAAGAACATAAGAAATAGGAGCAGGAGTAGGCCATTTGGTCCCTCGATCCTGCTCCGCCAGTCAATAAGATCATGGCTGATCTGATCTTAGGCTCAGCTCCACTTCCCTGCTCGCTCCCCATAACCTTGACTCCCTTATCATTTAAAAATCTGTCTATCTCCACCTTAAATATATTCAATGACCCAGCCTCCACAGCTCTCTGGGGTAGAGAATTCCCAAGATTCAGGACCCTCCGAGAGAAGAAATTACTCCTCATCTCCGTTTTAAATGGGTGACCCCTTATTCTGAAACCATGCCCAAATAGTTCCAGATTCCCCCACGTGGGGAAACATCCTCTCTGCATCTATCCTGTCAAGCCCCCTCAGAATCTTATGTCTCAGTAAGATCACCTCTCATTCTTCTAAACGCCAGAGTATAGGCCCAACCTTTTCAACCTTTCTTCCTAACACAACCCCTTCATCTCAGGAATCAACCTAGTGAACCTTCTCTGAACTGCCTCCAATGCAAGGATATCCCGCCTTAAATAAAGAGACCAAAACTGTACTCCAGGTATGATCTTACCAATGCCCTGTACAGTTGTAGCAGGACTTCCCTACTTTTATACTCCATTCCCCCTTGCACTAAAGACCAACATTCCATTTGCCTTCCTGATTACTTGCTGCACCTGCATACTAACTTTGTGTGTTTCATGTACAAGGACCCCCAGATCCTTCTGTACCACAGCATTTTGTAATCTCTCCCCATTTAAATAATAATTTGCTTTTTTATTTTTCCTATCAAAGTGGATAACCTCACATTTTCCCACATTATACTCCATCTGCCAAATTTTTGCCCACTCACTAAACCTGTCTATATCCCTTTGTTTATTCTTTGGGCCTCCTCACAACGTGCCTTCCCACCTACCTTTGTATTTCAGCAAATTTGGCTACATTACACTCGGTCCTTCATCCAACTCATTAATATAGATTGTAAATAGTTGAGGTCCCAGCACCGATCCCTGTGGCACCCCAGTAGTTACAGTTTGCCAACCTGGAAATTACCCTGGAAATTTATCCTGACACTGTTTTCTGTCATGAAGGGATATTCCAGGGGAGTTATTGTAAATTTGGGAAAAGGTGTAAAACAGGCTGTGTCAGATGGACCGCCTATTCTACACCCTGCCCACTGAAGTCACTGGAAAGGAAAATCAGGAGTGGTGTATAATGGGCATCCAACCCGATATCACTATCGCCCAAAAGTTAAAATGATTCCCCAGGATTCCTACTATGGCCTTATTGTCAAGTATTCACAGGAAAGTGCCACCTGACCCATGTCTGTTTAGATTATTAGAGGAAAATATACAGGCTTTTAATCAGATCACACTAAAAAGAGATTTCTACAGGTTATTTCACCACCCAGTGTCTCTCCTGCCCCGCTTACTCCATTGAAAGGAATGACATATTCATGATCAACGTGCGAATGACAATTTACGTAGAAGAACAGCTCGAGTCTATACCCAACCTTTACAAAAACTGAGTTGAGACTCGAAAACTAATTTCTAAGATTATCCTTACCGCTGAGAGAGACAGCATGTAAATGGAAAAAAACAGCATGAGAAGCAATTTTGCCCCATCATTCTCAGCGACTTCAACGGCAGAGAAATGACAGCATCTGCCAACCAGACACTTTGTTTTAGGATTTTACTGCAATAAACTCGAGCACAAAGATAAGCAGAAATCAAACCTGGAAAAAACATCAAGGAAACACCAAAAGCACTGCTACACGTATTCTGCAAACACACAGATCAGCTAGTATAGATACTACAAAATCTGGTTTTCTGCACAATACCATACAGAAAGCAACACACTCCTACATAAAAATCTGTGCATACCCGAAATCGGGATGAGCGATATCTGGATTATCGTTCTGGAGCAGTTGAGTAAAATCCGTTTTATCGTTAAGATTTAAGTATCGGATTCTAAGGGTGGTAGAAAAACATATTTAGAGACAATTTTGACTCAAAGTTCTCTCGATGTTTAGGTAGGATATATGGTGCTGTTAGCATGGGCATTTGAGGTCATCACAGCGTAACACTGAGTCATTTTGAATTTGTTCTGAAAACCTCAGAACAAATGTTTCAAAACTAATTTCAAAGTAAATATGATGATTTATAAACAGAAAGTTTTAAGAACAATATGTGCAAACATGTAGAATGAAGTGATCAATATTGTAGCTTATGCTCGGCAAAAAATAAATGATTAGAAAAGTTCAGCTAAAAATATAATTGGTATCTAAAACAATCTAAAAAATACCAGATGGTTCTAGGTCTCCACGGAGGCTCAGCACTATAACCATTTCTCCAAAGGTTTAAAAAAAAATATATTACTTCTGGGAAGCTAAGGGAAAAGTACTTTGCTGTAGTACTACTTCTCCTATGATGGTGGAGTCTCCTGTTCAATCGATGGACAAGTCCCAGTTGTTCTGACGAAGGTTCATCGACCAGAAACGTTAACTCTGCTTCTTCTCCACAGATGCTGCCTGACCTGCTCAGATTTCCAGCATTTTGTGTTTTTATCCCAGTTGTTATGGGTGTGCTGACGGGAGAAGAGCCTGATTCTGGACTTGCATGTATGGCCGCACATAGCGCACTGAAAGCCAGATGGGACGGGTAGATGAGTTGAGTTGCATGCCAGCCAGTTCTCGCAAACCCGCAGCCTCAAATTAATTCACTCTGGCCCTGCAGACATGCTGCCATCGATGTCTGTTGATAGTTGTGGCCATGAATGCCTAGGTGTTGAGGCTAATACCGCAAGATTTCAATCTGGCCTCCAGTGTGTCTCTATAGCATGTCAGCTGCCCACCTCTGTTGAGATATTCGGACTGCAGCTTGCCTTAGAAGATGGCTTTGGGGATTCTATAATCAGGCATAGGGACGACGTGTTCAGACCTACGCAAATGGGCTTTTTTGATTTACAGCGCTCTATACTTTTCTTATAGTACTGAAGATTTGCCCTTATCCACCCTGTCTCTTGCATAAAGTTGTATTGGATTTTAATTGGCTGTATCAAAGGAAAACCTTGTTTTATTGAAGTCATTTTGTGGCTCCACTCAGCAATCCCTGCCCACTCAGGCTCCTACCCACCGATGCACACAGAATGTGAAAATTGCCCCAACTTGGCATAAATGATGTGGTGAACTCCCTCCACCCTCACAACATCACTATCTAGTATTATCCACCAATGAGAAAGCAACACCTTGATCTTTCCTACATCACTGGCTATGCTAAATTCAAGCAAACGAGCCCAGCAGCGTCGAGGGCAAGTGAGCCGAGCGTCCGGACACTGCCTCATGCTGACCATTCCATGGGCTGATTGGGATTCGGATAGTGGGAGAGCTGCAGGCTTCCACTGGGCAATTTTGCAAGAGCATAGCACACTATTTCTGTTGGGAAAATTGGGCCAGTTTTAACAGTGCAGCTGGGTCAGATATAGCAGCCATGGAGAGTAGGAAGACTGACTGGATAACCAAGAGTGCACAACCAGGTCAGGAACAGAAAGGTTAGTGTACTACAACCTTGATATATGGATGTTTTTGACCAGTCCCTTCAATTCTGGAAATGGAGGTCCCATTGTATTCTTTTTAAGGCAGGATTAGTACAAAAATGTTAAAATTGAAAGATTTCGAATTTTAGCTGGCAATGATTTTTAAAACAATTTTGAAGACTTTATTCCATTTCACGGAATAATTTATCGACATGCTATTTGCACATCGCATTCAAAATCAAAACCAAACATTTTAGCTGAAAGGGGAGTTATTTCCAGTCATACCAAGTAATCTGGTGTACAAGTCTGTACTGCATCATTTCTAGATCAACTAAAACTACAAAATAAAAAGCAACATGGTTGCAAAATGTAACGATTAATACAATGCAAGAAATTGCCCATAAACTTTTTCAAATTAAGTGGTTCAAGCTGTACGTTAAAAACAGCCACAGAAAAATATATTATTGCCGTAATTATTTTCAGCAGGATATCATTTGAAATCTGTGATATGCTTCAGACTGCTAGTAAATACTCATTTTAAAAGTACAGGTACAGCGTCGAGAACTGTTCTGGAATCCGGACACCGGGACGATCCGTGGTGGGGTCGTCCGAAATCCGGAAAATGTACCGGAATACTGACCCCCGCCTCGGGCCAACTCACCCCCGCCATCTCGGGCCGACCATCCCCTCCCCTACCTACCTTGACCCAGCGTTTCCGGACTTGGGATGTCGAAAAGACCTTCCGAAGTCTGGAAATACACCAATCTGGGCTCGGGCGTTTCCGGATTCGGGACATCATAAAGACATCCCAAAGTCCAGAAAGGCACAGAATCCGGAGCGGCCTCGGTCCCTGGGCTTCCAGATTCTTGGCGCTGTACCTGTATGGTCATGTCAGGTGAAGGAAACAAGTAATTGATTGAAGTGCCAAGATTCAGTTCTCCAAGAGCGAGATGCTATACTGACCAATCGGATAAGTTGAACATGTTGCAGCATCTTTGTTCAACATCTTCCTCAATATCAGACATTATTTCAAATTACCCCCAACTTTTATTCAAGCATTTGTTTATTTCCCCCAAAATTGGTACATCCAAAAGCATTTTCCAGAACCGGCATGTGCTTCTCTGCTCACAGGTTTTCGATAGAACAAGTCTAGTCAGATGTATGCACAGTACTGCACCATGTCCACAGGAAAAGATGACTCAAGAGTAAGTCAATTAGCGGAAATGGTAGTAAATATAAAATGCAATCAATTAACAATTGATTGAAGCCACAGGGCCCACAGCAACACTGTAAACTGCATTTTCCTCATCCGTTGAGAGAAGTTGAGATCTATTAACAAGTTATTCCGGATTTGCTTCAATGATCAGATTCAGAGCTGCTCAATTTGTACACTCATCACTGACTTCCGCTCCTCATCACCCAAATTTGGCTCCATGATCAGCAGGAATTTGGGTGGAATGCAGAGTCATTAAATTGTATAAAATCCTCTGCTGCAAAAACACAAGTACAGGTTGAACCTCCCTTTTCTGGCACCCTTGGGACCTGGCCTATGCCTGATAAGGGATTTTGCCGGATGAGGGGAGGTCATGTTAAATTGGATGGTACAGGTATTGAGTAAGGGGATATCGGGGCTGGCTGGCTTGGGGCACGGCAGAGAGATTGTGTGTGTGTGTGTGTGTGTGTGTGTGTGTGTGTGTGTGTGTGTGTGTGTGTGTGTGTGTGGAGGGGGGGGTCACGTCGTCAGGCCAGTGATTGCGGGAGTCGGCAGCGAGGAAGGACTTCAATTTGTTCATGTCGGAGCAGCTGGGAATGGTGCCAGATAAGGGAGTTCCGGAGAAGGGAAGTTCAATCCGTACATTAAAACCCGACAGCGTGGAGTATTCCAGTTCCCGCAGCCCCGACTCCACAGAATTCGGGTTTAGTCCCGAGTGATGCACGCAACCGCAACAATGCAAACAAAGAGCTTATTTAAAAGCACACTGAAATACAACAACAACTTGTAATGAGTCTAACATAGTAAGAACGTCCCACAGGAGCGTAAATCAGACAAAATTTGACACCGAGCCACATAAAGAAATATTAGGCCAGGTGACCAAAAGCTTGGTCAAAGAGGTAAGTTTTAAGATGTGACTTAAATGAGGAGAGGGGTACAAAGAGATTTAGGAAGGGAATTCCAGAGCTTAGGGCCTAGGCAGCTGAAGGCATGGTTGCCAATGCTGGAGCGATGAAAATCAGGGACACGCAGGAGGCCAGAATTGGATCCTGCAAGCTAGCAGTGTCCAATCTCTTTCCCCATGAGCCACATAGGCGTTTAAATTTCAATATCTGCTCTCATGAGTTTGCATAGATCTCAAGTTGTCAAAACTAAGAGATCTTGGTGTTCTGAATGAGAATTAGTTTTTTACCATGAGTTCTGCAGGCTCACAAAATTCTAACAGAATAAGCCACGGATCAGAAAGGCATGCACAAATAGCGCTGAGGGCCGAATTTCGAGATCTCCGGGAACACAGGTTCGACACCCCTGCTGTAATGTAGCTCGGAGTTACAATGTCGATTACGAGTCAGGATAATGCATTACACGTTATAAATGCTTCTTAACCTCAATGAGCAAACGATTAAAACTGACCTTTCTGCTTCCTCTTCAGTCACTTCCTTCTTCTTCTTCAACATGCTTGTGTTGTTTCTTGTTACAACATTATTACTGGATAGATTTTTTTGTGATTTCTTGAAGGAGTTCTGGTCCAAGCTATTCTCATCATTTGTTGGCACCTTAATCATGTTGCTGCCCAAAAAAAATACAAACACGCTGACAAATCTCCTTAGAATCCATGCACACAAAACAGATGGCCAACTGAAAACTTAATACAATTCCAACTTCTGATGCAATTTTTTTCCTCATGAGAAAGCATTAAGAATAACTCGTGCTCTGGTACTTTCCCATTGGGAACTGACAACACGCCAATACCTCACTCAGTTGGCCATTTTTGAAGAGTGAGCTTGAATAATGAGTTTTTAAACACAGTTTTTAAAAAACCATACAGGATATCACAGCCAAGTTCCAACTTCACGCACTTTTCAGCAATGGTCACTGGACAGCGATTAGGAGCTACTGAAGTTTGGCTTGTTCCCTTCGCCAGGTCAGGGACAGAAGTGTCAATTGGTGTGCGTTTCCTCTGCCACTGGGTGTTGCTCTAACTCGCAAAGATCAAGGGTTAAATGGTACGGTAGTGGTTAATCTGGAGTAGCAACCCACAAGTAACGAGTTCATTAAATCTGGTCATTCGTGATTTCGCATCAGGAAAAATAAATGACCACAAATACTTCTAGATTGTCATAAAACCCCAAATGGTTCACTAACATTCTTCAGGGAAGGGAACCAATCACCTCCTACCTAGTCTGTCCTATACATGAACTATGTTCCCTCTAATTTTCTTTCCCGTGTGCAGGTCCTTTAAACTTGTTGCACCGCCGTGCATGCACCGTTTCTCTTCCAGCGACAGCGCAGATGAGCAGCCACGTGGCCCTTAGCGGGGTATATTGCACATGATAACGGTCCCATAACTTTGTAGTTGATGTAATGTATGCACCTGTGAGTATGCTCACAGATTTGTAGAGCTGTTGTGGGCAGTTGAGGGGGTCGTTCAGCCCGACTGCCTGCCTCTCTTCCGCGATTACATTCAAGCCAGGGTGTCCCTGGAGATGGAGCACGCGGTGTCCACCGGTACGTTCACGGCCTTCCGTGAGAGGTGGGCGCCGGAGGGACTGGAGTGCATCATCACCCCCGGCAACCAAATTTTAATTTGACCGTTTATTGTTTAAAAAGTTTTATTGGTTAATGTTCTAGTGCCCCTTTAATAAGGGGGCATTTGATATATAGGTTCAACTAAAATAGTTTAGAGCTGTTGCATTGTGAGTGGCTTAGCCGGTCACGTGACGTTCACAAGACGCAATAAAATACCAGTCAGTTGGGTCTAGGTCATCCAGGATGAGATATGGAGTTGTGAGATTAGTGGATGAACTGGTAATGTGTAGTGTGATTGTTAAACCTTTGTTCATAAACCAACTAGTTCTTAATAGCAATGTGTTGCAATGAATTCATAAGCAAGAATCCATGAAGCAAATACATTTCAATTAATTTTTTGTAGTGGGCCCTATGAAGTGGCCGCTCAAAAAAAGTTCAATTTGCTTTTGAAGGAAGTCCAACACTGAAGGTACACCAATCCCCATCAGGGCAACTAAGCAAGAATAATACACAGCCTCGTCAGCGTCACTCTGTCCCAAGAAAAAAGAAATAGTAATTTAAAAAATTGTGCTTTTCTGGTGTATGCGAGTCATTATTACATAGTTAAATCACTACCAACCCATCGGGGGAGCCAGTCAATATGCTTTTAAGTTAATAGTGCAAAACAATGATTGTCATATCTGCTTTAGGAAACCTACAGCAAGATTACGGCTATGAAAGCAACCATTTATAGAACCTGAAATATTACAAAGAAAACTATAACTGAGCCCTAAGGGTTTACATACTTGCAGAAGTCGCACAATGCCAGACATGTTCATGAGATTATGCGGGTCATAATTACCAATGGTGATTTGTCAACAGGTGACGAGCTACACTTTTATTGGGCTGATCTATGCCAAATGTCCTATTCTTTCAAATACTGAAGGCAAAGCATGGTGACATTTTCTGGATTCACCAATTGAATACACCTGGCCAGCTGCCCAGCTTACACTGGTGGGCGGCCCCATTAAAATAGCATGGCATTGTTCAAGCAAAATCCACACATACATTCAATACTGAGCACAGCCACAGTATCAACGATCATGCACTCACTCTTCTTTCTGCAACTCCACCCGCTTACGAATGTTAATTAATACTGGGGTATGGTACTGAGGGCACAGATACTCAACAGTACCACGTCCAAGTGATAATTTTTCATGTGCAAGACTACACAATGAGCATTGGACGGTATTACAGTTAAGCATGATCCTGACATTCAAGTACCTTTTCCAGCAGGAGTCAGTGGAAGTCTTGCCCCATGGCCAAGAGGCATTGAGGCCAGGACTTCAAGGTCTAGATTCTCCTCCTATTGACTGAATGGGCAGAAATCCAGAGGAAAAAAAATTGTGCTCGGTGATAATGGTGAGAGAGGTTGCTCCAAGGAGGTGACAAGTGAATGGAGAGTTCACTGCAGTTACTTCCAGAGTGCATACAGCTCACAAATCTTTTCCGAAACCTGAAGGCTTCAATTTCTGACATTGGAAAGTGAACAGCTGTGAAATGGTAGCTTTTATACCACTTCTGCGGCTATCAACTAGCCAAAGCAATAGAGAGTCACTGAGAATCCGACTCCACTTTACCAGGCGTGAAACCCGAGGGACATCAAAGCTGTCAAAAGATTGGTAAAATTGTACGTGCCTGCTTTTAAGCCTCTTAACTAGCATTTAGCATTTAAGTACTTTCTAAATGATGAACGCCGACCCGACAGTTGAGAAACTCACACGGAGGTAGGTTCAGTGCGGGATCCCGATCCGCTGTCAATCAAAGCCATTTTGACAGCGGGCCCGCCTCCAAACCCACACACACAGGGCTGGGACAATTCTGGCCAGAATGTCAGCTGTGGCTCAGTGGGCACCATTCTTTCCTGAGTCAGAGGGTTATGGGTTCGTCCCAATCCAGGGACTTGAGCATATAAATCTAGGCTGACACTCTAGTGCAGTGCTGAGGGAGTCCCGCACTGTCCGAGGTGCCATCTTTCAGATGAGACGTTAAACCGAGGCCCCGTCTGTGCTCTCAGGTGGATGTAAAAGACCCCATGGCACTATTTTGAAGAAGAGCAGGGGAGTTATCCCCGGTGTCCTGGGCCAATATTTATCCCTCAATCAACATAACAAAAACAGATGATCTGGTAACTATCACATGGCTGTTTGTGGGAGCTTGCTGAGCACAAATTGGCTGCCACCTTTCCTCCATTACAACAGTGACTACACTCCAAAAGTACTTCATTGGCTGTAAAGCGCTTCGGGACGTCCGGTGGTCGTGAAAGGTGCTATATAAATGCAAGCCTTTTATAAATTGGTCATTCTTTTTTTGGAATTCCTTATGCTGCCACTATTCTAAAGGGGATTGGCACAGTATCATTGACCCACCAAACCCTAAAGCTGTATCCTTCCTGTTGGCAAAATCCACTGTACCAAACTAAGCTCCAAAGAGCAAGTGCAGACTGAAAGGGGATATTGGAGTCTGTTGAAAGTCTCCACTACATACATCAATAAAGACAGTCTACACAGAAAAGAAATCTTATCTTGCATATAGTTGTAAACATTACCATATCATAAATGGAATTTTAAATTGATCTCTGAATACGTTCTACTATTATTGAGAATCTTCAACTTACTTGAGAGATGTTGCTTTCTGGTTTGAGCTTTTCGGAGTCAATGGTTTGTCAATAGTTGAGTAGTTGTTGTGCAGCATTGTGGTGACAGAATTCCCAACCGTTCCCTTGTTGCTCCTTTAAGAAAAGCAAGACAAAATTATTCGTCACACAAATCAAAAAAAAACCTGCAATGAAGTCACATTATTAGGATTAAAAACTGGTAAACAGACAGGCGTCTCTCAGGACTCCATCTGCACTCAGTGAAGCAATTCTGTCAGTTCTCGTCATTTCTCAACACGGGGAGGGGGCGGGGGTCGCACCTCAAGAGATTCAATTGTGGAAGAAAAACCCAACATCAGTTAGCTTCCCTGTCCCGAATCAAACTTCCTCTCAAATCGACAACAAAGTGGCACTAGCACTGTCGAAAACTTTGTGGCTCTGACCAATTGCACATCCTGCAGAGGGAAGAATGTGTGGTGGTGAGCAGGCGACAAGTGGAAGGGAAAAAAAGAGAGGGGGTGGGGGGGGGGGGGGGGAAGAAGGAAAGTGTAAGAGAACTAATCCTAGTTTGAAAAGAAAAAGGTACACTGTTTTGCTGTTACATACAGATACAAGGCAGAATGCAGAGTGCAATTAAAACCCAGTTACCATTGTCCTTTTACATCTGTGCATTCAGGAACAATGTACATAGGTCCCACGAACATTACATTTATTGCAAGGATATCCTGAGCTTGGTGGGTGGGTGGGGGAGGCAGGGGGAGAGGAAAACAAAGAATGAATTTCCCTCGGAATATGAAGGAAACAATTTACAACGTTAACGCACTTTTAGCAGGGGACAATTGTTACTTGTTTTTTTTTTTAAATGGACATCGGAGTAAGATTTAGAGAGGTTTTTTTTTATAAACTAAAAATAGAGTTGTTTACACACTCCTGGTCAAGAAAGAATTCTCCATGGGCTTCACTATTCTAGTCACTTAACGGAAGACGACATGAATTTTGGGATGGAGAGGAAAAAGGAGACACAAAGGGAAAAATATAAACACATCAGTACAAGATGTCAAAGATCTGGTCCTTCCTACGACACATCATTCTGAACCACTGCACATTGAAGTATCAGTAAAAACTACTTCAGTTTGCACAATGTTTAATGCCACTATTGTAAGCTGTAACACTTGGTAAATCCCAACCAACATTTTACCGCTCTGCTTTTCTGACATTTCACCAGACTAAAATTATTGTAATGGGAATGTAACCTAAAGCAAGATATGATGCAATCCTAAAAAAATTCGAATAGAAACACTGGTATAAACTTGCAGAATGGGCATATAATTGGCAAATTATTTTTTAATTAGTTTCAACATAGACAAGTGTAAGGTATTAAATTTTGGTAAAAAAATGAGGTCACATATTACTTGGAAAATAAATAGGGTAGAGAAAGAAAGGGATCTGGGCGTACAAATACACATAACCAAATGTTGCGACACAGGTCAACAAGCCCATAACAAAAGCAAACCAACCACGAGGGGTTATTTCTAGGAGGGACAGAATTGAAAAGTAGAGAAATTATGCTCAACTTGTATTGAACCTTGGTTAGATCACACTTGGGAGTACTGTGTCCAGTTCTGATCACCATATTATGAAAAGGATATAGAGGCACTGGAGAGGGTGCAGAGAAGATTTGCAAGGATGATACCAGAACTGCGATGTTATGCCGGTCAGGTAAGGATGAACAGGCTCTTGAAGAGCAAAACTGGTGGCCATCAAAATAAGATAACCACCAAGAAATCAAAGAGAGAATTCAGAAGAAATATCTTTACCCAGAGAGTGGTGAGAATGTGCAGCCACAGGGAGTAGTTGAGGCAAATAGTATAGATGCATTTAAGGGGAGGCTAGACAAGCATGAGGGAGAAGGGAATAGAGGGTTATGCTGATAGAGGTGGATGAGGAAGGACGGGAGAAGGCTCGAGTGGAGCATAAACGCCGGCATGGAGTTTTTTGGCTGAATGGCCTGTTTTTGTGTTGTATGTTCCATGAAATAACATAACCCAGATATGAAGTGACAGCACTTCAATACATTTCATTAAAATCTATTTATAACCACATATTTGTTTTTGTATTTATTCATTCACAGGATACGGGTGTCGCTGGCATTTTGTGCCCAGCCCCAATTGCCCTTGTGAATGTGGTGCTGAGAATACTTTCTTAAACCACTGCAGTATTGGGCTTCGTCTCTGGTAGAATCTGTAATATGTCAAGGTCACCAGTTTCGATGTGAGCAGGCTGCCAGGACTGTACCTAAAGCTAGATTCCACTCCCCAAACAGTATATAGCATGGTGACAAATGCAATAGCTTCACCATCAAGCCGGTCAGCCTGACTAACATAAAAGGCAGCAATAAGACGAAGAATCAATTGCTTATTGCAATAAAAATGGTTTTAAAAATTGCCCCTTTGTGATGAATGAGAGTACTTTAAATCTCTCCAATTTATTTGATACTTTTCAGCACAATTTTTAATGAATTAATCGCAGGCGATTAAGTCACGGGGCCAGTTCATGTTGGCACGGTCTTCGCTCATGTAAAAGTGAATAAACACATCCAAATAGTCAGCATAGTAAGATGGTGATTCCTGGGATGGGGGGATTGTCCTATGAGGAGAGACTGAGTAAACTTGACCTATATTCCCTAGAGTTTAGAAGAATCAGAGGTGATCTCACTGAAATATAAAATTCTTCAGGAGCTCGACAAGGTAGAGGCAGGGAGGATGTTTCCCCTGGCTGGGGAGTCGATCCAGGGTCACAATCTCAGGACTGAGACAAGGAGACATTTCTTCACACAGAGGGTGGTGAATCTTTGGAATTCTCTAACCGAGGGCTGTGGTTGCTCAGTCGTTTATTCAAGACAGAAGTCGATAGATTTTTGGATACTAAGGGAACCAAGGATATGGAGTTCGTGTGAGAAGGTGGAGTTGTGGGAGAAGATCAGCTATGACCTTGTTGAATGGTGGAGCAGACTTGAAGGGCCAAATGGTTTACTCCTGCTCCTATTTCTTATGTTCTTATGTATTGTTCCTGCCCTCTTCCACATTCATTGTTGGTTGTTGGAAGCACACAGAAGAATCTCACTGTTTATTAATAAAAAATGTAATACCTTTATGTTGTTAAAACAACAATTTCCACAAGTGTCAGCCATGGCTCAGTGGGTAGCACTCTTGCCTTTGACTCAGAAGGTTGTGGGTTCAAGTCCCACTCCAGAGACTCGAGCACAAAAATCTAGGCTGCCCCTCCAGTGCAGTGCTGAGAGAACGCTACACTGTCAGAGGTGCCATCGTTTGGATGAGAAGTTAAAGCCGAGGCCTCGCTTGCCCTCTCAGGTGGACGTAAAAGATCCAAAGGGCACAATTTCACAGAATAGCACGGGCATTATTCCCAGTGTCCTGGCCAACATTTATCCCTCACCAAACTTTATTAAAAACAGTTTATCTGGTCATCATCACATTGGTGTTTGTGGGAGCTTGCTGTGTGCAAATTGGCTGCCGCATTTCCTACAGTGGCAACACTTCAAAAGTACTTCATTGGCTGTAAAGTGCTAGGAGACATCTGGAGGTTATGAAAGGTGCTATATAAATACAAGTCTTTCTTTTTTCAATGCACAAAGGTTAAAAGCACTTACAATACAGGTACAACGTCCGAAATTTGTAATCCTCAGGACAGAGTCCGTTCCGTTTTTTCCGGATTTCAGACAAGAACATCAACAGCCTGAAATCCGGAATCCTCGACTGAATCCGTGCCGTGCCGGGTTTTGAGCGACGAAATCGAAATCCGGCACAGATTCGGTTGAGGATGCCAGATTTCAGACTTGATTTCCTTGTCCGAAATCCAGAATCCTCGACCATGGGTTTTGCCTCAAAATGTTCGATTTTCGGACAATAATTCCAGATTTCGGATGACTCCATCAGCTATGCGCAAAATGTCTGGTTTTCGGACAATTCCGGGTTTCGGCGTTCCGGATTTGGGATGTTGCACCTGTATATTGGAATTAAACAGTTTTTCCTTATAGTCTTGTTATAGTCTTCCATATACCTACTAACCGATTGTTGGCCGTGAAGTTGGCTGCTAATGACACTGTTGCCTCCCTCCTTTTAGTCAAGACTGGCCCATCTGTAATACTAGTACTGCGACCACCAATCGGAACGGGAAAAGCTCTGGGTTCCTCATCCTGCCATTCGGGAAGAAACAAAGTAGGGGGGGAAAACAGGGTGTTATTCTATAAACATATAAATTAACATTTCAACAATGGTTCTGAAATGAATTGCTTGCATTTGAATTAGGAAAACCTTGTGCCTTCTATATTATATTGTTAGCACAAGTTGATGGCCATGTTATCTTCATGACTCTCATCAATACCGAGTCACTGGTCATCAAGGGGTTAAGACAAGTGTGCAGTGGGTTGATCTATGCAATACTTTACTCTGCGTTCAAATACATTGTTTAATATACCATATGCAACATTACTAGGTCGAATAACATCTTCATCTTTTCTATAATTTAATCAGTCAGACATGGGAAATATGTCAGATAAACAACAAACTTTTGGTATTAGTGTTAATATACTGATTCAGAACTGGCTGGCAGGACCTAGGCAAAAAGTAGTTAGATAGATTTATCATTTTTTGTTAAAATTTATTCATGGGACCTGGGCGCCGCTGACAAGGCCAGCATTTATTGCCCATCCCTAATTGCCCTCGAGAAGGTGGTGGTGAGCCACCTTCTTGAACCACTGCAGTCTGTGTGGTGAAGGTACTCCCACAATGATTTTATCATAATGGTTTGGTACAACTGAGTGGCTTGCTAGGCCATTTCAGAGGGCAGTTAAGAGTCAACCACATTGCTGTGGGTTTGGAGTCACACGTAGGCCAGACCGGGTAAGGACGGCAGATTTCCTTCCCTAAAGGACAATAGTTGGGTTTTTATAACAATCCGGTAGTTTCATAGTTACCATGATACTAACTTTTTAAATTCCAGATTTATTTCATTAACTGAATTAAAATTCCCCAGCTGCCATGGGGGGATTTGAACTCACGTCTTCAGATCATTATTAGTCCAGGCCTCTGGATTATTAGTCCAGTAACATAACCACTATGCTACTGTAACCAACGGGGACCGGTCACCAGTGGTGCCCTGCAGGATCGGTGCTGGGACCTTTATTAATGATCTGGATGTAGGTGTTGGGAGCACAATCTGTAACTTTGCAGAGGATATTAAAGTCTGTGCGTCTGTTAGGACTGTACATGATGCTCGACTGCTTCAGACGGATCTTAATCTGTTGGAAGATTGGACCCATGACTGGCAAATTAAGTTTAATTTGGATTAGTGCAGTGTTATGCATGTGGGAAGATAAATGCTCAACATTCATACGCCCTCCAGGGAAAAGCATTAAAGAAGGTGGAGAAAGAGGTTTGGGCGTTCTAGTGCATAGATCTCTAATGGTACATGAGCAATGCCATAAAGTAATGGCTAGAGCAAATAGGGTATTAGGGTGCATTCAAAATGACAATTGATTATAACATGAGGCATATAATTCTTTCCTTGTACAAGGCCTTGGTCAGGCCTCACTTGGAATACTGTGGGCCTTGGTCTCCTCACATGGTGGGTGATATTGAGGCTTTGGAAAAGGTGCAGAGGAGGGCCACTAGACTAATTCCAAGTCTAAAGCATCTTAGTTATCAAGATAGGCTAAAAGAGTTGGGACTGCACACTTTAGGGAAGTGTTGACTTGGGGTGATCTGATTGAAGTTTATAAGATGATGAAGGGAATAGATATCATCATCATCATCATCATTGGTGATCCCTCGAACGAGGATGACTTGCTTCCACACGAGTTCACAGATGTTTCAATGAAGGACCGGATTATTCCAGAGTGTTTCAGTTGACAGCTTGTTCCAATTAAATAGGTTGGGGAGGACCGGGGGGGGGGGGGGGGGGGGGGGGGGGGGGGGTCACAATTTTAAGTTCGACGTCAGGAGGTGGTTCTTTTCCCCAGAGAATAGTGGACTTCTGAAACAGGCTGCCGTCTCATGCGATAGACGCCGTTTCGCTGAATTCCTTCAAGCGAGAGCTGGACTATGTGTGGTTGGGATGGACATCACCGCTTACAAAAAGCAGGTACTTCAGGGATTTCAGAGTGATCTCCTGGACTAGTTTCAATCGCCTAGGTGGGTTGGAGAGGAATTTCCCAGATTTCCCCCCCCCCCCCCCCCCCCCCCGAAATTAGCCTGGATGTTTAATCTTTTATTTGCTTCTTCCTGGAGATCATATGGTTTTGGGTGCAGTGGAGAGCGTGTACATTGTGATACACAAGCTATCACAATTGTGTTGGATAGACTGGATGGGCCAGTGGGTCTTCTTTACCTGTTGGTCATTATTCCTATGCTGCTTATAAACTCAATGGAGCATCACTAAATTGTAGCATGCCACTCAAGCATGTAGGCTGGCAAAGAACTGACAGAATAATTCATCTTCAAAGACAGCCTGAAACACACTGGGAAACAGTCTAAAACCACAGCACCTCATTTTCCCAATGTAAACAATTAACACATGACCATTGCGCTTGGTAGCATAATGGGCCATTTTTCATGCTGTAACCTCCAGAATGTTCGGTTACTTATAGCATTGTAGAGGACGGCTACTGCCGTATATTTCCATTAACATTTTTCTATGGCAATTCCAATTCGATTCTGCCAAGGGTACTTTAATATTGTACGACAAGGACTGGTTAGCCTTCTAATTGGTTAGAAATAATTTTCTTTTATTTCATTGAAAAAAATGGATTTAAAAAAAATTCATTCATGGGACATGGGCATCGCTGGCAAGGCCAGTATTTATTGCCCATCCTAATTGTCCAGGTTGGTGAACCAAACAAAATGTATGTATAATCAGGCAGATTGAAAACTTCCACAATTAGTGCATCTCAGAGAATCTTTTTTTTTGGTGGAATGTGTTTCTTTTATGGAAGTTTTTTCTTCATAGAATGTGGTCAGTGTCAACTTATGAAGCAAACTAAAGTTGCACACGAGCCTATAAAGAAATAGTCAAAAACCGTGCACATGATATATAGAAACAAAGAAAATAGGTGCAGGAGCAGGCCATTTGGTCCTTCGAACCTGCACCACCATTCAATATGATCATGGCTGATCATTTTTGCAACTTCAGTACCCCATTCCTACTTTCTCTCCATGCCCCTTGATCCCTTTAGCCGTAAGGGCCACATCTAACTCCCTTTTGAATATATCAAACGAACTGGCCTCAACAACTTTCTGTGGTAGAGAATTCCACAAGTTCACAATTCTCTGAGTGAAGCAGTTTCAGCCCATCAGCCCGACAGCTAAAATAATTAGAGATACAAATATTCTAATTATGCAACTTAATTCAACCCATTATGGACACAATTTGATGGAGTGTTCTGGAGGAGAAGATCCATCATTTCATGCTTCCCATACACTTCATGTGAATTCCTCTCCCCGCGCAGCCCACAATAAGACAAGAGTCAATAGTGGCAAAGCTGCTACTGATCAAGATTCGCATGTTCATGTCACTTGGCATCCACAAATACATTTCCTCTCATTTCTCTCAGAGGGAGCTTGGAAGGAAGTCAGGAGGGAAAGTTTCCACTGAAATATTAGAGTGCTGGAGAAGTGAAGCAGAGCAGAGCAGTGGCTCTGCAGTCGACAGCAACAGCTGACAGGAATGAACTGGGATGGTGCTGGATCTGCCATTTTTGGTGAAATTGCTTCATTAGAAGGAAAACAAAACTAACTCACCCAACATGCCTAACATTCTCACCCTCTACTCCCAGTCCCAAACAGGGGGATAGGTTTCTGATCTTATGCAAGAGCATGTGTTGGACCAATCTCTGCTCCCAATGCTCTCAGTCACATTTCATACACCCAATTTTCTTCTTTAATTGGACGGAGAAACTACTGAAAGTGTTGACTAGAACCAACAAATAAATGAACAGCAAGTGCTACCTTCTACAGTTCACAACACTTTAGCACCTAGAAATGTCAAGTTAAAAGGCAAGAATGGGTATTGTAAGTCTAAACTATTTCGTTAAAAGATAATTGAGCTGGTATCTTTTGGAAAAGAGGTGATTTTGAGATAGCCCAATTGAGGTCCTAAAGTTTATGAAAGTGATTGATCCTTGCAGCGCAGTCAGACATCAGGACAGACAGTTGGGCGGTAATTCGTTAAAGATTGAGGCGGGGGGGGGTTTATAAACTGGGTTCATCAAAAAAGGACAGGCTTTCAAGACAATCTTTTTCTTGGGCTGTTTTGATGTTTACCAGCTATAATGTATGTACCTGTGAGCATGCTCACAGGTTTGTAGAGTAGTTGAAGCAGTCCCGTCGGTTCACAGACTCTCAGGCCGCCTGCAATTTCTGCGGTCTGGAGGAGTCCGTGTTCCACATATATGTTCAATGTGCGAGGTTGCAACCCCTCTTCCATTATTTGAAGGGGCTGTTCCTCAAATTCTGGTTGCACTTCAGTCCCACACTCCTGATCTTTGGGCATCCTGTGCGGAGGGGAGCGGGCAAGTCGGAGGGCCTCCTCGTAGGACTGCTCCTAGGCCTGGCCAAGGTGGCCATTAACCAGTCCAGGCAGCGGGCGGTCGAGGGGATCGTTCAGCCCGACTGCCTGCCTCTCTTCCGCGGTTATATCCAAGCCAGGGTGTCCCTGGAGATGGAGCACGCAGTGTCCACCGGTATGCTCGCGGCCTTCCGTGAGAGGTGGGCACTGGAGGGACTGGAGTGCATCATCACCCCTGGCAACCAAATTTTAATTTGATCCTTTTAATGTCAAAAGTTTAATTTGTTTAATGTATCAGTTTTAGTGTCCCTTTAATAAGGGGGCACTTGATTTATTGTTTTACAAAAAATAGTTGTAGAGCTGTTGAGTTGGGAGTGGCTTAGCCAGTCACACGATGTTAACAAGACTCAATAAAACCCCAGCCAGCTGGGTTCAGGGGATCCACAATCAGGCAGGTGGTTATGAGCCTGGTGCATGAACTGGTAATGTGTAGTGTGATTGTTAAACCTTTTACATAGAAACATAGAAAATAGGTGCAGGAGTAGGTCATTTGGCCCTTCGAGCCTGCACCGCCATTCAATGAGTTCATGGCTGAACATGCAACCTCAGTACCCTATTCCTGCTTTCTTGCCATACCCCTTGATCCCCCTAGTAGTAAGGGCTATATCTAACTCCTTTTTGAATATATTTAGTGAATTGGCCTCAACAACTTCCTGTGGTAGAGAATTCCACAGGTTCACCACTCTCTGGGTGAAGAAGTTTCTCCTCATCTCGGTCCTAAATGGCTTACCCCTTATCCTTAGACTGCGACCCCTGGTTCTGGACTTCCCCAACATTGGGAACACTCTTCCGGCACACAAGTGCCAGACAATGACTATCTCCAACAAGTGAGAGTCTAACCATCGCCCCTTGATATTCAATGGCATTACCATCACCGAATCCTCCTCCATCAACATCTTGGAGGTCACGGGTTTGGGAGGTACTGCCGAAGGATCCATGGCAAGTTGATGCAGTGCACCTTGCAGATGGTACACACTGCGGCTACGGTGCGTCGGTGGTGGAGGGCGTGAATGTTTAAGGTTCTAGATGTGATGCCAGTCAAGCGGGCTGCTTTGTCCTGGATGGTGTAAATTTTCTGGAGTGTTGTTGGAGCTGCCCTCATCCAACAAGTGGAGAGTGTTCCATCACACTCCTGACTTGTGCCTTGTAGATGGTGGAAAGGCTTTGGGGAGTCAGGAGATGAGACACTCGCCGCAGAATACCCAGCCTCTGACTTGCTCTTGTTACCACCGTATTTATGTGGCTGGTCCAGTTCAGTTTCTGGTCAATGGTGACCCTCCCAGGATTGCTAATAAACCAACTAGTTCTTAATAGCAATGCGTTGCTATGGATTCCTAAGCAAAGAACTCATGAAGCAAATACATTACACCAGCCATTTTAACATTATTTTCCTAATTCTTTAAGAAACTAGCCCTTGAAGAGTTGCTCAATTAACATAACAAACCTTATTTTACTGATGAGGTGAAAGGGATGCAACTCAATTTAACCCCCAGAACACTGAAGGACAATTAGCATGTGGAAGTGTACCCCAGGAAATGTTCACTGAACACTTCAGGAAAGCAGAGATGGAAATGAACACAAAAGAAAATGGCAGAAACGTCATTTTTTTTTCCCAGCTGCATCACTGCGCAGAAGGACAACGACACGATCGGTCTTCAGTTTTCAAAGGCAGAAAGGTTTGGTTAGTTTATAATTACCAGGACATTCCAAGTGGTTCTCTTCTCTGGGGATGTCTTGCTCAAACTGGACAGCTTTTTCCTCCCATCTGCAGAGCTATCGAACAAAGCCAGGAAATCATCTGCTCTCTCTTCGCTAAGGACAGGGCATGGGGCAAAATTAGTGGATTTATTTACTTCAGACACGATGCCATATTGAACGGCAAATTATATTTATCATTTTTTTTTTAAACCATCAATTCTTGCTATTCACTTTTTCCAAAGTCTTAATTCTCATAATTCACCGCTTCCCATTTGTCACTGAGCATAAATTTCTCATTAGTTACCCAACAGAGCGCTTCTCCAAGCCTGTTAAGCATGTTCCACTTCCACACATTTGAAATCTAACTCCTTGGCCAAGAAATTGGGTATGGGGGGGGGCGCTAACACTCGAGGCGCGAGACCTTGTGCCAGGCGCAGAAGTCTCGCCCCTCGCGATAAATTGGGGTTACCGCCCCCGAAAGGAAGTGGAGCGCTAAATTAAGCCCTCCACTTCCTTCTTGGGGCGGGGTTAGTGGCTCAGCAGCGCTACGCACTGGGCCGCGTAGCACTGCCGCGTACGAGGGGCCCTTCCCTGGATTAAAGGGAAGGGCCCAAGCTGCATACGAAGAACCCACCTACCTGGAGCACCGGGGGCAGCGGGGGTGCCGCTCAAGCAGAGCGCCAGGCTGAGCGATCGCAGTACCGGCCCCGCGACCAAAGCACCAACGGAGTGGGAGGTTTTTCTCAGCAGCAGCCGGCCACCTCCCTTTTAAATTTCTCCCCGTTAGTGGCCGGCCGGCGGGTATGCGTCCCCTGGCGCTGTTGCTGACATCGGCTGGCGTAGCTTCAGGCGACGAAACTCAATTTAGGTGACGGGCAACGCGCACAGTGATGATGTCACAATCGCCGGGCACAGGTGATCGGGGCACAACGCTGTAGCGCCGCCGCTAAACTCCCGCTGGCTGAATTAAGCGGGAGTCATTAGTGGCGCGCGCCCGGTCGCAGTCATTTGTGCACCTTTAGTGCTCCCCGAGGGCGTTAGCGGGAGGTACAAATGCACCCAATTTCTCCCCCCAAATCTTTAAAAGTCACTGCACCGTTAGCCCAGTCATAACTGGCCAAGCTATTTTAAGAAAATCTGCTGATTAACTGATTTTATAAAATCACTCACACTCCTAATATCATGCGGATACTAGGACCGAAGGCAAGCTACAAGGAATAGCTGACAGATTGGTCTTTACTGTACCTCTCCCCTATTGTTTTTAAAAGCATGATTAAAAATCAAGGGAGTTTGGGAGATCAAGGCCCTGATAAAAGGGCATGGAGCTCGGGAGGAGGAGGAGCCGCCATTGGGGAGATCGAGGCCAAAGGTAAAACAAAGAAGTAAAAAGTAATCGAAGTGTGACGTCATAGCCAAGCGGGTAACTGTTTGACTGGTGGATTGCTAAATAGTTAATCTTTTTCTTTTTCTTTCCTTATCAGCAGGTAACCTTTGACATTGTTGCCAAATTAAGTTAATTTAAGGGTTAAGTCACAGCAGGAGAGCCCAGACCAATGTCATGCTCCTCCTGTGCTTTGTGGGAAGTCAGGGACGCTCCCAGTGTCCCTGACTACTGTGTGTGCAAGGAGTGCATCCAACTGCAGCTCCTGACAGACCGCATTGCGGCACTGGAGCTGTGCATGGATTCACTCTGGAGCATCCGCGAAGCTGAGGATGTCATGAATTGCACGTTTAGTGAGTTGGTCACACCACAGGTAAAGGATACTCAGGCAGATAGGGAATGGGTGACCATCAGGCAGAGCAGTGGAAGGAACGTAGTGCAGGGGTCCCCTGAGCTCATCCCCCTCCAAAACAGATACACCACCTTGGGTGCTGTTGGGGAGGGGGATGACTCAACAGGGGAGAGCAGCAGCAGCCAAGTTCATGCCACCATGGGTGGCTCTGCTGCACAGGAGGGCAGGAAAAAAAGTGGGAGAGCTATAGTGGCAGGGGATTCGATTGTAAGGGGAATAGATAGACGTTTCTGCGGCCGCAATCGAGACTCCAGGATGGTATGTTGCCTCCCTGGTGGAAGGGTCAAGGATGTCTCGGAGCGGCTGCAGGACATTTTGGAGGGGGAGGATGAACAGCTAGTTGTCGTGGTGCATATAGGTACCAACGATATAGGTAAAAAAACGGGATGAGGTGCTATAAGCTGAATTTAGAGAGCTAGGAGTTAAATTAAAAAGCAGGACCTCAAAAGGTGGTAATCTCAGGATTGCTACCAGTGCCACGTGCTAGTCAGAGTAGAAATAGCAGAATAGCCAAGATGAATACGTGGCTTGAAGAGTGGTGCAGGAGGGAGGGATTCAAATTCCTGGGACATTGGAACCGGTTCTGGGGGAGTGTTTGCTAGTACTGTTGGGGAGGGGTTAAACTAATATGGCAGGGGAATGGGAACCTATGCAGGGAGACAGAGGGAAGTAAAATGGGGGCAGAAGCAAAAGATAGAAACAAGAAAATTAAAAGTGGAGGGCAGAGAAACCCAAGGCAAAATCAAAAAGGGCCACATTACAGCAAAATTCTAAAGGGACAAAGTGTGTTAAAAAGACAAGCCTGAAGGCTCTGTGCCTCAATGCGAGGAGTATTCGGAATAAGGCGGATGAATTAACTGGGCAGGCAGCTATTAATGAATATGATATAATTGGGATTATGGAGACATGGCTCCAGGGTGACCAAGGCTAGGAACTCAACATCCAGGGGTAGTCAACATTCAGGAAGGATAGACAGAAAGGAAAGGGAGGTGGGGTAGCATTGCTGGTTAAAGAGGAAATTAACGCAATAGTAAGGAAGGACATTAGCTTGGATGATGTGGAATCTGTATGAGTAGAGCTGCAGAATACCAAAAGACAGTAAACGCTAGTGGGAGTTGTGTACAGACCACCAAACAGTAGTAGTGAGGTTGGGGATGGCATCAAACAAGAAATTAGGGATGCGTGCAATAAAGGTACAGCAGTCATCATGGGTGACTTTAATCTACATATAGATTGGACAAACCAAACGGTGGAGGAGGATTTCCTGGAGAGTATTAGGGATGGTTTTCTCGACCAATATGTGGAGGAACCAACTAGAGGGCTAGCCATCCAAGGCTGGGTGATGTGTAATGAGAAAGGACTAATTAGCAATCTTGTTGTGCGAGGCCCCTTGGGGAAGAGTGACCATAGTATGGTAGAATTCTTTATTAAGATGGAGAGTGACACAGTTACTTCAGAGACTAGGATCCTGAACTTAACAAAAGGTAACTTCGATGGTATGAGACGTGAATTGGCTAAAATAGACTGGCGAATGATCCTTAAAAGGGTTGACGGTGGATAAGCAATGGCAAACATTTAAAGATCACATGGATGAACTTCAACAATTGTACATCCCTGTCTGGAGTAAAAATAAAACGGGGAAGGTGGCTCAACCATGGCTAACAAGGGAAATTAGGGATAGTGTTAAATCCAAGGAAGAGGCATATAAATTGACCTGAGGACTGGGAGAAATTTAGAATTTAGCAGAGGAGGACAAGGGGTTTAATTAGGAGGGGGAAAAATAGAGTATGAGAGGAAGCTTGCAGGGAATATAAAAACTGACTACAAAAACTTCTATAGATATGTGAAGAGAAAAAGATTAGTGAAGACAAACGTAGATCCCTTGCAGTCAGAAACAGGTGAATTTATAATGGGGAACAAAGAAATGGCAGACCGACTGAACAAATGCTTTGGTTCTGTCTCGACGAAGGAAGACAGAAATAACATTCCGGAAATACTAGGGGACAGAGGGTCTAGCGAGAAGGAAGAACTGAAGGAAATCCTTACTAGTCAGAAAATTGTGTTAGGGAAATTGATGGGATTGAAGGCCGAAAAATCCCCAGGGTCTGATAGTCTGCATCCCAGATTGATAGAGAATTCAAACAGGCTGCATTTAGACAGGCTGTGAAAATTCACACAGACAACAAGTCAGAGATGCTACATGCATTTCAGCCACATTGCGTTAAGTCATCAATCAACTTGACATTTTCGGACCTTGGGTAGTAAGCCAATAAGGTCAAAGGAGGCGAGTTCTTTTCTGTAAATTGAACCCGGTATAAAATACAGCCATTTTGACCATGTGTCTCAGTAAGATAAAGAAACTGGCAATCAGCCAGCAGCTTGTTACTCTCTGCCAAGATTAAAAAGTTAAAACTACCATCGGAGTTCGTATTTCATTGGAAATTAAGAGATCTAACAATTTTGGCGCTGCGAGCAGGGTCGCTGAGGAAAGAAACTGAATTTTGGACATCGGACCAACATATTGAGGTAAGGACACTTCTTTTTTTTAAAAAAAGTCCTCGGTCAAAAGTCTAAATTCGCCTCTCCTTCTCCGCGATTCCGAAAGCCTCCGGTTTGCGAACCCTCTGGTTAGTAGTCGGCTCGAGGTCCCATAGACGTCTAAACTTCGGCGGTGTGTTAGTTAATTAATCACCGACCTATTGATCGGCTAAAAGCCTACGACTCGAGACCCCAGTAAAGAAATGGCAGCAGGAGACAAGAACAAAGAATTGCCTACAACTGTTAAAGGTGGGCAGGCACCACCTGAAGTTTCGCTAGATTTAATTCTCGAACAGTTGAAAGAATACATAGAGCAACAATTCAACTTATCCAAAACCTGTATTAAGATCGAACAAAAGTGCGGAACCTCCAAAGGACAATGGTCCTTGGATGAGATTAAAAGGGTCTGGGGAAAAACGACCCGTATGAAAAATAAAGAGCGAACTAGATGGTCCCTAGCCGTTATGGGCCAGATTCGAAACCGGAATGAAATTATAATGCGTTCCCAACATGATCGAGAACTGACCAGTACAAAGGATCAATTGCAAGCTGTTTGTGCACAGCTGCGACAGAAAAAGCTTGAACTTGAAAAGCTGGAAGCGGAAGTTAAAGATCTTAAAGGTGAAATTAAAGAATGGAAAAAATCATTAGGTCAAGAGACAGTAATAGGAAAAGGAAAATGTACTGATCAATTCCCAGGGTACCCATGTTTGGATAAATTAAAAGCGCAAACCCGAAGACACGACCGAGGAATAGATACGGTTTCTGAATCCTCCGACAATACAGTGTCGGAGGATGATGAAGAATTAGGGGTGCGCTTTGCCCCGTTTAAAAAAAGACGAGTTGGAGTCAAATCAGAAGAGACTGCGGATGAGGGCGGAACCAAAAAAACAAAGAGAAGGGTATATGCAGAATACTTAGTTCATGCTCCGGCAGACCCAGAGAAAATTGATAAATGGTCCAAGGAATTGCCCAATCCAAAGAAAGGGGGAGTAAAAACGTGGGACCAATTGGACCGCTTAAGAAATATATATCAACTTCATCCCTGGGACGGAGTGCAAATTTTGACCATAATGGTGCCAAAAACACAAGGAAGAAAATTGCACGACAAGGTAGATGAAGCTTTGGGGCAGAATGAGCAAGAATTAGACGCAGGATGGGAGGCGATTTAACACTGGCTGCAAGCCTTCAGTCCAGCTAAGACAGACTGGGGAAAAATTGCAGCTTGCCAACAGAAAGGAACAGAGGAGGTCCTGGAGCATGACGAGCGGTTTAGATGCACGTGGCTAGAACATTCGGGTATGAATAATACGAATGAGGAAATGGATGAACAAGCGTTTGGACCCCTGAAAGCAGCTTTCGTGGCAGGTCTAAAGCCAGAACTGTCCAAAATGCTTAAGGTAATGTTACCGGACTGGGAAGGTAGAGGAACTACCTTTGCAGCATTGGTGGATCAATGTAACCAATTAGATCGGGATATGGGAGCTAAAGTCCGAGCTGTACAGGTTATGGGATGGAAATCCCAGGATTCCGATAAACAGTCATTAGGAAAATTACCCGGAAAATGTCATTATTGTGGGAAAGGTCACTGGGCCAAGACGTGCAGGGCAAAACAGAAAGGTCATGGCTGGGGAAGAGGACGCAGCCAGGGATACAATTCAGCCAACAAGCCAGGCTTGTCACAAGATAACGACCTCATAGAAGCATTTAACCAACTGACAATACGACGACAGAAGGAGTTACTTGGGATAGCAAAAAACGATTAGAGCCCACCCTGGCCCCACTCCTCGCACTAATACAACAAAGGGGAGATGGGCTATATATAACTGTGAGGGTGGGCGATAAGGATGTGGACTGTCGTTTAGACACAGGGGCGGAATTAACATGCTTACCCCTACAATATGGAGACTTTTTGTCGTTGGATGGTAGGGCACGTACAGCCTATGGAGTTGGGGGCCATAAAATGGAAATTAAAAAGGACAACACCGGTACTTATAGGGCTGGGTCCACATGAACTAACCACGCCGGTCTGGATAGGCCCAGTAGATCAACCCCTTTTGGGAATGGACGTTCCAATCCAAATAGATTCATCGTTGCATTTCGAGGATGGTCGGGTGACATGGTCAATTAGAACTTTGAAGAAAGAAGAATTGAAGGAACACCCGATATGGACTAAAGATAAGAACGATTGTGGCCTACTCCAGATGGAGCCTGTGTCATTTACAGGGACCAAGCCTCCAGGCACTAAACAATATCCCATCAGTCCAACTGCCATCGTGGGAATCTTACCGGTTATTCAGCAATTGGAGAAACAAGGGGTGCTTATTAAAACGCATAGCTCCTCCAATAGCCCCGTGTGGCCGGTACAGAAATCTAATGAGACTTGGCGTTTGACTGTCGATTATAGGAAAGCTAACCAGTGTATTGATCAAAAAGCTCCTTTGGTCGCAGATCCCTCCACCATTTTTAATGCCCTCAAACCGGAACATAAATATTTCTCGGTTATAGATATGGCCAACGGATTTTGGTCGGTGCCTCTGGCATCGGAGGTTCGACAGTGGTTTGCTTTCACGGTCCAAGGACAACAGTATACTTGGACCCGGTTACCACAGGGTTTCCACAACAGCCCTACGGTATTCCACATGGCTTTCCAAAGCCATTTGCGAGAATTACCTCCCCTGTCATCCACAGTCATCCAATATGTAGACGATATCCTGCTAGCTTCAAACACGGAAGAACAGCATGAACAAGATTTACGAGCTTTGCTGGATCACCTTTGGCTGAAAGGACATAAAGCCAGCATCGACAAAGCACAAATATCCCAAGAAGAGGTTGTATACCTGGGACAAAAGATTTCACAAGGAAAGAGAGAACTTACCCAGGATAGAACTGCAGCCATTCGGGCTGCTAAAAAACCCACCACTATTCAGGAACTAAGGGCTTTTTTGGGATTGTGTAACTTTAACAGAAATTGGATTGACTCCTTCACACAGCTTGCTCAGCCACTGAATGATATTTTAAAGTGGAAACGTGCCTCTAAAGAAGCCATCACCCTCACTAAAGAACAGCAAGAGGCCTTCCTGAGTTTGAAAAAGGCTTTGTATTCGGCACCAGCTCTGGGAATCCCCGACAGTGGTAAGCCATTTACCCTGTTTGTTCATGAGAAAGAAGGATATATGACAGCTATACTGACACAAGAACATGGGGATCGGCAAAGACCTATTGGCTATTATTCGGCAAAACTGGATGCGGTAGCCCTCGGATGGGCAAGTTGCCTAAGGGCCATGGAAGCTACATGTCGAGCGGTAATGATCACTGCGGGTCTAGTCCTCGACCAAAAGCTGATTGTCAAGTGTCCCCACACCGTACACGCTTTGCTGTCTATGAATAGAATGTCTCAGGTGACAGCAGCTAGATGGACCCGCTGGACAGCAGTTTTGGAAGCTCCTAATCTCCATATCGTCCGGGCCCGCCCGGTTAATCCCGCAACTATGCTCCCGATGTCAGAATCGAGAGAGCAAGAGGGGGAAGAATGTGAAGAGCATGACTGCGTGGAGATTTTAAAAGAAACAGAAGAAGCAGCCTTAGCAGCAGAGGAGCCTCTGCACAACCCAGACCTCATCCTGTTTACAGATGGTTCCTCCTTTGTTGACAATGGTACCAGAAAAGCAGGATGGGCAGTTACAACCTTATATGAGGTAGTGGCAAAAGGATGTTTGCCCTCAGGAACGTCAGCACAACAGGCCGAGTTACGGGCCCTGTCAGAAGCATGTCGAATAGCAGAAGAACAGACAGCTAATGTCTACACAGATTCGTGTTATGCTTTTGGAGTCGCTCACGACTTTGGTATGTTATGGCGGAAAAGAGGATTCCTCACTGCTATCCGAAATGGAAAAGAAGTCCGAGACTTACTGGAGGCCATACAATTACCTCAGGAAGTGTCCATCCTGAAGTCTAAGGCCCATACCAAGGAAAATACCACAGAAGCACAGGGATTTGCCCTAGCCGACCAGGCAGCTAAAGATGCCGCCTCACAGGGCGTTCCTCCAGAAGAACCAACACAGATGTGCAGATTGAAAGCACTCAGGACTCTGACACGAGACCTTCAAACAATGCAAGGCGTGTGCTCCCGAGAGGAAAAATGGACATGGATCAAGGCAGGAATTAAGCTATGCGAAGATGGTGTCTGGAGACAAAGAGTTATCGACAAGCCAGTCGTGTCACAAGCGCGTATGCCTTTTTTAGCCCAACAGATCCACTCGTGGGGACACTTGGCCTCACAACAGATGACGGCACGGTTCCAGAAAAGCTGGTGGGGTCGGGGATTTAAAAAACATGCCCAGCTGGTAACAGACCACTGTGTGGTCTGCCAGAAAAATAATTCTGGACCCATCACGGTAATGCCCCAACTGAGGCCCCCTGCCCCTGTCGGACCATTCCAGCATCTGCAGGTTGATTATATATCTCTTCCTTCATGCCAAGGATACACCAACATTCTTGTCATGGTTGACAGATTCTCTAGATGGGTAGAAGCTGTCCCAACTAAAAGAGCCACAGCCAATCACACTGCAAAGGTCTTGTGTAAGGATTACATTCCCCGATGGGGAGTCCAGAGTAGCATTGACTCAGATCAGGGAACACACTTCACAGGTGCTGTCTGCCAAGAAGTCTGTAGGTTACTGAACATTACGTGGCCTCAGAAAGTTGAGGCAACCGTTTCCCTCCCCCCACCCCCCCCGTCGGGAACAAACGACTGCCTCCTCCACCCCCCCCCCCCGCGGGAACGAACGGCTTTCTCCTCCCCCCCCCCCCCCCTCCGCGGGAACGAATGGCTTTCTCCTCCCCCCCCCCCGCGGGAACGAATGGCTTTCTCCTCCCCCCCCCCCGCGGGAACGAATGGCTTTCTCCTCCCCCCCCCCCGCGGGAACGAATGGCTTTCTCCTCCCCCCCCCCCGCGGGAACGAACGGCTTTCTCCTCCTCCCCCCCCCCCGCGGGAACGAACGGCTTTCTCCTCCCCCACCCCCCGCGGGAACGAATGGCTTTCTCCTCCCCCCCCCCCGCGGGAACGAATGGCTTTCTCCTCCCCCCCCCCCGCGGGAACGAATGGCTTTCTCCTCCCCCCCCCCCGCGGGAACGAATGGCTTTCTCCTCCCCCCCCCCCGCGGGAACGAACGGCTTTCTCCTCCTCCCCCCCCCCCGCGGGAACGAACGGCTTTCTCCTCCCCCACCCCCCGCGGGAACGAATGGCTTTCTCCTCCCCCCCCCCCCCGCGGGAACGAACGGCTTTCTCCTCCTCCCCCCCCCGCGGGAACGAACGGCTTTCTCCTCCTCCCCCCCCCGCGGGAACGAACGGCTTTCTCCTCCCCCCCCCCCGCGGGAACGAACGGCTTTCTCCTCCCCCACCCCCCGCGGGAACGAATGGCTTTCTCCTCCCCCCCCCCCCCGCGGGAACGAACGGCTTTCTCCTCCCCCCCCCCCCCGCGGGAACGAACGGCTTTCTCCTCCCCCCCCCCCCGCGGGAACGAACGGCTTTCTCCTCCCCCCCCCCCCGCGGGAACGAACGGCTTTCTCCTCCCCCCCCCCCCGCGGGAACGAACGGCTTTCTCCTCCCCCCCCCCCGCGGGAACGAACGGCTTTCTCCTCCCCCCCCCCCCCCCCGCGGGAACAAACGCCTGCAGCATTCTCCGTGCCTGAAGCACTTTCACACAAGTAGGAAGATGGTTTATTTAATCTTTTCTTTGCTTATAAATGTTTATTCAGGTTGGATTTATTTGTATAATATTTGTAGAAGTATAAATAAGGATTTATTATAGAATTTAATGACTTCCCTTCCCTCCCCCCCCTCCCCCCGCCACCTCGTTCTGGACGCCTAATTTGTAACCTGCGCCTGATTTTTTAATGTGTAGACAAGGTTTTTTCAGTTCTACAAAAATCTTCACTTGCTCCATTCTAAGTTAGTTTGGAGTACGTTTTCACTGTGGAAACTTTCAAATCAGGCGTCAGTGGCCGGACACGCCCCCTTTTGAAGAAAAAATTCTGTTCCAAAGTGGAACTGTTCTACCTGACTAGAACTGCAGAAAAAAAATGTGGAGAATTGCGATTTCTAAGATAGTCCGTTCTCCAGCAGTTGCTCCTAAAAAATCAGGCGCAAATCATGTGGAAACTTGGGCCCAATGAGTGACACTTTGTTATCAGACTGTCAGAACTTAACCAATGCTATTAGTTCTGTTTCCCGACAGGTATCGGCAGCTTGGGGTAATCCACCCGAAGGAGGACACGACATCATCCCGGGAGTCTGGGTGTATGTGAAAAAGTTGCATAAAGAACCTTTGGGTGCCAAGTGGGAGGGACCTTATCAAGTGTTATTGACCACCCAGGCAGCTGTTAAAGTCCAAGGAAAGAAAGCCTGGATCCACGCTTCACACGTTAAACGAGCAGGCGTAACTGAAGCTGAAATCTAATAAGGACAATTACTTTTCGCGAAAATGTATAAATTTACTGTAGTATTGATTGTAGGTATTCTTGGCATAGGCCTACTTCTTACTAGCCGACCCTCTGCACCAAAGGGAAATAGTAGAGTACCAAGGGAATTACATGTAAATACCTTTTACTTTTATATTTTGTTTATGTTGATTAAATGTTGTTGCGACCAGGCGGCTGTCCCGCAGGTGAGACACCTTGCAGGTCCCAGCAGACCGTCTGTACGTGGTACAGGGGTATGGTATGCTTAAGGAAAGGTTGTTTACTGGTTGAATTAAGATATTGATTTGGATTAAATTGGAATAAGGTTAATTAACCTACAAAAACCAGACTTCCATTGTGGCCAGGATGGAACTCGGGTTGGTGTAAATTTGTGTGGAAGCTACTAGTCCGGACATGTGGCGAAACACATCAACAAATTTTAGAAGGAAACTCTATTAACATGTATGAAATTATTTTCTAGAATGTTTAACCAGTGATACCTGAAGTTTTATGATTCAGTTTGTGAAAGAATCAAAGGGGGGATTGATAGAGAATTCAAACAGGCTACATTTAGACAGGCTGTGAAAATTCACAGACAACAAGTCAGAGATGCTACATGCATTTCAGCCACATTGCGTTAAGTCATCAATCAACTTGACATTTTCGGACCTTGGGTAGTGAGCCAATAAGGTCAAAGGAGGCGAGTTCTTTTCTGTAAATTGAACCCGGTATAAAATACAGCCATTTTGACCATGTGGTTTCAGTAAGACAAAGAAACTGGCAATCAGCCAGCAGCTTGTTACTCTCTGCCAAGATTAAAAAGTTAAAACTACCATTGGAGTTCGTATTTCATTGGAAATTAAGAGATCTAACACCAGAGTACTTAAGGAAGTGGCCCTAGAAATAGTCGGATGCATTGGTGATCATTTTCCAACAGTCTATCGACTCTGGATCAGTTCCTATGGACTGGAGGGTAGCTAATGTAACACCACTTTTTAAGAAAGGAGGGAGAGAGAAAACGGGGAATTATAGACCGGTTAGCCTGACATCAGTAGTGGGGAAAATGTTGGAGTCAATTATTAAAGATGAAATAGCAGTGCATTTGGAAAGCAGCGACAGGATCGGTCCAAGTCAGCATGGATTTATGAAAGGAAATCATGCTTGACAAATCTTCAGGAATTTTTTGAGGATGTACCTAACAGAGTGGACAAGGTAGAACCAGTGGATGTGGTGTATTTGGACTTTCAAAAGGCTTTTGAGAACGTCTCACAGAAGAGATTGGTGTGCAAAATTAAAGCACATGGTATTGGGGGTAATGTATTGACGTGGATAGAGAACTGGTTGGCAGACAGGAAGCAGAGAGTCGGGATAAACGGGTCCTTTTCAGAATGGCAGGCAGTGACTAGTGGGGTGCCACAGGGCTCAGTGCTGGGACCCCAGCTATTTACAATATACATCAATGATTTAGATGAAGGAATTGAGTGTAATATCTCCAAGTTTGCAGATGACAGTGTGAGCTGTGAGGAGGATGCTAAGAGGCTGCAGGGTGACTAGGACAGGTTAGCAAATAGGCAAATGCATGGCAGGTGCAGTATAATGTGGATAAATGTAAGGTTATCCACTTTGGTGGCAAAAACATGAAGGCAGAATATTATCTGAATGGCGGCAGATTAGGAAAAAGGGAGGTGCAACGAGACCTGGGTGTCATGGTACATCAGTCATTGAAAGTTGGCATGCAGGTACAGAATGCGGTGAAGAAGGCAAATGGTATGTTGGCCTTCATAGCTAGAGGATTTGAGTATAGGAGCAGGGAGGTCTTACTGCAGTTGTACAGGGCCTTGGTGAGGCCTCACCTGGAATATTGTGTTCAGTTTTGTTCTCCTAATCTGAGGAAGGATATTCTTGCTATTGAGGGAGTGCAGCGAAGGTTCACCAGACTGATTCCCGGGATGGCAGGACTGACATATGAGGAGAGACTGGATCGACTGGGCCTGTATTCACTGGAGTTTAGAAGAATGAGAGGGGATCTCATAGAATCATATAAAATTCTGACGGGACTGGACAGGTTAGACGCAGGAAGAATGTTCCCGATGTTGGGGAAGTCCAGAACCAGGGGTCACAGTCTAAGGATGAGGGGTAAGCCATTTAGGACTGAGATGAGGAGAAACTTCTTTACTCAGAGAGTTGTGAACCTGTGGAATTCTCTAGCGCAGAGAGTTGTTGATGCCAGTTCATTGGATATATTCAAGAGGGAGTTAGATATGGCCCTTATAGCTAAAGGGATCAAGGGGTATGGAGAGAAAGGAGGAAGGGGGTACTGAGGTGAATGATCAGCCATGATCTTATTTAATGGTTGTGCAGGCTCGAAGGGCCGAATGGCCTACTCCTGCACCTAGTTTCTATGTTTCTAAGAGGGGGAAGAGGAATCATATAATCATAGAAATTTACAGCACGGAAGGAGGCCATTTTGGCCCATCGCATCCGGGCCAGCCAACAAAGCTATTCAGCCTAATCACACTTTCCAGCTTTTGGTCCGTAGCCCTGTGGGTTACGGCATTTCAAGTGCATATCCAAGTACTTTTTAAATGCGGTGAAGGTTTCTGCCTCTACCACCCTTTCAGGCAGTGAGTTCCAGACCCCTACCACCCTCTGGGTGAAGACATTTCACCTCAAATCCCCTCTAAACCTACCAATTACTTTAAATCTATGCCCCTGGTTGTTGACCCCTCTGCTAAGGGAAATCGGTCCTTCCTATCCACTCTATCTTGGCCCCTCATAATTTTATACACCTCAATAAGGTCTCCCCTCGGCCTCCTCTGTTCCAAAGAAAGCAACCCCAGCCTATCCAATTTTTCCTCATAGTTACAATTCTCCACTCCAGGCAACATCCTCGTAAATCTCCTTTGTACCCTCTCCAGTGCAATCACATCTTTCCTGTAATGTGGTGACCAGAATCCAATGAAATAGATGAGGAAAACACTTTTTTGAATTTATTTCCTCAATCACTTTTAGGTGCTCACTAACTGTGCACCATTCACTGACCAAAGATGCTACTGTCCCATAAGCTGATCTGTGGAGACACTGCCACCTACTGTCACAATTACAATCACGTAAGAACCAACCTACTTTCATTAAAAAAGGCCGGTGCAATCGTTTACAACTCCCTCTGATTAAGCAACAAAATGAGAATTTCAACATCAGTACATTCAGCACAAAAGTAATTGATTTTTTTTAAATTAGTGATTTTCTTGCAAATTGCTTCCTCTTGAATACTTCTCGGGGGAACAATACATTACAAGGGAATTCAATTCCCCAAATTCACAAAAGATAGGGGCGATGCAGACTTTGCAACGAGGGAGGAGGAGTGTGACGAGATAAACATAGTGAGAGGAAGTAGTAAGAGGCCTAGCATCTTTGAAAGTGGATAAATCCCCAGGCCCGGATTAAATGTATCCCAAGCTGTTAAGAGAAGCAAAAGAGGAAATAGCAGAGGCTCTGACCATCATTTTCCAGTCCTTTCTTGCTACAGGCATGGTGCCAGAGGACTGGAAGACTGCGAATGTTGTAGCTTTGTTTAAAAAGGGAGAAAGGGATAGAGTGAATAATTACAGGCCAGTCAGCCTAACCTCGGTGGTGGGAAAATTATTGGAAAAAATCCTGAGGGACAGGATAAATCTTCATTTGGAAAGACATGGATTAATCAAGGACAGTCAGCATGGATTTGTCAAAGGAAGGTCGTGTCTGACTAACTTGATTGAATGTTTCGAGGAGGTAACCAGGAGAGTCAATGAGGGTAGTGCATATGATGTAGTGTATATGGATTTTAGCAAAGCTTTTGATGAAGTCCCACATGGCAGACTGGTCACGAAAGTAAAAGCCCATGGGATCCAGGGCAAAGTGGCAAGTTGGATCCAAAATTGGCTCAGAGGCAGGAAACAAAGGGTGATGGTTGATGGGTGTTTTTGTGACTGGAAGGCGGTATCCAGTGGGGTTCCACTGGGCTCAGTGCTGGGTCCCTTGTTTCTTGTGGTATATATCAATGACTTGGACTTAAATGTTGGGGGTATGATTAAGAAGTTTGCAGATGACATTAAAAGAGGCTGTGTGGTTGATAATGAAGAAGAATGCTGCGGACTGCATGAAGATATCAATGTACTGGTCAGGTGGGCAGAACAGTGGCAAATGGAATTCAATCCGGATAAATGTGAAGTAATGCATTTGGGGAGGTCTGACAAGTCAAGGGAATACACATTAAAATGGTACAACACTGAAAAGTGTAGAAGAACAAAGGGACCTTGGAATGCAGGTCCACAGATCCCTGAAGGTAGGTCAGGTAGAAAGGTGGCTAAGATTAGTCGAGGCATGGAATACAAGAGCAAGGAGGTTATGCTTGAACTGTATAAAACACACACATTGCAGGAAAGATGTGATTGCACTGCAAAGGGTGCAGAGGAGATTTGCAAGAATGTTGCCTGGACTGGAGAATTTTGGCTATGAGGAAAGATTGGAGATGCTGGGTCTGTTTTCTTTAGAACAGAGGAGGCTGAGGGGAGACCTGATTGAGGTGTATAAAATTATGAAGGGCCTGGATAGAGTGGGAAGGACCTATTTCCATCGGCAGAGGGGTCAACTACCAGGGTCATAGATTTAAAGTAATTGGGGGGAGGTTTAGAGGAGATCGGAGGGGAAATTTCTTCACCCAGAGGGTGGTGAGGGTCTGGAACTGATTGGGTGATAGAGGCAGGAACCCTCACCACAATTAAAAGATACTTGGATGTGCATTAAAGTGCCATAACCTACAGGGTTATGGACCAAGAGCTGGAAAGTGGGATTAGGCTGGATAGCTCTTGGCAGGCCGGTGAGGACATGATGGGCCGAAATGGCCCCCCACTGTGCTGTAAATTTCTATGATTCTATGATTTAATGTTTACAATCAAATAAAAAGTGAAAATAATGGGCACGCATAAAATAAAAAATCCCATGAGATAAATCATGGATTCACTGCTCTTCCAAAAGTAAAATTACTTTTTAATCTCCTTGTTCCCAGAGAAAAGATGTCTATATAGGTTGCAAGTTGCAAAGTAACTCATGGAGTCCCATCATTTGGGCCCCACAATAGAAATTTTCCATTTCAAAAATGTGCTGAGGTAGACCCCGTTTGGCCAGGTATGACAGTGTGCGATCCCAGCACTGAATGTGGAACCAATCACCCACTCTGTTCTTTTTTTAAATTAGTCAACAGACTCCTCCAAAGTTCCCAAGCTCTGTGAAGA
Source organism: Pristiophorus japonicus (assembly GCF_044704955.1). Lineage (NCBI taxonomy): Eukaryota > Metazoa > Chordata > Chondrichthyes > Pristiophoridae > Pristiophorus > Pristiophorus japonicus. The sequence goes on along the minus strand of NC_091992.1, from coordinate 126,040,331 downwards.
TTCAAAAACTTGAAATTAACATTGAAATATTGTCAAATTTCATACATCTCTAAAGGATCATCATAGCTACCAGTGGGAGGGTTATGGGATACAGTAGACATGACCATCAGCAAAGGGTGCACCACACCTTAAATAAAGGTTTTTTAGCTGAATAGAGAAAGCATCCCATACATGGTTGGAGTGTCAAACTGCTGCCTGCAGTAGCTTCAGTATCAAAAGACTATTCCAAAAAGGTTCAATCTCGGTTAGCCAATATCCCCAGGGTGTCAGTGTTTTATCTGGGGGAGGAAGAGGTTACTCTGGTTTGAACCCAGGCCAGAGATAGAAAGGGAGGGGGTGGAGTGAATGCACGCATAAACACTATGACCAGGGATTGGTTTCTTTATTTCGGTCTTGGGACTCCAGCTAGAAACACACACTTGCAGATATTAGAAGAGGACAGGATCATGTTTGGCTGCATGAGCCCCATGGTCACTTGTCCCTCATTGCCCATGGTCCACACAGCCGATTGTCATTTCAGAGAGGTACCAGAGAGCAGCTTGACACTCGATGAATTATATCCAGCAGGTCACCAGCTACAGGAGAGGAGGCATAGAGAGAGAAAGCAGGATGGAGCAGCTCAAGAGAAAGCATTGCTCACAAATTCAAATGTTAAAGGATAAGGCCATGAAACAGAAATGCAACAAGAAATTTTTAAAATGCTTCCCTTTGTCAGAAAAACTTCAAAACCCTCTACAATTCCTATTTCGCTTCTCTTTCCCACCCAATCTCATCCTCAATATCCTCTCTCCTGCAGCAGCACTGCAGCAAGCAGCCTGCCAATACAAAACAAAACTCAGCAAAGCCTGCATTATATCATTGCTACACACAAGTCCTCCTAGTGTTACATTTGGGAGCCACAAGCCACTCTTTAATGTATAGCACAAACCAATTATGCAGCATACATAGATTATGTCAAGATTCTTGGGGTAATACTCCATAGAATACACACAGTAAAAGCTGTAGAGAAAACATATTTATTTTTACAAAATTGAAATATGCATTACACAAACAGAATACTGCAATGAGATGCTGAAGAAGATATTTGTTCTACTTGTGATTTACAGTCCGCAATCATATGCAGGTACAGCAGATAATGCAAGGTTCGAAAATCCACGGCCGCATTTTCTTTTGGAACACCCTAAGGACAAGAAAACTAAGATGGGATCGTCCTATACATTTTAAATGAACAGTTTTGACCAAGTAAAATCCTCAGACCAGGCAGGCTGGGAAACGTGTGGGCAGATACAGACATTGTGGAGTCTGGCTCACAAGCGAGACAGAGGCACTGGCCAATGGGGGAAAAGTGCATTCTGGCTGGCCAATCAGGGGTCGAGTCGGGCCTGAAGCGGGGAAATCCTCAACCAATGGGGACTACCCGGCCCAGTTCGAAAATATGACTCACCCCTAATCAAATTATGAATGTGGACCATCATCTACCTAATTAATATGGACAGTGGACAATAGTCCTGAGATCACTGCGGTGATGGCCCATCAAAGGGGAGGCCCAAACCGATTGACTCTCAGGACTGTTACAATGGACCAGCAGACTTTGAGGCACCAATGTGTATTGAAACAATACCCCTGTCCTCACACCTACCTGTACCTGTGACATCTTCTGATTAAATATTCAAAACTATCTCCCCGCCCAAACTTACACAATGGACCACCAACTGAGTTTGAGCGCAAAAAGGCCAGAACTAAATTGGGTACAAATATAGGACCTACATAACCACCAGGGCAGAAGCAGCTGGAGCCGTAGGAGAAGGCATTGAAGAGCAGTAGGAGTCACAGACAGACAGAAACCGAGAGAGAACGGAGACAGACTGTTACCGGCTGGGAGACATACCATCGAACGGGCCCTGGACTCGACTTATGTGCAGAATATACAACCCAACTACCGAGAGGCCCAACATCGTCTCAAGAAGCCGAGCCGCACACCGAACAACGCTCCGAGGCCAACCAGCTGAAGAACCGGAGACCGAAGTAACTGACCCCGTAAACCAGCTACCCCGTAAACCAACCATCCTACGGCTAAAAAAAAAATAATTGTCAAAAGGGATCGTAAGTATTATTCTGGGGTTTCTTTTCCCAACTGTCAGCCTCGGTCAGTCAGGTAAAAAGGGGGTTGGGGTGGTGTTGGGAATGTCTTGTAAAGGTAAAATTGTGTAAGGTTTTCGTTGTGTCCGTTTCTTCCAACAGATTTTCATAGTTTATAAGTATGTGTCAGATATGTGTTTTGATGAAGGTTGACCTTGTTGGAAACTGACCGGGGTTAATAAATTGGACTTAACCGTTTTTTTCGTTCCAAGGACCACTTGTCTCTGAGCGTTTTTTTTTTGCTTTCCTTTCCTTGCAGGAGCTCATAATCCACCAAAAATTCTGAGGTCAGAACCAGATAGGGATGCTAGGACGCTTCGAAACCGCCAGTTTAGTGGTCAGCGAGTCATAAGCTGCTGAGCCATACCCTAGAAGGGACAGTGAGGTCCAATAGACCAACAACCACCAAAGACCCCCGCAAATGGGCAGAGCAAAAACCCCCTACAGTAATCAAGAAGGCAAATGGAATGTTGGCCTTTATTGCAAGGGGGATAGAGTATGAAAGCAGAGAAGGCCTGCTACAACTGTACAGGGTATTGGTGAGGCCACACCTGGAGTACTGCATACAGTTTTGGTCCCCGTATTTAAGGAAGGATATACTTGCAGTGGAGGCTGTTCAGAGAAGGTTCACTAGGTTGATTCCGGAGATGAGGGGGTTGATGAGGAGGATAGGTTGAGTAGGTTGGGCCCATACACATTGGAGTTCAGAAGAATGAGAGGTGATCTTATTGAAACATATAAGATAATGAGGGGACTCGACAAGGTGGATGCAGAGAGGATATTTCCACTCAGAGGGGAAACTAAAACTAGGGGACACAGTCTCAGAATAAGGGGCCACCCATTTAAAACTGAGATGAGGAGAAATTTCTTCTCAGAGAGTTGTAAATCTGTGGAATTTTCTGCCCCAGAGAGCTGTGGAGGCTGGGTCACTGAATATATTTAAAGTGGAGATAGACAGATTTTTGAGCGATAAGGGAATAAAGAGTTATGGGGAACGGGCAGGGAAGTGGAGCGAGTCCATGATCAGATCAGCCATGATCTTATTAAATGGTGGAGCAGGCTCGAGGGGCCGAATGGCCTACTCCTGCTCTTATTTCTTATGTTCTTAATCATGTGATACGAATTACATTCTACAGTATGACATCTTCCAAGCAAGTCACACTACATCAAAAACTCCAATTTAGTCATTGTCTTCTTTTGAAAAGAAAAAAAGACTTGCCTTTCACGACCACGGGACATCCCAAAGCGCTGTACAGCCAATGATGAACTTTTTGAAGTGTGGTCACTGTTGTATTGTGGGAAACACAGCAGCCAATTTGCCCACAAACAGCAATGTGATAACGACCAGATAATCTGTTTAATGATGTTGCTTGGTCAGGACACTCTTCTTCAAAATAATGCCTGTTATGTATGTAAATATTATCAATGTGTAAGATTTGCCACCGGGGGGCGCATCTGTGGGAGACCCAAGGGTCACCTGCACACCCTGGGCAAGCATGTATAAAAGGCAGTCTACCATGTTGTTTCCTCACTCTGGAGTTATTTTAAAGAGACCAAGGTCACAACAGTTTGAGCTTACAATATAGTCTTGTGGAGTTATTCTGAACATAACAGTGCCGAGGGATCTTTTACGCCCACCTGAGAGAGCAGATGGGGCCTCAATTTAATGTCTCATCCGAAAGATGGCACTTCCGATAGTGCAGCACTCGCTCAGTACTACACTGAGTTTCAGCTTAGATTTATGTGCTTAAGTCCCTGGAGTGGGACTCGAACCCACAACCTTCTGACTCAGAGGCAAGAGTGCTGCCCACTGAGCCACAGGCTGACATTAAAAAAAAACAGCTAACAGCATTTAGATTACTTAAAAAGAAAAGGTAATACATGAGTCCAAGACTAAATGGTTTTAATATTGGTTTAATTTGGATCCCAGGCCACTTGTGTCCAAGAGCTGGCTCCCAGCATTTGTGGTGTTAAATCCAGCTCTCTTGTATGGAGACATACTCACAGGATGGTTTGTTTTAAATGGGTCCACTTGTCTGCCACTAGAATATGGAATAGGATTTAGCAGTGTAACCACCAGGAGCCAGTTCACGGGTATCAGGTGCTTGGATTCCAAATTATACCAATATACCAATTATAGAAAAGCGGACAAAAACTCACAGAACCCAAATTAAAACTGCACCAATTCAAAAGCAACTGTAAGGATCTACTATTTTTATTAAGCTTGTCTTAAGATACTGAAACAAGTAATTTTAAATTTATTTATTTCCACACATCGTACTGGGATATCATCCTGAAACATAACTGGTTAACCTTTTGTCGGAAAGCAGGGTTTAAAATTTAGCAATACCAACTCAGAGTGCGAAGGTCGTGGGCTGAAGTCCTGCATTGTTGGAGATATCGTCTTTCAGGTCAGATGCTGAACTGAGGCCTCGTCTGGAACACAGGAATTTCTCGACAAAAAAAAAATCAATAGTGGCAATCAATCTCCATCTACAACAGACCCAAGCGTGCGGTGAGGAAAGCCCCAGTGGTGGGAAGCAGATATCCAAAGTCACCTGTCCCTCCCAAGCATGCTACACTGACCACACAGCATGTCTCAAATTACTCATATTCTGTATCCCAAAATGTTAATTTCTGAAAGAAATCTATATAAATCGATCTCATTTGCATTTGAATGAATCAATGCTGTCTGCTTCTACCATAGATTGAATCACACGTTTACTGAAATAATGGGGGTGATTTTTAACCCTATTCACTCAGCAGAAATCTGACATTTGGGTAGTTAAAAATCACCTGTTCGAAAACCACCATGATCGCAATATCTGCAATTTTAACCTGCTCTCCTGAGCAGGCAGCAAGGACACACGCCTGGAGCCAACAGGGTCCTTTTTTTACATATGCAGGTTGCAGCCCACTGACACCATTGAGACCCGATTGTAATTTTAACTCAGGCCTGAACGGGGAATTCACCTGCAATTAAAACCAGGGCCAATTTCCGTGGATTAGTTTTGAATTTACTCCCCTTCAAGCGCAGGCCGGGTCCTCTGGTACTACTGTTCTGGACAAGGTGAAACATCTCGTCATGGTCTACATTATCCAGTCCCTTTAGAATCCTACAAACAACTCTCTCAGGTAGACATAAAAGATCCCATGACACTAGAGAAAAACATGGCAGTTCCTCTATGTGTCCTGACCAACACTTATCCCTCAACCAACATCATTAAAACAGGTTATCTAGTCATGACTTCATTGCTGTTCGTTAGATCTTCTTGTGCGCAGATTGGCTGCCATGTTTCCCTACATTAGCTGTAAAGCGTTTTGGGACATACTGTGGTTATGAAATGCACTATATAAATACAAGTTCTTTCTTTCCTTAAGGTTTTGGCTCCTTCCTTAGAACATAAGAACGTAAGAAATAGGAGCAGGAGTAGGCCGTCTGGCCCCTCGAGCCTGCTCCACCATTCAATAAGATCATGGCTGATCTGATCTTGGCCTCAACATTTCCCTGCCCTCTCCCCATAACCCTGGACTCCCTTATCGTTCAGAAATCTGTCTATCACCACCTTAAATATATTCAATGACCCAGCCTCCACAGCTCTCTGGAGTAGAGAATTCCAAAGATTCACCACCCTCAGAGAAGAAATTCTTCCTTATTTCCATTTTAAATGGGCGACCTCTTATTTTGAAAGTTTGTCCCCTAGTTCTAGATTCCCCCACGAGGGGAAACATCCTCTCTGCATTTACCCTGTCAAGCCCACTCAGAATCTTATACGTTTCAAAAGATCACCTCTCATTCTTCCAAGCTCCAATGAGTGAGTATGGGCCCAACCTGCTCAATCTTTCTTCATATGACATCCCCTTCATCTCAGTATTCAACCTCGTGAACCTTCTCTGAACAGTCTCCAATGCAAGTATATTCCTCCTTAATTAACCAAAACTGTACGCAGTACTCCAGGTGTGGTCTCACCAACAGTTGTAGTAGGGCTTCCCTACTTTTATACTCTATCCCCTTTGCAACATTTGGCTTCCCAATTACTTGCTGTGCCTGCATGCTAACTTGCTGTACCTTGCTTGGGTAAAGCTACACAGGCATCTTTCACTCTCTGGTCTCTCCTATCCTCCCTCCCCTCCCCTCTCCCCCTCCCTCCCTCCCCGCCATCCCTCCCCTCCCCCCCCGCCATCCCTCCCCTCCACCCCCCGCCATCCCTCCCCTCCACCCCCCGCCATCCCTCCCCTCCCCCCCCCGCCATCCCTCCCCTCCCCCCCCCCGCCATCCCTCCCCTCCCTCCCTCCCCTCCCTACATAAATGGAATTACCAAAAGCATCAAAGGAATCCCCCTTTGTCATTGGCTTGCGAACCGCCTGCGCCCCTGGGATGTGTGGGTCTTTACGCGGATGTATACCCGCAAGCCTACCCGCAAGCCCAGGACCGCAAGAGTCTGAAGCTCGGAAGGCAGCAAGCAAGTGCGTACTTTATTTGTGGTTCGTACGCGGGTGGCAAGCCTCCAAACGCAATTTCCAGGCTAATGTCTCTTTTCCTCAACCAAGGATTTCCCTCCTCAGTGATCAACAGAACCCTTGATCACATCTACCGTAGTTCCTGGGCCTTTGCTTTTACCGCCTTCCACCCCCATCAGCCTCCACATACGCCAGTTCATCATCCACCATCTACATCACAATCCCAATGCCAATTACGTTTTTTTCATCCTCCCATACCAACAATTTCAAGCACAGAGATTACTATAATATTCATCATCGAAGAAGTCACTGGATAGCTGTTCCTCTTCGTCGAATGGAAATTGGCAGAATAGCAAGAGCCTGAAAATCCCCTTTCAACATGTGCTCTAAATCAACTTCATCTCAGCTTTATTTTAAACTATTATCCTCAAAAATTCTGGAAGCCCTGACTCCAGCTGATCTCTTGACCCGTACAAAAATTCAGATAGATAATTAACAGTGTGGGTAACTGAGGTTCCACTTTAGAACGAGTGGCTTGCAATGACCTTTACTGACGTCACATGGGAAAAAACTGGCTGGAGGGAGGTTGTGGGTGAAAAAGAGTGGAAAACAATAGGGCAAAACTGTTGGTTATTGGCATGTCCCATTCAAAAGTATCCAGATAGAACGTGATCAGTACAGACTGGGGAGCGAATTTATTTATTTTGCTGTACGTACACACATCTCTTATTTAACTCTGTTTGGTTAGCATGGTAGCAACTAAAGTCTACTATTCATGCTGAATTTCTATATATCGGTCTCATTTCCCTCAATCTCTAATAAAAGAATTATTTGTAGTGATCATCTTCTCATGTCATCACGTAACAACAACTTGCATTTATATAGTACCTTTAACAAAGCAAGACTTCCCAAGATGCTTCACAGAAGCATTATCAAACAAAATTTGACACCGAGCCACATAAGGAGATATTAGGACAGGTGACCAAAAGCTTGGTCAAACAGGTAGGTTTTAAGGAGGAGTGAGTGGTAGAGAGGCGGAGAGGTTTAGGGCGAGAATTCCAGACCTTAGGGTTTAGCCAGTAGGACAACCAATGGTGGAGCAATAAAAATCATGACTGCGCAAGACCCATATTATAGTGCCTCTCCCTTCCCATGTGACCAGAGCACTCTTATGGTTGTAACTAACAATTATCACTGGCCAGACAATTTTTAGGGCCAGTGTAGGGCAGAGGGGCAGGGGGGCAGGGTGAGGAGTGTTTTATTTTTAGGAGCAGGCAAGTGAAGAGACAAGATCAGGAATCAGCTGTTGTTTCAACAAGTGTTAAACTAAATCACAGTAACGGCATTAATAACTTTCGAGAATGTCTCTCGGGTAAATTAATCCATTCTGAGCTTTAACGACTTCCTCATGGTCCGAGTGAGACGTAGGGAGGAGGAAATTCTGACAGAGCAAGGCGAATCTGCTAACCTTGCCTCAGTAAAGGAACCTCTTGCAAGCAATCAACAAAATCTCACTTTGGCCGTCTTTAATGTAGCATCACTTGCGATGACACCGTCTGCAAGATTGACGAACAGTTGAGATCTAACTCTTTACTCTTGATTTTTCAACAGTTATTCCTCCCCTTGCACATGTTCTGCTGCCGTTGGCTTAGAACCTGTTTTATGATGTCCCTGTTGGAATTATAAAAGCTCCACATTCCTACCCACCCCTACTTTTTGCTCCATTTAGAACATATACACCCACACACGAGTAGCACGTACATTATTATTATTATCACTCAGTCATCTCCCATTGCTGGCTAAGTTCCAGAAAGCACAGATAAAACCAATGCGGAGCTGGCAGTAGGCAGGACCCAACCTATCAGGCTGGGAATATCACTGCAGCTGCTGCCTTCTCTCTTTTAATGCCTCCACGATACACAGTAGGGGGAAGAGAGATGAAAAGGGGGTTGTGTATAGGCTTCCCTCTTTCAAAAACTCATGTAAAGCTGGGAAACGGTGTTATAAGACACAAGAACATAAGAAATAGGAACAGGAGTAGGCCCTACGGCCCCTCGTGCCTGCTCCGCCATTCAATAAGATCATGGCCGATCATCGACCTCAACTCCACTTTCCTGCTCAATCCCCATATCCCTTTATTCCCCATGACTCCAAAAATCTATCTATCTCAGCCTTGAATATATTCCAAGACTCAGCATCCACAGCCCTCTGGGGCAGAGAATTCCAAAGATTCACAACCCTCTGAGTGAAGAAATTCTTCCTCATCTCTGTCTTAAATGGCCGACCCCTTATCCCAAGACTGTGCTCCCTAGTTCTAGACACTCCAGCCCCAGGGGAAACAACCTCTCAACATCTACCCTATCAATCCCCTTCAGAAGTTTGTATGCTTCAATGAGATCACTTCTAATTCTTCTAAACTCCAGAGAGTAAAGGCCCATTCCACGTTGGGACATTTAATGCTGACCTACTAATCAAAATATTGCTGAGTGTTTTGGCATCGTTATTAGTCAATTCATTTGCAAGATTTCCTTCATATTTACACAGCACATTAAATTCCACTTAAAGAGGGATCTGCTTCAGTTTTCTGTCATGTAAATTAACTGCATTACCTTAATGTGGCATTGGCTTGCTGGTTAACTTGCGTGGTACTGTTCGACCGTCGTAAATTGTTAATGGCACGGGAACTACTGCCAGAGAGGTTTCCAAGCCCAGCATCGCCCTGCAGAGAGGCAAACACCATGGCATGACTTCTACATGTGACATTTCTCATTCTCCTGACTTCACTCACAGACGCATTTACACACACGCAATACAGTTTTCCAATCATGCCCAGGAAACCAAGAGCCTTTCCTGGGATATTTTATCCCTACTTCATATAAACATTCTGGTGCAATAGCACATTTTGCACTTTCCCAATTTGAGTAGCATTACTGATTTTAGGAGGCGGGACGGGACGGGGGGGGGGGGGTGGAGAGGAAGAGTACTGCCAGCGGTGAGATAACCAATGACAACCACCAAAATCAATCTGTCAGAGGCAGATCTGCTAACTGTATCCAACCCTTGCCAAATGGTTTATTGAGCATACCAGGCATTAGAAAGACTCAGCTTGGTGAACAGTAACAAATAATCAATTCAAGTGCTTTTATGTACCATTAAACTATAGATATCTAGTTTTGCTCACGAGTTAATCACAGCTTTGGCTGAAAAGGGGGCAGGGATGGGGGGAAATGAGAACTAAAATTGGTCTTAGTGTTCCCTGGATGAGGGAAAGGAGAGGGGGGGGAAGTGGAGAAATCATCCAGGATTCATGCTTCGAATTGCTATCCAGTAGCCCCACTGGATAGACATGTGTGGTTGTCAGGTGAGGGCAGTAAGGGACTTAGCTGTAATTCACTTCACAGTTAAAGCTAAGCTTAAATGGCCTGCAAAATAGCAATTTGGGTGTGATACCAGAAGGCTGATGGAGCAACTGCGTTTACCTCACCAGGAATCATCACATTCGGACTTGAGCACAAAAATCTAGGCTGACACTCCAGTGCAGTACTGAGGGAGTGCTGCACTGCTAAAAGTGACGTCTTTGGGATGAGGGGTTAAGCTATGACCTCGTCTGCCCTCACAGGTGGATGTAAAAGATCCCGTGGCATTATTTCAAAGAACTGTAGGGGAGTTATCTCTGGTGCCCTGGCCAATATTTATCCCGCAACCAATATCACTAAAAACAGATGAGTGTCATGGTACATCAGTCATTGAAAGTTGGCAGGCGGAAGACGGTGAAGAAGGCAAATGGCATGTTGGCCTTCATAGCGAGAGGATTTGAGTATAGGAGCAGGCGGTCTTGCTGCAATTGTACAGGGCTTTGGTGAGGCCACACCTTGAATATTGTGTACAGTTTTGGTCTCCTAATCTGAGGAAGGACATTCTTTCTATTGAGGGATGCAGCAAAGGTTCACCAGATTGATTCCCGGGATGGCGGGACTGACATATGAAGAGAGACTGGATCGACTAGGCTTATATTCACTGGAATTTAGATGAATGAGAGGGGATCTCATAGAAACATATAAAATTCTGACGGGATTGGACAGGTTAGATGCAGGAAGAATGTTCCCGATGTTGGGGAAGTCCAGAACCAGGGGTCACAGTCTAAGGATAAGGGGTAAGCCATTTAGGACCGAGATGAGGAAAAAACTTCTTCAGGCTAACCGGTCTATAATTACCCGTTTTCTCTCTCCCTCCCTTTTTAAAAAATGCTGTTACATTAGCTACCCTCCAGTCCATAGGAACTGATCCAGAGTTGATAGACTGTTGGAAAATGATCACCAATGCATCCACTATTTCTAGGGCCACTTCCTTAAGTACTCTGGGATGCAGACTATCAGGCCCTGGGGATTTATCAGCCTTCAATCCCATCAATTTCCCTAACACAATGCCCCGCCTAATAAGGATATCCTTCAGTTCCTCCTTCCCACTAGACCCTCGGTCCCCTCGTACTTCCGAAGGTTATTAGGAGTTAGATGTGGCCCTTATGGCTAAAGGATATGGAGAGAAAGCAGGAATGTGGTACTGAAGTTGCATGATTAGCCATGATCATATTGAATGGTGGTGCAGGCTCGAAGGGCCGAATGGCCTACTCCTGCACCTATTTTCTATGTTTCTATGTGGTCATCATCACATTGTTGTCTGTGGGAGCTTGCTGTGCACAAATTGGCTACTGCATTTCCTACATTACAACAGTGACTACACTTCAAAAAGCACTTCGTTGGCTTTGACGCCCAGTGGTGGTGAAAGGCGACAAATGCAAAACAAGATGCATGGCTTTCTTTTATTCTTTAAAAAAAAACTTGCATTAAGTTACATCTCGGGTTCCATCTGCATTATTTACCGAAGTATTCCTCTTGGCCTTGTTCTCAGAGATGACAGAGGTGGAGCGTGCTAGCTGTTTGGCAGGTGAAGCACTGCTGGGGCGTTTGGACATGGATAACTGTGAACCAGTCAAGCTAAGATCAAATCCGTCACCGAGGAACGAAGAACTGCTTCGTGAAGTATTCATCGTGAACGCACATTAAAAAGCAGCCTGGAATTAAATTTAAAAATGATATATGAATATTTGCCTTTTGAATCCAGTACTTTAACACTTTAAAATAATAAACATCCTTTTGCAGTTTTCAGAATGAAAAACTTAACATATACACTCTCAAGGCCTCATCTAGCTTTTAAACATAATGAATACTTTATTCGTTAAACTGGCCAATGCATTTGCTAACTTCCCGAGTGAAGATTTTGTTACAGCGTGTGCTAGAAAACATCAGTGAGCAACAGAGCGAACAAACAGGTTGAGTAACATCAGCTGAGATCAGTTAACAACACAGGCCAAGCACTGTATCCAAAACCTTTCTGGTCTAAACACGTCAGCTTGGCTCACAGAGTAGTATCCTTGCCTTGGAGTTGGAAGTCTGCGGGTGGAAAGCCCATTCCAAGAACAGACCCTACAATCCACGCTGGCATTCCAGTGCAGTGCTGAGCAAGTGCTGCACTGTCAGCAGTGTTGTCCTTCAGGTGAGATATTAAAACAAAGGCATTATCTGCCTGTTCCAATCCATTATAGATCCCACGACAATAGTCAGAGAATTAGAGTTCACCTGGTGTCCAAAGCAACATTTCAATTTCAATCAACAGCATAGTCATTCATTTCATTGGTGCCTGTGGGATCTCACTGTGCACAAAATAGATGTCACATTTCCGAAAGTGTACGTCGCTGGATTTGAAAGTAACTTATTAATTTATTCCAGCTTTGAGACATTTTTAAGGACATATGATAAAGCACTATATAAATAGAATGTTACTTCTAATCGCTCAGTGGAAAGCCACCCAACTCTGTCATTTTGGCCACCTCTGCTCCTGCTTCATCCCATCTGCTGCTGAAACCCTCCAGATTTGACTATCCCACACCAAGTTCCACTTGCCCATTACCCCTGTCCTTGCTGACCCAAATTGAATCCCGGTTCCACAACGCCTCAAATTTGAAATCCCTTCAATGGCTTTCCTCTCCCCATCTCTAATCTCCTCCAAACCTACAAACCCTCCACCCCACTTCCAGAACTCCCCATTCCTCCAACTCTAGCCCTATGTGCACCCTTCCCCCACCATTGAGAGCCATGCCTGCAGCCGCCTAGGCTGTGCTCTCGAAGTCCCTCCCGAACCCTTCCGCCTCTCCTCCTCTACCTCTCCCTTTAAGGCTCTCCTTCAAACCCACCTCTTTGACCAATCTTTTGGTCGCCCATCCCAACATCTCCATATTTGTGTCGGTGTCCACTTGTGTCTGATTATGTCTCTATGAAGCATCTTTACGACATTAAAGGCACTGTTCAAGTGCACATACTGTTATTGTTGGCTCACTAATCCATCAGGAAGCCTTCGTGGATTTCTCTCACAAGTACATACAGGTAAATGATACCAGAGAAATCTGATCAAAATACCTAACAAAATTTTTTTTTTTTTTAAAAGTTCAATGTGACCCAGCCAAAAACAGTATTATAATTATAAAAACTCAGAGGGCAAAACAGACCAAAATAAAAATTAAACTAAAAAGTAATCAACCTTTTAAAAGTATTGGATTGCTGGTGACAGCTGAGGATCTGCCCAGTCATGAAGATATTGTCAATCGCAACCTCAAGGTGAGCTGAATCTGATGGACAAAGGACATGCAAAGGATTTATGCCATCATTACCCAAAACAAATCTTGCTGCAGCTTTGTTTGAAAGTGCCAACTCAGAGCAAAAGTCAAAGTAGACGTCACAGTTTGTGTTATCAACCCCCAAAAATAGTTCTGCTTGTGTGAAACAGCCAAAACAAGGATCTCTGGCACAACACACAGGATTCTGATGGTCAGCAGCAAGTACTGTTTGAGAATTCTGCAAGGTTTAGAGCTCACCTTGGAGCTCTTGTATCGAGAATACAACCTTCCAAGTGGAACAAAGCATTGTACATTAAAGATTAAATTTTCAGCTGTTTATTGCGTGAACTACTTTCAAACTGGCTTTATTCTGTTTCTTGGCACGCTGAATATACAGCAAACAAAAAGGGCCCTTTCACCACCCTCTCTCTGGCCAGCACTAGCACTTCAGCCTGACCCACTGCACGCTGTCAGCCTCAAGCTGGTCCGTGCAGCAGAGCTGGTCTCCAGTCGTCTTGGTTAACCCTTGCCACTGGACCAAGATCTAGCTCTGTCAAGCCCGTGTGGTGGCTGGGGTGCAACGGCCACCACACGTTAAAAAAATCCACGCACAGGCATCTTCCACCCTTCAAGATGTAGTTCGGGATCCAGAATATTAGGTCCTTCATTGAAACACCTGTGAACTCATCCCTTTTCGGCATGGAAGCAAGTCACCCTTGTTTCAAGGGACTGCCTATGATGATGATGATGATGGTCGGCTTAATCCAGACCAAGGAAAAGAGGCTTAGCATTCGACAATGACTGCTCATGCCCATCAGGTGACAACAGAGTGTGAAAATAAAAATGACTGCCCTCTCATCCAAGAAGGTTACAATATGCATACAAGCAAAAAAACAAAGAATGGGGAAGAAAAAGCACTTTTAGAACTGAAAGAATGCTAACATTTTTTTTAAATCACCAATCTTTTGTTATCACTTGGTTTCCACCCTAGCCACTTCATCCCACCCAATGAATAAGATTAATTTGCTGTCTGTAATGTTCACTTGGAGTCGATGGCCAATCTCTGGAGCTGAGCATAATGTCATCTCTGACAAAGTGTTATGTGAGCAAAGGCACAAAAGTGGTCAACTGTGCCAACGTAGCCTCTGCACTGTGCAGTAATGGGAACGCTCCCGCGAAGGCCGCTCACCAGCCTCTCCATTGTACACACCGCACACGTGCAGAAGTTTAAAGGGACCACGCGCCAAAAGAAACAGGCCGCGCAGAACAAAGCGCAGCTTACAGAGAACATTGCTGCCAAATCCAATTTAATGAACTTTCTATTTTGACACCTTACCAACCAAATGGCTTTTAACTTGCTCTGTGAGGATTAACTGGGAAATTGGCAACATCAATTTCAACAAAATAACTGAAGAAACGTAGCTTTAATTTGGAAAGCACAATAACATGTAATAAAAATTCACTCTAAACTCACATTCTTATTCGCAGGTTGCTACCCATTACCTGGCATCAAGCATTGGGATGATAGGTTTATTTTTAATCCAGGTATTTAGAATTTTGCTTCTTTTTTTGCAAATTAAATCTTTCAACCCCAGGGGGAAGGAATTCGGTGGCGCCTCTGTTGCGGCATTAATCCAGGCGGAGCGGTACTTTTAGCGCCTTCCGTTCAGAAATTCGTCAGAATCGGTCGAAGAACTGACAGGGGCGCTAAATCGGCCGTTGTACATCAAGCACTGGGATCAAGTTAGTCAAACACGGTTTGCCTTTAACAAATCCTTGCTGGCTTTCATTTATTGGTACTTTTCCAAATGCCAAATAATTTTGTACCGGATCATTGTCTCTAAATTGTTTCCCCACCACCAACATTAGGCTGACTGTCCTGTCGTTGCCGGATTTATCACTCTCCTTTCTTAAACAAGAGTGTAACATTTGCAATCCTCCAGTCCTATGGCACCAACCGCATATCCAAGGAGGACTGGAAGATTGTGGCCAGAGCCATCGCAATTTGCACCCTTACTTCCCTCTGTAACCTAGGATGCATCCCATCCAGATCAGGTGACTTTTCTACTTTGAGGACTGTCAACCTTTCAAGTACCTCCTCTTTATTTTTATCCTATCCAATATCACTACTCTCTCCTCCTTTACTGCTACATTGGCAGCATCCACTTCTCCAGTGAAGGCAGATGCAAAGTACAGGTTGAACCTCCCTTATTCAGAACCCTCGGGACCTGGCCTGTTCCGAATGAGGGGTATAAGGGGAAGTCACGTGTTTTCAGTGTGTGTGTGCGCCGATTGGCTGGAACAACTGTCAGTCAGTGTGGAGTTGGCGGGCCATCGGGCCCAGAGGGTGTTGGCTCCAAAGTTGGGTAAATTTATTTTACATTGATATTTTGAGGATTTGGGGTAAATTTATTGTGGGTCTGTAAGTGTAAATGGGCACGTTTTTTTTTCATTGATATTTTGAGGATTTTGACTGGTTGCCTTGTGTGCGTGTGCCATCCGGGAATGGTTCCAAACGAGGGGTGGTTCCGGATAATGGAGTTCCGGATAAAGGAGGTTCAACCTGTACTCATTTAATATCTTAGCCATGCCCTCTGCCTCCACAAATCAATCTCCTTTTTGGTCCGCAATCAGACCTACCTGTCCTTTTACAATTTGTGTGTTTATAAAAGACTTTTGGGCTCCCTTTTATGCTAACCGCTAATTTATTCTCATACTCTCTCTTTGCCTTTCATTCCCTTTTATTAAAGATCTTCTCTGTACTCTCTATATTCACTTGGTTCTCCATATAAATCTTACAATGTCAAGAGGCTTCTTTTTCTGTTTCGTTTTATTCTCTATATCTTTCGAATGTTATAAACTATGTTTTTGAGTTTAATAAATGAATTTTTGACAAACTGAAGCCTAGACATTTTCCTTTACAATTGTTGAGCATAATTTAACAACACTAAAGCGACACTCAAATTTTGGAATCTTATTTAAGTATAAAATATCATTGTTTTACTAATAAATCTGACAGTGTTACAGTAATGCATTGTACTTTGGGTGGGATACATTATAGGAAATGCTGAAAGAAAAGACAAGGCAAAGTTATGCGAGGAGTATTCGGAATAAGGTGGACGAATTAACTGTGCAGATAGCAGTTAATGGATACGATGTGGTTGGCATCACGGAGACATGGCTCCAGGGTGACCAAGGCTGGGAACTCAACATCCAAGGGTATTCAACATTTAGGAAGGATAGACAGAAAGGAAAAGAAGGCGGGGTGGCGTTGCTGGTTAAAGAGGAAATTAATGCAATTGTAAGGAAAGACATTAGCTTGGATGATGTGGAATCGGTATGGGTGGAGCTACGGAATACCAAGGGGCAGAAAACACTAGTGGGAGTTGTGTACAGACCTCCAAACAGTAGTAGTGATGTTGGGGAGGGCATCAAACAGGAAATTAGGGGTGCATGCAATAAAGGTGCAGCAGTTATCATGGGTGACTTCAATATGCATATAGATTGGGCTAACCAAACCAGAAACAATACGGAGGAGGAGGATTTCCTGGAGTGCATAAGGGATGGTTTTCTCGACCAATATGTTGAGGAACCAACTAGGGGGGAGGCCATCTTAGACTGGGTGTTGTGTAATGAGAGAGGATTAATTAGCAATCCCGTTGTGCAAGGCCTCTTGAGGAAGAGTGACCATAATATGGTGGAATTCTACATTAGGATGGAGAATGAAACAGTTAATTCAGAGACCATGGTCCAGAACTTAAAGGGTGACTTTGAAGGTATGAGGCGTGAATTGGCTTGGATAGATTGGCGAATGATACTTAAGGGGTTGACAGTGGATGGGCAATGGCAGACATTTAGAGATCGCATGGATGAACAGTTGTACATCCCTGTCTGGCGTAAAAATAAAAAAAGGGAAGGTAGCTTAACTGTGGCTATCAAGGGAAATCAGGGATAGTATTAAAGCCAAGGAAGTGGCATACAAATTGGCCAGAAATAGCGGCGAACCCAGGGACTGGGAGCAATTTAGAACTCAGCAAAGGAGGACAAAGGATTTGATTAGGGCAGGGAAAATAGAGTACAAGAGGAAGCTTGCAGTGAACATTAAAATGGACTGCAAAAGCTTCTATATATGTAAAGAGAAAAAGGTTAGTAAAGACAAACGTAGGTCCCCTGCAGTCAGAATCAGGGGAAGTCATAACGGGGAACAAAGAAATTGCGGACCAATTGAACAAGTACTTTGGTTCGGTATTCACTAAGGAGGACACAAACAACCTTCCGGATATAAAAGGGGTCAAAGGGTCTAGTAAGAAGGAGGAACTAAGGGAAATCCTTATTAGTCGGGAAATTGTGTTGGGGAAATTGATGGGATTGAAGGCCGATAAATTCCCAAGGCCTGATGGTCTGCATCTCAGAGTACTTAAGGAGGTGGCCTTGGAAATAGCGGATGCATGGACAGTCATTTTCCAACATTCCATAGACTCTGGATCAGTTCCTATGGAGTGGAGGGTAGCCAATGTAACCCCACTTTTTAAAAAAAAAGGAGGGAGAGAAAACAGGGAGTTATAGACCGGTCAGCCTGACATCGGTAGTGGGTAAAATGATGGAATCAATTATTAAGGATGTCATAGCAGCGCATTTGGAAAGAGGTGACATGATAAATCCATGCTGACTTGGAGCTGTGAAAGGGAAATCATGCTTGACAAATCTTCTGGAATTTTTTGAGGATGTTTCCAGTAGAGTGGACAAGGGAGAACCAGTTGATGTGGTGTATTTGGACTTTCAGAAGGCTTTCGACAAGGTCCCACACAAGAGATTAGTGTGCAAAGTTAAACCACATGGGACTGGGGGTAGTGTGCTGATGTGGATTGAGAACTAGTTGGCAGACAGGACCAGAATGGCAGGCAGTGACTAGTGGGATACCACAAGGTTCTGTACTAAGGCCCCAGCTGTTTACATTGTACATTAATGATTTAGACGAGGGCAATAAATGTAGTATCTCCAAATTTGCGGATGACACTAAGTTGGGTGGCAGTGTGAGCTGCGAGGAGGATGCTATGAGGCTGCAGAGTGACTTGGATAGGTTAGGTGAGTGGGCAAATGCATGGCAGATGAAGTATAATGTGGATAAATGTGAGGTTATCCACTTTGGTGGTAAAAAGAGAGACAGACTATTATCTGAATGGTGACAGATTAGGAAAAGGGGAGGTGCAACGAGACCTGGGTGTCATGGTACATCAGTCATTGAAGGTTGGCATGCAGGTACAGCAGGCGGTTAAGAAAGCAAATGGCATGTTGGCCTTCATAGCGAGGGGATTTGAGTACAGGGGCAGGGAGGTGTTACTACAGTTGTACAGGGCCTTGGTGAGGCCACACCTGGAGTATTGTGTACAGTTTTGGTCTCCTAACTTGAGGAAGAACGTTCTTGCTATTGAGGGAGTGCAGCGAAGGTTCACCAGACTTATTCCCGGGATGGCGGGACTGATATATCAAGAAAGACTGGATCAACTGGGCTTGTATTCACTGGAGTTCAGAAGAATGAGAGGGGATCTCATAGAAACGTTTAAAATTCTGACGGGTTTAGACAGGTTAGATGCAGGAAGAATGTTGCCAATGTTGGGGAAATCCAGAACCAGGGGGCACAGTCTAAGGATAAGGGGTAAGCCATTTAGGACCGAGATGAGGAGAAACTTCTTCACCCAGAGAGTGGTGAACCTGTGGAATTCTCGACCACAGAAAGTTGTTGAGGTCAATTCACTAAATATATTCAAAAAGGAGTTAGATGTAGTCCTTACTACTAGGGGGATCAAGGGGTATGGCGAGAAAGCAGGAATGGGGTACTGAGGTTGCATGTTCAGCCATGAACCCATTGAATGGCGGTGCAGGCTCGAAGGGCCGAATGGCCTACTCCTGCACCTATTTCCTATGTCTATGTCTATGTTATTTCTAAAATGTTTTACTAAAAATAATCTTAATGCAGAATCACTTACCGGCAAGACAAACAAAGGTTTACAGATGTGGTATGTTTCTATAGAATCTCTTTAAAGGGATGCAGGGGCTTTAAAATGACACACTGGAATAATAATATACAAATACTCAATGCATTCATATGAAATTACTTCCATCACAATTTTAACAGGGCTATTAACATGTTTAAAATAAATTGGTTAATATCTTTCTTAAACTACTAGGAGGAGCATCATTTTTTTCTATTCATCATTTATGAAGATATGGAGATTGGGCGGGAAAGTGGAGTTGAGGTCGATGATCTTATTGAATGGCGGAGCAGGCTCGACGGGCCAAATGGCCTACTCCTGCTCCTATTTCTAATGTTCTTATGTTCTTATATATAAATGCCAGTATCCCATTACATTCTACAAAGCTTCATGATGTTAAAGGTAACTCTTCAAAATAGACAATAACTACATAAAAACATAGAAACCGACTGAAAGCTGCAGGAGGTAATGGCAAGGTAATACCCGACAAAAAAATTCTGGAAAAAACTTTAGATGTCAGTCTTGGCTCAGTGGTAACATCTTTCCTCCTTATCAGAGGATCACGGATTCAGGTCCCGCTCCAGGATTTAAGCACATAATGTAGGCTGACACTCCCAGAGCAGTTCTGAGGAAGCATTACACTAGTGGAGGTGCTGTCTTTCGGTTGAGATGTTTAACCGAGGCCCCCATCTCAGATGGCATAGAAAATACCACGGCACTATTCAAGGAAGAGCAGGGGGGTTCTCGTATTGTCCTAGCTAATATTTATCCTCCATCAACACCACTAAAACAGATTATCTCGGCATTTATCTTATTGCTGTTTGCAAATTGGCTGCCATGTTCCCCTACATTATAACAACTTATATTCATGTAGCGCCTTGAACGTTATAAAATATCCCAAGGCGCTTCAAAGGAAGGTTATCAAACAAATTTGACTGCATTTCAAAAGTACGTCATTCATGTGAAATGCTTTGTGACATCTAGAGGTCCTGAAAGGCCTTTATTCGGCCCTTTAAGTTAGGAGTATCCAAAATTTAGAAAAATTGATCTGCTTATATTTTAAAAAGCAATCAACTTTCAGCGGGAGATGCACCACGGTGCGATTCAACAAGCTATCTCCTGAGGTACTTGTGCTTAGTTTCCTGAGTGTCCAGAATGTAGCCATGCTTTAGTACCTTTGCTTTAAGTGAGTTTCCCATTTTGTGTTATTTCTTCTCCACCAGTCCAATGCCACGAAAAAGCTGCTGCATCACAAGCTTATGCCTTTGCCACTGTCACCCAGCGGTGAAAGATTTCTGCACAAGTTGCTGGAGATGATTCAGCAACAAATTTTCCCTTTCTACCTGTGGGGAAAGTGCCTCGTTCAGCACAGGATATTTTATGGACAGGCCACTAATTGCAATGTAGGAGATAACTAAACTCTACAGACTCTTGGTTATGCATCCTTTTGAAACAATTCAATAGAAAAATACTACAACTGTAAGCCAAGTTTGCTGATGATACAACGATGGGAGGAAAAGTAATGTGTGAGGAGGACACAAAAAATCTGCAAAAGTACATAGACAGGCTAAGTGAGTGGGCAAAAATTTGGCAGATGGAGTATAATGTCGGAAAGTGTGACGTCATGCACTTTGGCAAAAAAAATCAAAGAGCAAGTTATTATTTAAATGGTGAAAGATTGCAAAGTGCCGCAGTACAGCGGGACCTGCGGGTACTTGTGCATGAAACACAACAGGATAGTGTGCAGGCACAGCAAGTGATCAGGAAGGCCAATGGTATCTTGGCCTTTATTGCAAAGGAGATGGAGTATAAAAGCAGGGAAGTCTTACTACAGCTATATAAAGTTATTGGTGAGGCCATTCCTGGAATACTGCGTGCAATTTTGGTTTCCATATTTGGTTTCCATATTTATGGAAGAATATACTGCTTTGGAGGCAGTTCAGAGAAGGTTCATTAGATTGATTCCGGGGATGAGGGGGTTGACTTATGAGGAAAGGTTGAGTAGGTTGGAGTTCAGAAGAATCTTATCGAAACGTATAATATTATGAGGGGGCTTGACAAGGTGGCTGCAGAGAGGATGTTTCCAATGATGGGGGAGACTAGAACTAGAGGGTACGATCTGAGAATAAGGGGCCGCCCATTTCAATCAGAGATGAGGAGAAATTTCTTCTCTCTCAGAGGGTTGTAAATCTGTGGCATTCGCTGCCCAGATAGCTGTGGAAGCTGAGACATTTAATAAATCTAAGACAGAAAGAGACAGTTTCTTAAACGATAAGGGGTTATGGAGAGCAGGCAGGGAAGTGGAGCTGAATCCATGATCAGATCAGCCATGATCTTATTGCATGGTGGAGCAGGCTCGAGGGGCCATACGGCCTACTCCCGTTCCCATTTCTTATGTTCTTATTGTTGTGTATCTGTAATGCATGCACTCCCATGTTCCGCCACCAGGGAGCTCATCCCCTGAAGTCCCAAGGGATCCCAGCATCCCTTGGGAGCACTGCATATAAGCCAGCCCCTAAGGCCTGTTCCTCATTCTGGAGTGTCTTATTAAAGACTGAGGTCATTGTTACTTTAACCTCCCTGTGTGCAGCCTCATCTGTGTTAGGAACACAATAACTGGCGACAAGAATACGAATCCAACACAAAGATGCAACAAACTGTGGGCATCCTGGAGAAGTTCTGGGAGGGTGAGAACTGGGAAGCCTATGTCGAACAGCTAGACCAGTACTTTGTAGTCAACGAGCTGGACAGAGAAGGAAACGCTGCAAAAAGGAGAGTGGTCCTCCTCACAGTCTGCGGGGCACCGAACTACAGCCTCATGAAGAATCCTCTGGCTCCAGTGAAACCCACAGATGAGTCGTATGAGGAGCTGTGTACACTGGTTCGGGAGCATTTTAGCCCAAGGGAGAGCGTGCTGATGGCGAGGTATCGATTCTGCACGTGCCAGCGATCTGAAGGTCAGGAAGTGGCGAGCTACGTCACCGAGCTAAGACGATTTGCAAGACAATGTGAGTTTGATGGCTACCTGGAGCAGATGCTCAGATACTTTTTTGTACTGGGCATTGGCCACGAGACCATCCTACGAAAACTTTTGACTGTAGAGACACCGATCCTCAGCAAGGCCATTGTGATAGCACAGGCGTTTATGTCCACCAGTGATAATACCAAACAAATCTCTCAGCATACAAGTGCTAGCAATGTTCATAAATTAACTGGAACTGTGTTTGCGAGCAGAAATGTACAGGGCAGAAATTACGAGTCTGCAACTGCCAGCAGGCCTCAGGTGACCCAGATGACTGAGTCCCCAACAAAGGATGAATGCGAGGCAATTCACACCTTGTTGGCGTTGTGGAGGCTTCCATTCAGCCTATTCATGCCACTTTAAAGGGTATGTTTGCAAGAGCTGTGGAACAATGGGGCACCTCCAACGAGCTTGCAAACGAGCTGCAAGCTCTGCAAAACCCGCTAACCACCACGTGGCAGAGGAAGATCGGTCCATGGTGGATCAAAGCACTTTCGAGCCTCAGAGAGGCAGATGCTGAAGTACACGGGGTGCACACATTTTCGATGAAATGTCCACCTATAATGCTAAATGTAAAATTGAATGGTTTACCCGTAGCCATGGAACTGGACACTGGCGCTAGCCAATCCATCATGAGTAAAAAGATGTTTGAGAGACTGTGGTGCAAAAAGGCATTCAGACCAGCCCTGAGCCCCATCCACACGAAACTGAGAACGTACACCAAAGAGCTTATTCACTATCCTGGACAGCACCATGGTCAAGGTCACCTACGAGGGCGATGGCCCCACACTGCTTGGAAGGAGCTGGCTGGGCAAAATCCGCTGGAACTGGGATGACATCCGAGCGCTATCACATGTCGATGAGGCCTCATGTACCCAGGTCCTTAACAAATTTCCTTCCCTTTTTGAGCCAGGCATTGGAAACTTTTCCAGGGCGAAGGTGCAGATCCACTTGGTCCCAGAGGCACGACCCATTCACCACAAGGCGTGAGCGGTACCTCACATGATGAGGGAGAGAGTGGAAATCGAGCTGGACAGGTTGCAACGCAAGGGCATCATCTCCCCAGTGGAATTCAGCGAGTGGGCCAGCTCGATTGTTCCAGTACTCAAAAGTGATGGCACGGTCAGGATTTGGGGCGATTATAAAGTAACTATTAATCATTTCTCGCTACAGGTCCAATACCTGCTACCTAAGGCAGACGACCTATTTGCGACGCTGGCAGGAGGCAAGATATTCACCAAGCTAGACCTGACTTCGGCCTACATGACGCAGGAGCTGGAGGAGTCATCGAAGGGCCTCACCTGCATCAACACGCACAAGGGACTGTTCATCTACAACAAATGCCCATTTGGAATTTGGTCGGCTGCAGCGATCTTCCAGAGAAACATGGAGAGCCTACTCAAGTCGGTACCACACACAGTGGTCTTTCAGGACGACATATTGGTCACGGGTCGGGGCATCGTTGAGCACCTACAAAACCTGGAGGAGGTCCTCCAGCGACTGGATCGCGTAGGGCTGCGGCTGAAGAGGTCGAAATGCGTCTTCATGGCAACAGAAGTGGAGTTTTTGGGGAGGAAAAATAGCGGCGGATGGCATTCGGCCCACAGACGCCAAGACAGAGGCTATCAGGAACGTGCCCAGGCCACAGAATGTCACGGAGCTGCGGTCGTTCCTGGGACTCCTCAACTATTTTGGTAACTTCCTACCGGGGTTAAGCACTCTTTTAGAGCCCCTACTTGTGTTATTGCACAAAGGTGAGAACTGGGTATGGGGGGAAAAAAAACAAGTAATTGCTTTTGAGAAAGCTAGAAACATTTTATGCTCCAACAAGCTGCTTGTATTGTATAACCCGTGTAAAAGACTTGTGCTAGCATGTGATGCGTCGTCGTACGGAGTCGGGTGTGTATTACAACAAGCTAACGTTGCGGGTAAGTTGCAACCTGTCGCCTATGCCTCCAGGAGCTTGTCTAAAGCTGAGAGGGCCTACAGCATGATTGAGAAAGAGGCATGTGTGTTCGGGGTAAAGAAAATGCATCAGTACCTGTTTGGCCTCAAATTTGAGCTGGAAACCGATCACAAGCCCCTCATACAAGGGGATAAATACAAATGCCTCAGCCCGCATACAAAGGTGGGCACTCGCACTATCAGCGTATAACTATACCATCTACCACAGGCCAGGCACCGAGAACTGTGCGGATGCTCTCAGTTGGCTACCATTGCCCACCATGGGGGTGGAAATGGCGCAGCCTGAAAACTTGTTGATGGTGGCGCAGCCCGCAGACTTGTTGATGGTCATGGAAGCATTTGAAAATGATAAATCACCTGTCACGGCCCGCCAGATTAGGACTTGGACCAGCCAAGATCCTCTGCTGTCCCTAGTAAAAAAAACTGTGTACTGCATGGGAGGTGGGCCAGCATCCCCGTTGAAATGTAAGAGCCAATCAAGTCACAAAAGGACGAGCTGTCCATTCAGGCAGACTGCCTGTTGTGGGGTAACCGCGTAGTGCCACCAAAAAGGGCAGGGAGACGTTCATCTCGGATCTCCACAGCACACACCTGGGTATAGTAATGATGAAAGCGATAGCCAGATCCCACGTGTGGTGGCCCGGTATCGACGCTGACCTGTGTACGGCAATGCAGCGTACGTGCTCAGTTGAGCAACGCGCCCAGAGAGGCACCACTAAGTTTGTGGTCCTGGCCCTCAGACCATGGTCGAGGATCAATGTCGACTATGCGGGCCTGTTTCTCGGTAAAATGTTCCTGGTGGTGGTGGATGCTTTTTCAAAATGGATTGAATGTGAAATAATGTTGGGAAGCACCGCCACCGCCACCATTGAAAGCCTGAGGGCCAGGTTTGCCACCCACGGCTTGCCTGACATACTGGTCAGTGACAACGGGCCATGTTTCACCAGTGCCGAATTTAAAGAATTCCTGACCCACAATGGGATCAAACATGTCACCTCGGCCCCGTTTAAACCAGCCTCCAATGGGCAGGCAGAGCGGGCAGTACAAACCATCAGAGCCTTAAACGAGTCACAGAAGGCTCACTCCAAACCCTCCCAATGACTGCTCAGCTACCGCACGAGACCCCACTTGCTCACAGGGGTGCCCCTGGCTGAGCTACTCACGAACAGGACACTTAAAACCAGACTCTCGCTGGTTCACCCCAACCTGCATGATCAGGTAGAGAGCAGGCGGCAGCAACAAAATGTAAACGATGGTCGCGCCACTGTGTCATGGGAAATTGATCTGAATGACCCTGTGTATGTGCTAAACTATGGACATGGTCCCAAGTGGATCGCGGGCATGGTGATAGCTAAAGAAGGGAATAGGGTGTGTTTGTCGTCAAACTAGACAATGGACAAATTTGCAGAAAGCACCTGGGCCAAACGAGGCTGCGGTTCACAGACTGCCCTGAACAACCCACAGCAGACACCACCTTTTTCGAGCCCACAACACATACCCAAATGATCAACGACACCACACCGGACCAGGAAATCGAACCCATCACACCCAACAGCCCAGCAAGGCCAGGCTCACCCAGCAGCCCTGCAGGGCCAACAACACGCCAGCCCAGTGAGGGCACAGCCAACACACCAGAACAGACATTTGTACCAAGGCGGTCCACCAGGGAAAGAAAGGCTCCCGACCGCCTCACCTTGTAAATAGTTTTCACTTTGACTTTGCGGGGGGGGGAGAAGGGGAAGAGTGATGTTGTGTATCTGTAATGCATGCACTTCCACATTCCGCCACCAGGGAGCTCATCCCCTGAAGTCCCAAGGGATCCCAGCATCCCTTGGGCGCACTGTATATAAGCCGGCCCCTAAGTCCTGTTCCTCACTCTGGAGTGTCTTATTAAAGACTGAGGTCACTGTTACTTTGACGTCTCTGTGTGCAGCCTCATCTTTGTTAGGAACACAATACTTATGTTATGTTCTTTTATGTTTCCATAGCTGGTAAGGGATTATGAACCAGGAATATTTTGAGTCAAGCTCACAGAAAAGCTAAACAGAAGGTAGCAAGTAAAACACAAAAAAAATTGAGAACGAATTTGCATTTATAAAGTGTCTTTTCTACACTCAGGACATCCCAAAGTTCTGCACAGCAAATGAAGTACTTTTTGCAGCACACTTACTGTTGTGATGCAGGCCAATGTGTTTATGATCTAACATGAACCCCTCAATTGGTTTATTGCTTTCTAATTCAATTTCAGTTGACCACTGCAGTACTGAGGGAGTGCTGTCTTTCAGATGAAACGTTAAACCAAGGCCCTGTCGGCTCTCTCAGGTGGACGTAAAAGATCCCGTGGCACTATTTCGAAGAGGAGCAGGGGCGTTCTACCCGGCGTACTGGCCAACATTTATCACTCAATCAACATCATAAAAACAGATTATCTGGTCATTGTCACATTGCTGTTTGTGGGAGCTTGCTATGCGCAAATTGGCTGCTGCGCTTCCTACATTACAACAGTGACTACACTCCAAAAGTACACTCCAGCTCAGCCATGATCTTATTGAATGGCGGAGCAGGTTCGAGGGGCCAAATGGCCTACTCCTGCTCCTATTTCTTATGTTCTTATGTACTTCATTAGCTGTAAAGTGCTTTAAGCTGTCCGGTGGTCGTGAAAGGTGCTGTATAATTGCAAGTCTTTCTTTCTTAACGATCATCTACATAGCTCACAAATTCATGGATTTTTTTACTTTAGAGGGAAACAAATGATCTTACAAGTGGGATAGCAGAATTAAGTCCCTGTCAACTGCTGTGACCTGCGAGAAAATTATAATCAAGTCACAGCAATGTACTTTGTAGACATTGAGGATATTTAAGTATTTCCTTAAATTAGTCAAGAAGCATACTAATTGTTCACTCTGTCACAGAAGGTATGGATATGAATGGGAGCCATTATAGCAAGGGCAGGCATTAGATTTGGCCCAGTTCCAAGCACAAGTCTGGCCAGGGACAAACGATACTGATTGTAAACCATAAAATGGTGATTTCAGACCAGGATTTGCTGAGTAC
Source organism: Pristiophorus japonicus (assembly GCF_044704955.1). Taxonomy (NCBI): domain Eukaryota; kingdom Metazoa; phylum Chordata; class Chondrichthyes; family Pristiophoridae; genus Pristiophorus; species Pristiophorus japonicus. The sequence continues at coordinate 126,013,027 of NC_091992.1, read as the reverse complement.
CCTGGATCGCATCACGTTTTTATGAACTGCAGGGCGGCAATTAAAAGACAAACTGACATTCTTGCTGTAATAAATCTATGTGAAGTTATGTTTACTGTATGTCGAGAGTTTGGACCAATAGGTACTATTTTTAATAGATGCAATGTATCAGACAGTCCATTAGGTATCAAAAAAAAACCTGTCTGTTTTACTTAATAGAGGAAGAGAATCTATTGCAAGTACAAGAAGTTAGAGAACATCCACACTTTGACTGTAAATCCTCCACAATAATTCTCATTCACTTTAAAACTAGCCAACTACATTTAAAAACTAATCCAGCTCTAAAACCCGTAAACTATCTTGGCAATAACCTAGATTTTTCTAGGTTTTATTTGGCTGCAAATGAACCAAGGCCATTTCCTTCTCGACTGAGTCTGACGTTACCATAGGCAACACTGGTAACAGTCACAAGCATGATCCACTATTTAATCCCTCGACAGGAAAACCTTTAGAGATTAAATAGAGATTTAATCATCTATGATGTGCATCAAATGCTTGGGGTTCAACCATAAGAGCATGAGAGAGGGTGCGAGAGACAGATCCCACCCAAGTCCCAAGATAAAATCATAGATTGTTTACAGTATAGGCCATTCGGCCCATCGAACCCGTGCAAGCACTTCAGCAAGTCCCAATCCCCAGCCCTTTTCCCCTAGCCTTTGTCAAGTGATTCCCTTCAGGTACTTATCCAATTCCCTTTTGAAAGCCACAATGGAGTCTGCCTCCACCACCCTTTCAGGCAATGCATTCCAGATCCTAAACACTCGCTGCGTAAAATAGATTTTCCTCGCTTCGCCTTTGGTTCTTCTGCCAATCGCCTTAAATCTGTGTCCTGGGGGTCCTCGGCCCTTCCACCAAACGGGTACAGTTTCGCTCTATCTACCCTGACCAGACCTCTGGTGACTTTGAACACCTCGATCAAATCTCTTCTCAGGGAAAAAAAAACAACCCCAGCTTTTCCAGCCTATCTGCATAACTGAAGACCCTCATCCTGGAAATCAGTCCTGTAAAATCTAACGATGGCAGGAAAAAGGGCTGTTAAAGAATTCACATAAAGCATTTTATTTACAAAGTATCATATTTTGGCCACCTTACCGGTCTTGTCCCAACACGATGCAGATGGAGTGACATCAAAGGCAACCATAGGAGCTCAAAGTAACCAGCCCGGGCCTGTGTTGGCAACTTGTAGCAAAAGAGCCTCGGCCTAAAGTAACATTATAATTGTTTACATCAGAAACGATACAGTGCAACGCCACAACCACAAAACAAAGCCACAGACGAAAATCCCCCACTGCTGCACGTTGCAGCGGTGCTTGTCCTGTATTTTTTTTAAGCCGCTTGTGGTGGCACAGCCACCGCCTCCCGACCCAGCGCCACTTAGCAACCGAGCTTGCGGCCTGCAACCAAACTTCACCGCCGCCCAGCTCCCGCCCCCCTCTGCCGTCTGTTGGCCGCTGGCCCCGGCGGCCGGCTGCCGATTGGCTGAGACCCACGTCAATCAGCCCACGCTGCGCTTCCGCCAGCACGCTAGATTGACCGGGCACTCTCTCTCTCTCTCTCTCTCACACACACACACAACAAAGGTTGCCGTTGCTTCTGCCCTCCTGCAAACTCCACATAGCTCAACTTGCACAATGTGCAAGGATGCTGCCACTGAGGGTTTGAACTATGCATCCCCACCTCTAAAGTGTATTTGCAATAATGTGGAGCAATACAAATTATAGATATTGTTGAAAGAACATGCAAGTTGTTGCTTTTCTACTAAAAGTAATATTTTCCAGATTTGTAGTAGTTCCTTTTGGAATTGTTCAGAAAAGAAAAAACTTGCATTTATATAGCGCCTTTCACAACCTCAGGACGTCCCAAAGTGCTTTACAGCCAATAAGTCATTTTTGAAGTATAGACACTGTTGTAAATGTAGGAAGCGCTCATTTGCGCACAGCAAGTTCCCACAAACAGCGATGTGATAATGGGCAGATTGCTCGGAACCAATACACTTTTGTGAAGTTATTCTCTCCCCCTGCCCCCACACCACTACACACTTTGTCCAGTTTTTAAATCAATTTTATTTGAAAAGGCATCAGAAGTTTCACCATTCTTCTCAATGAAGTGGCCTAGAGTCCCATTCAATGAAGGCAAGATTATAATTTACGGTCAATCCTGCAGGTAGCCAAGACTCTTATCTACTTTTGGACTCTTATCTAAAAGTATTGCCCCTTCCCAGTGCCAGTCTTAGCATAAGACATTAAAAAAATAAAGATATGCATTTCTATAGCACCTTTCATGACCTCAGGACATCCCAAAGCGCTTTACACCCAATGAAGTGCCTGTGAAGTATTGCAATGTAGGAAACGTAGCAGCCAACTTGCGCACAGCAAGCTCCCACAAACAGCAATGTGTTAATAACCAGATAATCTGGTTTAGTGATGTTGATTCACGGATAAATATTGGCCAGGACTAGAGTGTTTTAACAGAACCAATTTCTTACAGTGGTTCCCATAGGCAGATTATGTTCTTATGTTCTTATGTTCCTTGAATTTAACATTTTCCCTAATTTCCCTTGTTAGCCATGGTTGAGCCATGTTCCCTTTTTATTCCTATGCCACACAGGGATGTACATTTGTTGTTGAATCATGGGTGAAGATTAGAGATAGTAAGGGGAAAAAGTCACTGGTGGGCGTAGTTTATAGGCCCCCAAATAATAACTTCACGGTGGGGCGATGCAATAATCAAGGGAATAATGGAGGCATGTGAAAAAGGAACGGCAGTAGTCATTAGGGATTTTAACCTACGTATCGATTGGTCAACTCAAATCGCACGGGGTAGCCTGGAGGAGGAATTCATAGAATGCATGCGGGATTGTTTCTTAGAACAGTATGTAACAGAACCTACAAGGGAAAAGCTATCTTAGATCTGGTCCTGTGTAATGAGACAGGAAAAATAAATGATCTCCTAGTAAAAGATCCTTTCGGAATGAGTGATCACAGTATGGTTGAATTTGTAATACAGATTGAGGGTGAGGAAATTGTGTCAGAAACGAGCGTACTATGCTTAAACAAAGGGGACTACAGTGGGATGAGGGCAGAGTTGGCTAAAATAGACTGGAAACACAGACTAAACGGTAGCACAATTGAGGAAGAGTGGAGGGCTTTGAAGGAGTTCTTTCACAGTGCGCAACAAAAATATATTCCAGTGAAAAAAAAGGGTGGTAAGAGAAGGGATAACCAGCCATGGATAACCAAGGAAATAAAGGAGAGTATCAAATCAAAGACCAATGCGTATAAGGTGGCCAAGGTTAGTGGGAAACTACAGGATTGGGAAAATTTTAAACAACAGCAAAGAATGACTAAAAAAGCAATAACGAAAGGAAAGATAGATTACGAAGGTAAACTTGCACAAAACATAAAAACAGATAGTAAAAGCTTTTACAGATATATAAAACGGAAAAGAGTGATTAAAGTAAATGTTGGTCCCTTAGAAGATGAGAAGGGGGATTTAATAATAGGAAATGTGGAAATGGCTGAGACCTTAAACAATTATTTTGCTTCGGTCTTCACAGTGGAAGACATAAAAACCATGCCAAAAATTGCTGGTCACAGGAATGTGGGAAGGGAGGACCTTGAGACAATCACTATCACTAGTGGGGTAGTGCTGGACAGGCTAATGAGACTCAAGGTAGACAAGTCCCCTGGTCTTGATGAAATGCATCCCAGGGTATTAAAAGAGATGGCAGAAGTTATAGCAGATGCATTCGTTATAATCTACCAAAATTCTCTGGACTCTGGGGAGGTACCAGCGGATTGGAAAGCAGCTAATGTAACGCCTCTGTTTAAAAAAGGGGGCAGACAAAAGGCAGGTAACTATAGGCCGGTTAGTTTAACATCTGTAGTGAGGAAAATGCTTGAAACTATCATTAAGGAAGAAATAGCGGGACATCTAGATAGGAATAGTGCAATCAAGCAGACACACCATGGATTCATGAAGGGGAAATCATGTTTAACTAATTTACTGGAATTCTTTGAGGATATAATGAGCATGGTGGATAGAGGTGTACCGATAGATGTGGTGTATTTAGATTTCCAAAAGGCATTCGATAAGGTGCCACACAAAAGGTTACTGCAGAAGATAGAGGTATGCAGAGTCAGAGGAAATGTATTAGCATGGATAGAGAATTGGCTGGCGAACAGAAAGCAGAGAGTCGGGATAAATGGGTCCTTTTCGGGTTGGAAATCGGTGGTTAGTGGTGTGCCACAGGGATCGGTGCTGGGACCACAACTGTTTGCAATATACATAGATGACCTGGAAGAGGGGACAGAGTGTAGTGTAACAAAATTTGCAGATGACACAAAGATTAGTGGGAAAGCGGGTTGTGTAGAGGACACAGAGAGGCTGCAAAGAGATTTGGGTAGGTTAAGCGAATGGGCTAAGGTTTGGCAGATGGAATACAATGTCGGAAAGTGTGAGGTCATCCACCTTGGGGAAAAAAACAGTAAAAGGGAATTTTATTTGAATGGGGAGAAATTACAACATGCTGAGGTGCAGAGGGACCTGGGGGTCCTTGTGTATGAATCCCAAAAAGTTAGTTTGCAGGTGCAGCAGGTAATCAGGAAGGCGAATGGAATGTTGGCCTTCATTGCGAGAAGGATGGAGTACAAAAGCAGGGAGGTCCTGCTGCAACTGTATAGGGTATTGGTAAGGCCGCACCTGGAGTACTGCGTGCAGTTTTGGTCACCTTACTTAAGGAAGGATATACTGGCTTTGGAGGGGGTACAGAGACGATTCACTAGGCTGATTCGAGAAATGAGGGGGTTACCTTATGATGATAGATTGAGTAGACTGGGTCTTTACTCATTGGAGTTCAGAAGGATGAGGGGTGATCTTATAGAAACATTTAAAATCATGAAAGGGATAGACAAGATAGAGGCAGAGAGGTTGTTTCCACTGGTAGAGGAGACTAGAACTAGGGGGCACAGCCTCAAAATACGGGGGAGCCAATTTAAAACCGAGTTGAGAAGGAATTTCTTCTCCCAGTGGGTTGTGAATCTGTGTAATTCTCTGCCCAAGGAAGCAGTTGAGGCTAGCTCATTGAATGTATTCAAGTCACAGATCGATAGATTTTTAACCAATAAGAAAATTAAGGGTTACGGGGAGAGGGCGGGTAAGTGAAGCTGAGTCCAGGGCCAGATCAACCATGATCTTATTGAATGGCGGAGCAGGCTCGAGGGGCTAGATGGCCTACTCCTGTTCCTAATTCTTATGTTCTTATGTTCTTATTTCATCTGCTATGTGCCTTTGTGATAACCTGTCCATTACATAGAATGTACAGCACATAAACAGGTCATTTGACCCAACTGGTCCATGCTCTTCCTCCCACCCCTCTTCTAACTCTATCAGCATAACCTTCTAATCCTTTTCCCTTGATGTGTTTATAAGAACCTAAGAACATAAGAAATAGGAGCAGGAGTAGGCCATAAGGCCCCTCGAGCCTGCTCCGCCATTCAATAAGATCATGGCTGATCTGATCATGGACTCAGCTCCACTTCCCTGCCCACTCCCCATAACCCCTTATCCCCTTATCGTTTAAGAAACTGTCTATTTCTGTCTTCAATTTATTTAATTCCCCAGCTTCCACAGCTTTCTGAGGCAGCGAATTCCACAGATTCACAATCATCTGAGAGAAGAAATTTCTCCTCATTTCAGTTCTAAATGGGCAGCCCCTTATTCTAAAATCATGCCCTCTAGTTCTAGTCTCCTCCACCAGTAGAAACATCCTCTCTGCATCCACCTTGTCAAGCCCCCTTCATAATCTTATGCGTTTCTATAAGATCATCTGAATTCCAATGAGTAGAGGCCCAACCTACTAAACCTTTCCTCATAAGTCAACACATTCATCCCCGGGATTAACCGAGTGAACCTTCTCTGAACTGCCTCGACAGCTAGAATATCCTTTCGTAAATATGGAAACCAAAACTACATTCAGTATTCCAGGTGTGGCCTCATCAATACCCTGTACAACTGTAGCAAGACTTCCCTGCTTTTATACTCCATCCCCTTTGCAATAAAGGCCAACATTCCATTGGCCTTCCTGATCACTTGCTGTACCTGAATACAGCTTCTAGCTTCTGCTTAGCTGCATGGGAACAATGGCATAGTGGTTATGTTAATAGACCAGTAATCCAGAGTCCTGGACTAATGATCTGGAGACATGAGTTCATAATCCCTCATGGCAGCTGGGGAATTTAAATTCAGTTAATTAAATTAATCTGGAATGAAGAGCTAGTATCAGTAATGGTGACCATGAAATTATCAGATTGTCATAAAAACCCATCTGGTTCATTAATGTCCTTTAGAGAAGGAAATCTTATCCTTATCTTGTCTGGCCTACATGTGACTCCAGAACCACAGCAATGTGGTTGACTCGTAACTGCCCGTTGTCGAGAAGGTGGCTCATCACTTTCTTCTCAAGTGCAATTAGGGATGGGCAATAAATGTTGGCATTGAGTTCCATCATCATCTTAGGCAGTTCCTCAGAATCGAGGAAGACTTGCTTCCACTCCCAAAGTGAGTTATCTGGTGGCTGAACAGTGCAATATGAGAGCCATAGACTTTGTCACAGGTGGGACAGATATTCGTCAAGGGAAGGGGTGGGTGGGGCTGGTTTGCCGCGCGCTCCTCCCACTGTCTGTGCCTGACCTCTTCACGCTCTTTGCGTTGAAACTCGAAGTACTCAACGCCCTCCCGGATGCACTTTCTCCACCTCGGGTGGTCTTCGGCCAGGGTCTCCCAGGTGTTAGTGGTGATGTCGCACTTTACCAGGGAGGTTTTGAGGGTGTCCTTGTAACGCTTCCGCTGTCCTCCTTTGGCTCGTTTACCATGAAGGAGCTCCGCATAGGTCCAAGTCAGCATGGATTTGTGAAAGGGAAATCATGCTTGACAAATCTTCTGGAATTTTTTGAGGATGTTTCCAGTGGAGTGGACAAGGGAGAACCAGTTGATGTGGTATATTTGGACTTTCAGAAGGCTTTCGACAAGGTCCCACACAAGAGATTAATGTGCAAAGTTAAAGCACATGGGATTGGGGGTAGTGTGCTGACATGGATTGAGAACTGGTTGTCAGACAGGAAGCAAAGAGTAGGAGTAAATGGGGACTTTTCAGAATGGCAGGCAGTGACTAGTGGGGTACCGCAAGGTTCTGTGCTGGGGCCCCAGCTGTTTACACTGTATATTAATGATTTAGACGAGGGGATTAAATGTAGTATCTCCAAATTTGCGGATGACACTAAGTTGGGTGGCAGTGTGAGCTGCGAGGAGGATGCTATGAGGCTGCAGAGCGACTTGGATAGGTTAGGTGAGTGGGCAAATGCATGGCAGATGAAGTATAATGTGGATAAATGTGAGGTTATCCACTTTGGTGGTAAAAACAGAGAGACAGACTATTATCTGAATGGTGACAGATTAGGAAAAGGGGAGGTGCAACGAGACCTGGGTGTCATGGTACATCAGTCATTGAAGGTTGGCATACAGGTACAGCAGGCGGTTAAGAAAGCAAATGGCATGTTGGCCTTCATAGCGAGGGGATTTGAGTTCAGGGGCAGGGAGGTGTTGCTACAGTTGTACAGGGCCTTCGTGAGGCCACACCTGGAGTATTGTGTACAGTTTTGGTCTCCTAACCTGAGGAAGGACATTCTTGCTATTGAGGGAGTGCAGCGAAGGTTCACCAGACTGATTCCCGGGATGGCGGGACTGACCTATCAAGAAAGACTGAATCAACTGGTCTTGTATTCACTGGAGTTCAGAAGAATGAGAGGGGACCTCATAGAAACGTTTAAAATTCTGACGGGGTTAGACAGGTTAGATGCAGGAAGAATGTTCCCAATGTTGGGGAAGTCCAGAACCAGGGGACACAGTCTAAGGATAAGGGGTAAGCCATTTAGGACCGAGATGAGGAGGAATTTCTTCACCCAGAGAGTGGTGAACCTGTGGAATTCTCTACCACAGAAAGTTGTTGAGGCCAATTCACTAAATATATTCAAAAAGGAGTTAGATGAAGTCCTTACTACTAGGGGAATCAAGGGGTATGGTGAGAAAGCAGGAATGGGGTACTGAAGTTGCAAGTTCAGCCATGAACTCATTGAATGGCGGTGCAGGCTAGAAGGGCCGAATGGCCTACTCCTGCACCTATTTTCTATGTTTCTATGTTTCTATAAAGCATTTGTTTAGGGAGTCTCGTATCTGGCATACAAACTATGTGGCCTGCCCAGCGAAGCTGATCGAGTGTGGTCAGTGCTTCAATACTGGGGATGTGAGTTCCACATTCTAATCACTCTCTGGATAAAGAAGTTTCTCCTGAATTCCCTATTGGATTTATTGGTGACCATCTTACATTTATGGATTGTTAATTTCAGGGTTCGCACTAAGGATATCAGAACTGAGAGGAAAAATTGAACAAGCTGAGCCTCTTTTCTCTAGAACAGAGAAGGCTGAAGGATGACCAATCGAGGTATTTAAGGGATTTGATTGGGTAGATATGGAGAATCAAAACTAGGAGTCATAAATATAAGATAGTCAGTAATAAATCCAACTTGCTACCACATGAAGTAGGTGAGGCAAATAGCATAGATATATTTAAGGGGAAGCTAGGTAAATCCATGAGGGAGAAAGGAATAGAAGGTTTTGCTGGTCGGCTGAGATGAAGTAGGGTGGAGCAGAAACACTGGCCAATATTGACCAGTTGGGCCGAAAGGCCTGTTTCTGTGTTGTGATTTCCTTGTAATTCATAGGAACAAAGCAGTTTCTGATTGTTCACTAAACAAAGTCTTTGTGGTTCTGAATGATAGAATGATCCCTGGGTATAAAGTTATTCTGATAAAGGTGTACATTGTCATGTGATTTATTTTGTCTTTCCTTCTCCACTCTCAACATTGCTGACTTGTGCATTGCATATTTTTGGGGCTTTTTAGAGATTGATTGGATCAGCTGCTGATGTTTTCCCATCGCATCATCCACGATTATTTTTTTACCATCCACTTGATCTTTTAGCATGACCTTTTCCAGACAGTTACACCCCAACAGCTTTCCTACTGACTCCCCGATAATGTGGGCACAATTTGAACATCTTTCTCATACCCAGCCTCATCAATGATCTTTTCTTTTGCTCTCATTCATTGCAATTCATTACCAAATCCCCCAAAATGTAAGCTGTCAATGCCAAGACTAGGCCTGCCTCTCTCTCCCTTTCCCCCCACCCTTCAAATAGGGCCTGTTGCCATTGCCAAGCTGTGAAGAAGACTCTGAGCCTGAACCAGACCATTCACAACCTTGGTGTCCTATCTGACCCCAAGATAAGCTTCCGACCCCATATCTGCTCTATCACCAAGACCATCCACTTTTACATAGGATTTCACAGGATTTACGACACAGAAATAGGCTATTCGGCCCAACCAGTGGCCAGAAATCTGCCATGAAGACTGTCAAAACCAGGCCCAGAGCTCCCTGCTTTAATGAAGAGGAATTTGGAGGAGCTAGTAACGGAGGTGGAGCGCAGGTACAAAGACCTCACCCAGGATGGTCGTGGCAAGCCTCCACCACCCCAATATCGACGCATTTGGAGGGAAATCGCTGAGATCGTGTCCGCAATGGTTAACGTTGAGCGGGATGGGGACCAATGCCGGAAGTAATGCAACGTACACCTAACTTTTTTCCAGCGGTCCTTCTGGTGGGCGGCAGGGCGATCTGAAGCCAGCACCCCTGACCCAAGTGGACGATTTGCAGCATCCGCCATGGGCGGGCGGCGCGACGGCGGAACCCTCCGTGACCAATCTCCCGCCGGGCGGAACGTGGACGGCAGATGGGCGGTTCTGGAGGCATCAGCCAGAAAAACGACATTTCCGGCAGAACCTCGGCGGCTGCGGGCACAACCTCCACCAATTCCGGCCCCTAAGCGTGGTCTAACCAAGGTTCGGTACAGGTTTAGCATAACTTCCCTACTTTTCAATTCTATACCTCCAGAAATAAACCCTAGTGCTTGGTTTGCTATTTTTATGGCCTTGCTAACCTGTGTCACAACCTTTAGCGATTTGTCTATTTGTACTCCGAGATCCCTTTGTTCCTCTACCCCACCTAGACTTGCACCCGCCAAATAATAAGTGACCTCCCTATTCTTCCTACCAAAATGTAATACCTCACATATATCTGTGTTGAACTTCATTTGCCAATTATATGCCCATTCTGCAAGTTTATCAATGTCCTCCTATAATTTGTTGCAGTCCTCCTCAGTATTGACTATTCCACCCCACCCCCCCCGCCCAATTTGGTGTCATCCGCAAATTTAGAAATTGTGTTTTTTATTCCAAAGTCTAAATCGTTAATATAAACTGTGAACAACAGTGGTCCCAGCACTGATCCTTGTGGAACACCTTCTGCCACTGTGAATAGCTACCCTTTACCCCTACTCTCAGCTTTCAGTCTTGAAGCCAGCTGGCTATCCCTTCTGCTACTTGTCCCCTGACTGCATTCTCTGACCTTGTTCATCAGTCTATTATGGGGAACCTTATCGAAGGCCTTTTGAAAATCTAGATAAATTACATCGACTGCATTACATTGTCTGCTCTCTGTTACCTCTTCAAAAAATTCAATGAGGTTGGTCAAGCAAGTCTTTCTCTTTTGAAATCCATGCTGACTATTCATTATTATATTTTTGGTTTCTAGATTTTCTTCTATTTTTTCCTTTATTTGGGATTCCATTGTTTATCCTACCACCAATGTTAAGCTGACTGGTCTATAATTACCTGGACATATTCTATCCCCCTTCTTAAATATAGGTATTACGTTTGCTATCCGCCAGTCATCTTATACTTCGGTAACATCACCCACCTTCACCGCTGCCTCAGCTCACATGCTGCAGAAACCCAAAGCACTTTCCAGCCAATTAAGTACTTTTTGAAGTGTATTCAGTGTAGCACTGTAGGTAAACATTGTAGTGTCTCTGCACCTTGTTACAAATTCACATGAACATGTATATATCAGACACGGTCACTCTGTGACCTTCACTTTATTCCCAGGACCAAGGAGTGCTGACCCTGGGTGGGACCTCCCTTTTTATACCTGGAAACCCAGGTGAGGAGTGTCTCCCGCAAGCTCACCCCCTGTGGTCAGGGTATGCATTTCAAGGGTACAGCTACAGTGTGCATGAGTTACAGTTACATAACTATTGTCATTGCAAGATGGTGAAATACATGACACCACCTCCCTCCTTAAGTCTTTTAGTTTCAGAGGTTAAGTCTATCGGGTGGTCGACGCTCTCTCGTGGAGCGCCGCAGTTGTGGCTCTGGTGACTGAGCCTCGGCACGCGTCTCTCTCACTGGAGGTGATTCCGGCCTGTCCGGCCTGGCCACAGGGACTGTGCATGCTGAGGGCTGTCTTTGTTGCTCGTACGCTGGCAGTGGTGTGGGTGCTATCTCATCATGCTCTTCTTCAGGTTCCTCCGTGTCTATGCTGAACCTTGTCTTTACTTGGTCCAAGTGTTTGCGGTATATCTGCCCATTGTTTAGTCGGACCACCATGACCCTGTTTCCTTCTTTGCCGATTACAGTGTCCTCAAGCCATTTGGGTTCCAAAGCATGGTTAAGAACAAATACTGGGTCATCTATTTCTATACACCTCCCCCTTGAGCCTCGATCATGGAGCTCGGTTTGGGACTGGCACTTGCCCTCAACAATGTCTGCCAGGTCTGGGTGAATGAGGGACAGCCGCGTCTTGAGCGTGCGTTTCATGAGGAGTTCCGCTGGCGGGACTCCCGTGAGCGAGTGCGGGCGGGACCTGTAGGCCAGCAGGAGGCACGATAGGCGGTACTGAAGGGAGGGTCCTTGGATGCGTAGCATGCCCTGCTTTATGACTTGGACTGGCCGTTCCGCCTGGCCATTGGAAGCTGGCTTGAACGGCGCTGTCCGGACGTGCTTGATCCCATTGCCCGACCTCAACTCCTGGAATTCATGGCTGGTAAAACACGGGCCATTATCGCTGACCAGGATGTCCGGCAAGCCGTGGGTCGTGAAAACCTACGCAGACTCTCCACAGTGATGGATGTCGTGCACGGGTTCAATATGATGCACTCGATCCACTTTGAATATGCATCAACAACGATCAGGAACATTTTCCCCATGAATGGGCCCGCATAGTCTACGTGAACGCGTGACCATGGCCTGGTGGGCAGGGCCACGGGCTGAGTGGGGCCTCCCTGGGGGCATTGCCCAGCTGGGCACACGTCGTGCACCTGCGAACCCAGTGTTCCAGGTCTGAGTCAATCCCCGGCCACCATACATGTGACCGGGCAATGGCCTTCATTACCACGATGCCAGGGTGCTTGCTGTGGAGTTCCCTGATGAACGCTTCCCTTCCTTTCTGGGGCATGACTACCCGGCTGCCCCATAACAGGCAGTCGGCTTGGATGGAGAGTTCATCCATCCGTATCTGAAACCGCCTGACTTCCTCGGGGCACGCCCTGTATGCGGGCGCCCAATTCCCAGTCAGGACACATTTCTTTATCATGGATAGGAGGGGGTCCCTGTTGGTCCAGAGTTTGATCTGTCGGGCTGTGATGGGGGAGCCCGCAGTGTCAAAAGCCTCAACGGCCATGACCATCTCGGCGCTCTGCTCCGCGCCCCCTCGGTGGTGGCCAGTGGGAGCCTGTTGAGTGCGTCAGCGCAATTTTCGGTGCCTGGCCGGTGCCGTATGGTGTAGTCATACGCAGCCAGTGTGAGGGCCCATCGCTGTATGCGAGCTGAAGCATTAGCGTTAACAGCCTTACTGTCGGACAACAGGGATGTTAACGGCTTGTGGTCCGTCTCTAGCTCGAACTGACAACCGAAAAGGTACTGGTGCTTCTTTTTCACACCGTAAACACACGCGAGTGCTGCCTTCTCGACCATGCCGTATCCACACTCTGCCTGGGAGAGTGACCTGGAGGCGTAAACCACCGGTTGGAGTCGGCCATCATCGTTACCCTGCTGCAAAACACACCCAATCCCGTAGGATGACGCATCGCATGTTAAAACCAGTTTTTTACAGGGGTCATACAAAGTCAACAGTTTGTTGGAACACAGCAGGTTCCTCGCCTTATTGAAAGCCCGTTCTTGACAATCCCCCCCCAAAACCATTCACACCCTTTACGGAGGCACATGTGTAAAGACTCCAACAATGTGCTTAAGTTCGGCAGAAAGTTCCCAAAATAATTCAAAAGTCCCAGGAATGATCACAACTCCGACGTGTTGCCGGGCCTGGGCGCCCGGCGAATCGCCTCAGTTTTTGATTCAGTGGGCCGGATCCTGTCTGCGGCAACCCTCCTGCCCAGGAACTCGACCTCTGGGGCCAAAAACACGCACTTGGCCTTTTTTAGCCGCAAGCCTACCCGATCCAATCGGCGTAGCACCTCCTCCAGGTTGTGGAGGTGTTCCTCGGTGTCTCGACCTGTTATAAGAATGTCGTCTTGGAATACGACCGTTCCAGGGATGGACTTGAGCAAGCTTTCCATGTTTCTCTGAAAGATAGCCGCTGATGAATGAATGCCAAACGGGCACCTGTTGTAGACAAATAGTCCTTTGTGTGTCGTGATGGTGGTCAGAAGCTTGGAATCTTCCGCCAGTTCCTGAGTCATGTAGGCCGAAGTGAGGTCCAGCTTCGTGAACAGCTTGCCACCTGCCAGCGTGGCAAAGAGGTCCTCCGCTCTCGGAAGCGGGTATTGGTCTTGCAGCGAAACTTGGTTGATGGTGGCTTTGTAGTCGCCACAAATCCTAACCGAGCCATCTGCTTTCAGGACGCGAATGATGGGACTTGCCCAGTCGCTGAATTCAACGGCCGAAATTATGCCCTCTCTGAGCAGCCTGTCCAGTTCACTTTAAATATTTTCACGCATCACATAAGGCACCGCTCTGGCTTTGTGGTGCACTGGTCTGGCGTTCGGAGTAATGCGTATCACTACTTTAGTGCCCTTGAACGTTCTGACACCGGGTTGAAAGAGTGACTCCAAATTTTGCAATGAACTTCGCTCTACGGATGAAATGGCGTGCACATCCCCCCATTTCCAATTCATCTCAGCTGGCCAACTCCTCCCCAAAAGCGCGGGGCCATTTCCCGGAACAATCCAGAGTGGCAGCCGGTTCTGTAATCCATTATGCATTACCACCAAGTTTCCACTACCCACTACCCAGGGATGATCTCTTTGGTGTACGTACGTAGCTGCGTCTCAATGCGTTCCAGTTTGGGCTTGCTAGCTCTGTGTGGCCATAGTCTCTCAAATTGTTGGGCACTCATGAGTAACTAGCTAGCTCCCGTATCCAGCTCCATGTGCAATGCAGGATGCCATTCAGTAAGACTTTCATCATCATGGGTGGTGTTTTAGTGTATGAGCTGTGTACGTCAGCCACATGAACTCTCTGAACTTCAGCATCCATGGTTGTTCCCCAGGCCTCATCCTGCATTGAAGACCCCTCATCTGGTTCCTCTGTCTCGCAGACTAGTCTCGCTACTGCCTTTTTGCACATCCTGGCCAAGTATCCACTGACATTACAAATCCTACAGGTATAAAGCTGGAACCTGCAGCTTTTGGCAGTGTGTCTACCCCCACACCTCCAGCATGAGCTGAGATTGCTGTTAACAAAAGGACTATTCCCAGGCATTCCTCTCTGATGGCCCGTTTGGCTGTTTCTAAGCACTCTGATGGAGGGTGTTATTGGTCCCATCACGGGATGTATTGTTCCTCGTGATGGCGTGAATTGCCGATCCCCTTTCCATTGTCCCTGCTGCGGGCCCACCCTGTAGCTTGTTGCTGCCTGAGCAGTGTCGAATTACCCTTGCCTGCCTGCCTGGGCGGTGTCGAATTGCCCTTGCCTGCCTGCGGGATTCTGTATCACTTTTACAACATTAATTTCCTGGTTCATCGCAACATTAAAACCAGGGCTGCGTGCGTAAATTAGCTTGGTCTCCTCTTCCCCTGCCATAAAGGTCTGAGCTATCAATGCTGCCCCTTCTAAAGTCAAGTCCTTAGTCTTTATGAGCTTCCTGAAAATGCCGGCATGATTAATGCCCTCGATGAAAAAGTCCCTTAACATCTCCCCCCTGCAGGCATCGGAGAATTTAAGAGACTGGCCAAACGCCACAGTTCCGCCACGAAGTCCGAGACGTTTTGACCCTCCCGATGCTGGATGAGAGTAGAACCGGTGCCGGGCTATGTGTACGCTACTTGCCGGCTTGAGATGCTCACTGATCAGCTGGCTGAGCTCTTCGAAGGACTTGTCCGCTGGCTTTTGGGGTGCGAGCAGGTCTTTCATCGGCACATACGTCTGTGGACCACAGCTGGTCAGTAGATGCGCCCTCTGCTTGTCAGCCACTGTCTCTTCCAGCTAGTCCTTTGTGACAAAGCTCTGCTGGAGTCTTTCCACAAAGTCGTCCCAGTCCTCACCCACAAAGTAGCGTTCCTCTGTGCCACCGGTGGCCATCCTCGTGGTTCGGTGATTCCCGTTTCTCGTCGCCAAATGTAGTGTCTCTGCATCTTGTTACAAACTCACACGAGGCATGTAAAAATTAGACACGGTCACTCTGTGACCTTCACTTTATTCCCAGGACCAAGGAGTGCTGACCCTGGGTGGGACCTCCCCTTTTATACCTGGAAACCCAGGTGAGGAGTGTCTCCTGTAAGCTCACCCCCTGTGGTCAGGGTGTGCATTTCAAGGGTACAGGTACAGTGTGCATGAGTTACAGTTACATAACTATTGTCATTGCAAGATGGTGAAATACATGACAAACATGGCAACCAATTTGCACATAGCAAGATTCAACAAACAGAAATGAGATAATGACCATCTGTTTTAGTGTTGTTGGTTGGGGGATAAATATTGTCCAGGACACTGGGGAGAACTCCCCTGCCCTTCTTCGAATAGCACCATTTACATCCACCTGAGAGGGCAAACAGGGCCTCGGTTTAATATCTCATCCAAAAAACAGCACCTCGCTCAGTACTGCATTGGAGTGTCAGCCTAAATTATGTGCTCAAGTATGTGGAATGAGAATTGAATACGCAACCTTCTGACTCAAATGAGAATGCTACCACTGAGTCAAGGCTGACACCTTAATATACTAAAGTATACATTGCAGATAAACAGAATTTTCTAGGTCCCATAGATTGTAGATGTTGCCATCCACATTCATACAGCAATGATCTTAAACATTCACTCCCTTCACCAGTGACGCAGTGTGCACCATCTACAAGATGTATTGCAGCAACTCGCCAGGGCTTCTTCCACAGCACCTCCCAAACCACGACCTCTACCACCTAGAAGGACAAGGGCAGCAGGCACATGGGAACACCACCACCTCCAAGTTTCCCTCCAATTCACACACCATCGTGACTTGGAAATATATTATAATTCCTTCATCGTCGCTGGGTCAAAATCCTGGGACACCCTCCCTGACAGCACTGTAGGAGCACCTTCAGCACACGGACTGCAGCGGTTCAAGAAGGCCGCTCACCACCACCTTCTCAAGGGGCAATTAGGGATGGGCAATAAATGCCGGCCTTGACAGCGACGCCCACATCCTTTGAATTGAATAAAACAAATCTCAAACCTTCTGCATTGTCAAAAAGCATGATGTGGCTGAAGTGTTTGTATTTCAAAGGTTTTGAGATTGACTATTCATACATAGGGATCAAAAATCATAGCAAAAGGTAATGTTTGCTCATCATGAGATAACAGGCAGCCAGGCTCAAATGTAAAAATAAATAGCAGGCAGTTATAGGAGCAAGTGGGATGTACAGCCAGTCAGTTAGGTAAGTTTACTTTGGAGTGTGTCACAAAAAGAAAGATTTGCATTTCTATAGTGCCTTTCATGGCCACCCGACGTCTCAAAGCGCTTTACAGCCAATAAGTACTTTTGGAGTGTAGTCACTGTTGTAATGTGGGCAACACAAGCCAACACTCACTGAAGGGTCCAAAAGCACTCAGCAATATATGACAGTAAAGTCTCACTAAGATCAGCTGTATTTCCTGCCCCCGCAATTATCATCATTTCTATCCAATATGTTGCCTCATGATCTTGGGCATGAAATGAATTTCTACTGAGGTCAAGGCAATAAATGGTGCAAATATGCAAAGGCAATCTTTATTCCAGCTCACTCAAAATGCCAAAACAGTGACACAGTCTGAATGCCAGGATTTGGAAACAAGGTTTTAAGAACATGATCTGGGAACAAAGGATTACACAGGATATACGGCACAGAAACAGGCCATTCGGCCCAACCAGTCCATGCCGGTGTTTATGCTCCACTCGAGCCTCCTCCCGTCTTTCCTCATCTAAATCTATCAGCATAACCCTCTATTCCCTTCTCCCTCATATGCTTGTTCAGCCTCACCTTAAATGCATCGATACTATTCGCTTCAACCACTCCCTGTGGTATCTTATATTGGTGGTCTCTAGTTATGCTCTTCCCCACAAGTGGAAATACTCTCTCTGTATCTGAATATTTTGCAATGGACTGGAATGTTGTCTAGAAAATGTTTAACTCTTGCAGCAGTGACACCTGATTATGTAGATACCCTCAGATTAGCGCTCGACTTCTGGTGCATATAAAGTTAAAAAAAAACACAACACATTGTGGCCGCTGATCACATCTGAATCATCTTTTTACTTTGACAGAAGTGGGATTGAATTTCACATGGTTGGGAGTTGCAGTGCATGTCACAAGGCTTGTTATAATCTGGAGCTTTGCCAACTGGGACCAACTATTCCAAAGTTGAAAAGCTTACCTCATGCACTGCTTTGTACTCTGAAGGTGGAGAAGCCAGATCCATCTGACTGCTGTGGGTTCTGATGAAACGTTAACTCCTCTGTCCCTTCTGCTCCGCTGAGGGTTCATACCATTCTGTGATTCTGTTAAGTCCGCAGTTTGTTTTTCTTGCTATTTTCAAATAAATTTGAAATATTCATTGAAAAGATCCTACTATAGCAAGGCATATGAGATGAAAAGATAAGTGATAAGTTTATAGGTCGAGCAAGTCGAAAGAGGGGGCAGGAAGCTGGAGCATTTGATTTAGAACCGAATTGTACATTTGAAAAGGAAAAAATGCATGCAGGGAGAGTGAAGACTTTAGAAAAACAGACATGAATACTTTCTCAAAAACTACCATTTTTTTTATTCAACATGGATAAATAATACATCGATGTGTTAACTAACAGAGAGCTTAAAGGTTTTAATTTGAAGAAACTGTATAAAAGCATGCAAATTCAAGAATAAAATGTTTGTGAGGGGGAAAAGTCTGTCCGCCATGCTCTGCTAGAGGCAAGCTTCTTTCCACCTTCTCTGAATGTAAAGTGACTTCTTCCTAGCCCCCACATATCTGGCAATCAAATGGCATTTCTGCTCCCAGGCTTCAGCAAAATCGTTCAAAATATCTCCCAGCTCGTGTACAACAGTGCCCCAGATGAGAGGTACCAGCCTCTCTGCTTTTGGTTTCCCTCACGGCAGTACAATGAGACCAGGAAGTCTACCTCTGATGTACCTTGCCCGGTACTTACCACACCGCCAACAGGTAAGCTCTGGAAAGATAAAAACAAATGGCGATGATAAGTTTCGCCACCTGTGACAAATATTAATCTGGACATTGGGGGAATAACTCCCCCGCTCTTCTTCAAAGCAGTGCCGAGGGATCTTTTACATCCACCTGAGAGGGCAGACAGGGCCTCGGTTTAAGGTCTCATCTGAAAGACGGCACCTCCGACAGTGCAGCATTCCCTCAGCACTGGCACTGGAGTGTCAGCCTAGATGTTCATGCTCAAGTCCCTGGAGTGGGACCAAGCCTGACCTTGCCCCTATTCTCTCCGAAACGCAACACGCATCTTAAAACTGAAGGAAAATGTCCCTAATATGTAGAATGATGCCCCAGCCCCACTACGGGCAAATGGAGACACAAAACTCAGGCTTAATATGTGGTAACTTGAGTGCTATGCTTTTTTTGTGGAACTTACAGAATTTACTTCTGGATCTTAGAAAATCGTGTGTATTTTTTTATTAAATATATGTTGAATTCACATGTGTACAAGTTCCAAGGAGCGGCTATGCACTACTATAATCAAGCTACAAAGCATTTCAAGTTCACTGCTTTATAATGGCTTTCACAGAATCAATGGTCTTTAGTATTGTGTGTGTGCATACATGTACATATCACAGTGAGGGGAAATTCATCCCTATTCTCAAAGTGCACCTCACACAGGCATTGTCCAACACATTGGCTGGCTCACTGCTCACCAACAGTCCACAAACAATTCTAAAGCCAGTGATCCAGGTTCCGATGGTCCAATCTCTTGAGCAGATTCACTTTGCAGTGCATTTTGGAAATGCACAAGATGTTGGCGAGGTGGTGAGGATTGAAAAGACAAATTTAAGTCAAAAGGTGATTGTCCAGTGGTGTACATAGAAAGGCACTTGAGTGCAGAATTGCATGAATGCAGACTTCTCTTTTCCCACCTACATTTGTGCCACTGAAATAAGAATAAACGCCCTACACAAATATTTTTGGTGCTTAAATCGTAAACAACCTGAAATAGTACAATCTGCACATTGCAAGAAACTGCCTCCAAGGAAAGTCAGGCTCCCACAGGATTATTCATCTTTTGGAAACAAACTATTTTGTCTTGCTGTGCAAGGTCCAATGTAACTTATTCAGATAATTAGAAAATTAGCCTCAATCAGAGGCACAGTCTTATAGAAAAGCATGGATTGGCTAACGTGAACTCTCTGACATCACGTCAACTACTGGCACAATAGGACCAAGATTCATTGCTAATGTCACAAAGACTGGCCTTGATAAATTAATTTGGAACTCCTCTTTTTATCCCTATTCAGCAGATACCTTTAACCGTGGTAGGGTAGAGGTTGCACTATGCTAGATCAGCGGTAACACCTATAACACTTAAAAGCACGGCTTCATTCATATTTTAAGTAGTAATAAACAAGTAGTAACCAACCGGTTCTCGTTCTAAAATGTAACAACTTTCACCCAGCAACTCTTGGTCTGCAAGTCTGTCCTTTTCCTAAATGAATCCCCTGTCTTAGAGGTTCTGGAGAAGATCTACAGTATTTTGCGCTAACCACCAGGACACAAGTGCACAGACCTCATCACTTTAGGCCAAGCATTGCAGGCACACAAATATAGCTCACTTCCAGCAGTTCATAGGGTTCACCAAACCATAGTGTCCCAGTCTTTTGCTCTGGGCTGTAAGATAGACAGGGAGCTCTGCATGTAAAATGTACATATAAATATAGCCACAGCATCACAGATTTTGGAATGTTCATAAAACATTATCCATGTCCATCTGAAGTTTCTCGGCTACAGCTCAAGTGTGTTTCGAAGAACAGAATAGAAACAGTAGGCCTGTTGCCATGGATACCAAACATGTTCAATTGTTTTATATCAAAAAGTTCACACTTCTTATCTCACACTGAACATGCTTCTCCAACCAACTCAACTCAATCTTTTGTGAATAATCTGATGAAAAATTCAATGGGCCTGTGATTTCTGAAACCAGTTCGATTTTCTAAGGAGTTATTGAGACTCTAATGTGTTCATCCCAAGAAAGCCATCTGCTCGAAAGCAGCTGGGGTTAAACCCAGCAGAAAATTAACTTCAGAAAAGATGCGCTTATCTTGACATGATTAAAAGGAATGGACCTCATTTCTTTTAAATCATTTTCTCTCTTCTCTCCAAGGAGCCTATTTGTTTAGAATTGGAGTAAAGTTCCCGTCCCCAACAAACCAAGGCAGACATTTCCCTCGTCCCCCTCACCAACCCCAACCCCTTCGTCAAGAAAAATCAGAAAGGTATTCCTATATCCACTTTGGGCGAGGAAAGTTTCTATTTATTTTCATGCCAATTGTCCATTGTTCTTTTATTTGACCAAGTGCAGTCTTTAGCACTACTGCATTCGTCCAATTCATTAAGATTCTTGTAGGTGGTACTTACCGAACTCACTGGGCCACATATCTACGGCAACATGGAGAGCAAGCTCTTGACAGAACAATCTGTGCTCCCTCACCAGCAGCCAGATCCCCTTTGCACCATTTTTTTTTTAAAACCCTAACATAAATGACCCATCTCAGAATCACAGGACACCATTTGGCCCATCATGCCTGTCCCAGCTCTTTGAAAGAGCTGTACAATTAGTCCCACTCCCCTTCTCTTTCCCCACAGCCCTGCAAATATTTCCTCTTCATGTATGTGTCCAATTCGCTTTTGAAATTTGTTGGCTCAGAAATCCCGGTTTCTCTTTCCCGCTGGCATTCGATCTGATTCTTACCTGTTCCTGCTGCGCCCATGCGAGTTCCCGGTCCTGAGGCCTCCACTGACTGCGCATCGCAGCGCGTGCACGTCAGGACGTGTGCAGGCCTGGAGCTGCAGTCACATGGCTCTGGGCAGCCAATTAAGGTAAAGTATGTTCTCATTCATAATAACGGGAACTTCGTAATTTGGAATTCCCATTATTATGATTGAGAAACCCCCCAAACACACAAAATATTAATAAAAAAATAGAAAAAATACACTACATATTTAACATTAATTTAAAGTTATTTATGTATTATTAAAAATATATATTTTTCCCATTTTTAAAAGAGTGTTTAAAATTATTTTTTATGATAAATTTAATGTAGTGGGCAGGGGTTTTAAAAATAAAATGTGTTTTTTAAATTTTATTTTTTATGTTTTAAGTGTGTTTTAAAAGATAACACTTTTATCAGGTGCAAGAGTTTTCAGGACATCCGCTGGGCAAGATATGGGTAAATTTTTTCAGACCATTACATCAGGAAAATTCACAAAAGGAGCCAACTGGTTTTGTGCAGAAGGGAACAACAGTTAGTAAGGACAACTCGAACTGCTGTAGAAATAGAGCCAATATTATTTTGTACATATACAGCACACACATTAACCGTTGGTCTCAATAGGGTGTGTTAAATATACATTCTTACCTTCACATTACAATCCTAACAAACTCCAGATTCAGTACTAGTACAAGGACGAAGCCACTATTCTTCATTTAATACATTTCAATCTGTGGTTTGGTAATACTGCCCCTGTTTCTCTCTCGCCCGCCCATCTAACCCCAAAAGTCAGTTCCAGTAACAACTCAGAATTTAGCGTTTCCTGCCTCCAGGGTACTTATTGTTGAAGAGGCTGATGCCAGCTTTGGAGGCGGTCTGTTTCACCTTGTTCAGGGTGGTCTTTTTAATGGCCGCTGGGGAAATAGTCTCCTGGTCAGCAAGAAACTGCAGCTCCCTAAACAGAGAAAGGCAGAGAAGCACATACAGGTATAAGAGCAGGGTGAGAGACATGTTGAATAAATTCCCGTAGCAAGCAGTTAAATAACTTCCCTACACACTGCCCAAGTGTCAGCTGTGGCTCAGTGGGGTAGCACTCTCGCCTCTGAGTCAGAAGGTTGTGGGTTCAAGTTCCACTCCAGGGACTTGACCACAAAAAAAAAATCTAGGCTGACACTCCCAGTGCAGTGCTGAGGGAGTGCTGCACTGTCGGAGGTGCCATCTTTGAGATGAATCAATAAACCGAGGCCCCGTCTGCTCTCCCAGGTGGACGTAAAAGATCTCATGGCGCTATTTCGAAGAAGAGCAGGGGAGTGATCCCCGGTGTCCTGGGCCAATATTTATCCCTCAATCAACACAACAAAAAAAACGATTATCTGGTCATTATCACATTGCTGTTTGTGGGAGCGTGCTGTGCACAAATTGGCTGTCGCGTTTCCTACATTACAACAGTGACTACACTCCAAAAGTACTTCATTGGCTGAAAAGCACTTTGGGATGTCCGGTGGTCGTGAAAGGCGTTATATAAATGCAAGTCTTTCTTTCTTACAATAAGGTGCTGCAGTCTCTTTATGTAGAGATTCATCACGAGAATACATCCGACGTCAAAACAAGTGGCTGAACAGTGACTTGCCTCATGATCTGGGATCTATGCTTGGTTTCCACAACCAATGGCAAATCCAGGTGTTTGTTAACCTGGGCTGCCCATTGTTTTAGTGAAGCAGCATTGGGTGGTGGTGCAAGGAGGAGCAAGGGAGCTGGGAACACAGGCTCAACAGCAGGCTCAGAAACTAGCCCCAGAAAAATGAAGTTACGAGCAAGAGGCCACCCCCCATGCTGAGAATTATTATTTTTTAAAGTTACATAAAATATATATTACTGTTGACAACAAATGACACAACTGCAGCAATTAACAGCTTCCTCCTGAGCCTTCATTACACTTCAAAATACAGTCGGTAACTGACACTCCCAGAAGTCCAATTAAACCTCCGAACTGGAGCCTCCGTCGAGTGCTCACAAATTGGAAGCAAAATCCAAAGCAATAGTTAAATGTTACTGTAGTGTTATTGGCATTTAGCTGTTAAGTTCTCTCTTACAAAAGAGGGTCGAAGGCTGATTTACAGCTGGGAAGAAGAACAGAGGTGAGGAAGGGAAAATACAGACACATGGGCAGACAGACAGACAGACACACACAGGCATCCAGACAGACATAGGCAGCCAGACACACACACAGACAGGCAGACGGACACACAGGCAGACGCATACACACATAGACAGACACACAGACAGCCAGTCAGACAGACAGACACAACACACACACACACACAGAGCCAGACACACACACACACACATACAGCCAGTCACACACAGCCAGACACACACACACACATACAGCCAGACACACACACACACACACACACACACACACACACAGCCAGTCACACACAGCCAGACACACACACACACATACAGCCAGACACACACAGCCAGACACACACACACACACACACACACACACAGCCAGTCACACACACACAGACACACAGACACACACACACACAGCCAGTCACACACACACACACACACACACACACACACACACATACAGCCAGACACACACAGCCACACACACACACACACACACACACACACACACACACATACAGCCAGACACACACAGCCAGTCACACACACACACACACACACAGCCAGACACACACACACACACAGCCAGTCACACACACACAGACACACACACACACACACACACATAGCCAGTCACACACACACACACACACACACACACACACACACACACACAGACACACACACACAGCCAGACACACACACACACACACACACACACACAGCCAGTCACACACACACACACACACAGCCAGTCACACACACACACACACACACACACACACACAGCCAGTCAGACACCGACAGACAGACAGACACCACACAGTCAGACAGACAGACCTTGTTCTTGTACAGGAAGCCTCGACAGCATTGATGAGGAGACTGCGGAACCCCCCGCTCTCCAGCAAGTGCACGGCATAGATTGTTGCTCCCCCCGGGGAACACACGTTATCCTTCAGCTGCCCGGGGTGCTGCTCCGACTCCAGCAGCATCTTCGCTGATCCCTGCCAAGAGAAGACCACTAAATATATTCGTCCCTTCACAAGCTCCTTGGTAGTAAAAAAAAATGTACAGCTCGTTTATAATTTGAAAATCGAAGTTGCAAAAACTGCCCCCGGGGTTGTGGTTGAACAATCAGTAACTCTTGAAATGGACACGCTTCAGCCTTTCATTCCAAATAATTCCCTTTACTGGGGCGGGGGGGGGGGGTAAGACAGGAGGGGGGGATGGGCGGGGAGTGGGAAGGCGGACTGCAGATTGATTGAACTAATGAAATGGTTTAAATGGGACAGCTACATCAAATTAACAGAGGTTTATCCCTGGATTATTTTAGGCTGGGGTTCAGCGGATGATAACAGACACAGTGTGGTTTACTGACCAGCAAAGCTTGAGCACCCAATCGAACAGCCAACCTACGAGTGAGGCCCATCTTCACTCCACCGTCTGCCAGAGCGTCTATAGCTGTGAACGCCTGGAAGACAAGCACGAAGGTTAAACTTTTGTTTGCTCGGTCAAAAGGCTAAACAATGCAACATGCATACTTCACCTTGTTTACCGATACTTTCTCCTCCCCCCCGCCCCCCTCCCCTGACAGGAAGGATGTGATTGCACGAGAAAAGGGCGCAGAGGAGATTTACGAGGATGTTGCCAGGATTGGAGAATTTTAGCTATGAGCAAAGATTAGATAGGCTGGTGTACAACAGACTGGTATTAGAGATTCGTACATATATTCAATTTGACCAAACCAATCTTACCCATGATTCCCTGTGGCCATGGGAATGTTAGAGGCCGCTCAAATGTACACGAAGGCAGTCAAAAATAATACGGGTTGTGAGTCAAGGTCAAATTATTATAATAACAAAGTAGAAATTGGAGTCTGTCTAAGCAAAACTAACAGTTAGGATAAAGGAGCATAAATAAGGCAGATTTTGAGGAGGTGAAGGAATTTGTAAACCAGATAACATGGACAAAGTAGGGTTGATGGAAAATTACTGGAGGCAGGAGTGGCCAAGATACTAGCTCTGGTTTGAGTGACAATGATATTTTGACCACCAGAACCAATTAACAAGGTGATTTTGTTGAAGACCATAGATGGACACTGGTCAAACAAACCTTTGACAAGAAATTGGTTAAAACCTCGATACTCAAAGAATAGCTTCATACAGAAACTGCTGGGAGAGCAACGAACAGATTGACGATGACGTCAACTGTGTCCAAAAGATTTCAGAGACCAACGGCTGTGAGCTCTCGTTCACAGTTATCGCCTTCTCTTAAGTATATTATGCTGTAAGCTTAATAAATCTTGATCTATTGCTCAAACATACTGACTGCTGCTTATTGGTGTCTTGTCCAAGAACCTTTAAAACGTTCTGCACTGGGGCTGTTTTCCTTGGAACAGAGGAGGCTGAGGGGAGGTTTAATTGAGGTGTATAACATTATGAGGGGTCCAGATAGAGTGGATAGGAAGGATCTATTTCCAGAGGGGTCAAGAACCAGGGAGGCATAGATTTAGAGTAGTTGGTAGAAGGATTAGAGGGGAGATGAGGAAATATTTTCTCACCCAGAGGGTGGTGGGGGTCTGGAACTCACTGCCTGAAAGGGTGGTAGAGGTAGAAACCCTCACCACATTTAAAAGGTACTTCTGTGTTGTAATTTTCTATGATTCTATGACCTGCCCAATCTCTGACTTGCAGTAGGTGTTACTCTGCTGTCTCTGAATGGTGTACTACCTCCTTTAGACAGCCCGTGGTTCAGCCAATCAAGATCCATGCACCTCCAACATCAACAACTTGCATTTATATAGCACCTTTAAATGTAGTCAAACATCCCAAGGCGCTTCACGGGAGATTTATCAAACAAAATTTGACATTGAGTCAGAAGGGGAGATATTAGGTTGGGCCTCTACTCATTGGAATTCAGAAGAATGAGAGGTGATCTTATCGAAACGTATAAGATTATGAGGGGACTTGACAGGGTGGATGCAGAGAGGATGTTTCCACTGATGGGGGAGACTCGAACTAGAGGGCACAATCTTAGAATAAGGGGCCGCCCATTTAAAACACAAATGAGGAGAAATTTCTTCTCTCAGAGGGTTGTGAATCTGTGGAATTTGCTGCCTCAGAGAGCTGTGGAAGCTGGGACATTGAATAAATTTAAGACAGAAATAGACGGTTTCTTAATCGATAAGGGGATAAGGGGTTATGGGGAGCGGGCAGGGAAGTGGAGCTGAGTCCATGATCGGATCAGCCACGATCTTATTGAGTGGCGGAGCAGGCTCGAGGGGCCGTATGGCCTATTCCTGCTCCTATTTCTTATATCCAAAAGCTTGGTCAAAGAGGTTGGCTGTAAGGAGCATCTTAAAGGAGGAGAGAGAGGTAGAAAGGTGAAGGAGGAGAGAGAGGTAGAAAGGTGGAGAGGTTTAGGCAGGGAGTTCCAGAGCTTAGGTCCTTGGCAGCTGAAGGTATGGCCGCCGATGGTTGAGCGATTATAATCAGGGGTCGCACAAGCGGCCAGAATTAGAGGAGTGCTGAGACCTTGAGAGGTCTGTAGAGCTGGAAGAGAATGCAGAGATAGGGTGCGGCTGGAGGGGAAGCAAAGCCATGGAAGGATTTGAAGACAAGGATGAGAAATTTAAAACTGGTTGTTGCCGGACCGGAAGCCGATGTAGATCAGCGAGCACAAGGGGTGATGGGGGAACGGGACTCGGTGTGAGTTAGGACACAGCAGCAGAGTTTTGGATGAGCTTAAGGTTACGAAGGGTGCAAGGTGGGAGGCCGGCCAGGGGAGCCTTGAAACCTACCGCTTTGACTAAGCTTTTGGTCACCTGCCCTAATATCTCCTTGGTGTCAAATTTTGTTTGATAATGCTCCTTTGAAGCGCCTTGGGATTTTAATTGGGCTGAGAACTGCAGTCTCGCCGGGTGCTTACGAAGTGCGCACGGACCCAGTGAGGCCTCGCTGTAAGCCTGTTCCTGAGGCGAGATGCACATGTGCCGAAAGCTGGCGTTTCCAATCCGTCAACATTTCTTTAGAGCGATTCTACACATCCCCGGCAGAACGACATCAGCGTGGCAGAAATTGGGCTATTTGCCCAACTCTTGCCCAGCAAATGTCCTTCAAACTCTTACGCCTGGTAAAAGCAGGCTCACAGCTTACTTTTACTAACGTAACACTTTTGTAAACATAGAAAAATGTCATTTAATAATTCATTGTTATATTAACAACTCTGCCCACTAAGGTAAGTTTGTTTTTAACCCTATTAAAACACATTTAAAAAGAATTCCAAAAAATATATTTTTTTCTAAAACATGTAATTACAATTAATTTTAAAAATGTGAGGTGTTTTTTTTAATTTATTGTGCTGCTTGTCTTGTTTTAGGGAGTTATTCTCATTGATAGCAATGGGAGCTCGTACAAACCGAGTTCCCATTTTTAATCAATGAGAATACTGCATCGTGATTGGTGGTCCCGGCCCATGTGATTCCAGCATATGCGTTCATACATTGATGACATCTCCCCGTGCGCTAGGCAGCGAATGAAGGCCTCCGACCGGAATCCTACGCGCTCCCCGGGACCAACAGGTAGTTTTGTAGATTTTTTTCGGGTCAGAGGTGTTCGTGTTGTTATTTATTATATAGAAATTATATAGAATGACATAGAATTACAGCACATGAACAGGTCAATCAGCCCAACTGATCTATGCTCCACACAAGCCTCCTCACACCCCTCTTCATCTCACCCCCCATCAACATAACTTTCTTGCAATTCCCCCCATCCTTCCTCACAAGAACATACTTCTGAAAACCTTACAGGATGTGATTGGGTTATTTTCCCTTCCACCAGCACCTTTAATGTCAGCTGTGGCTCAGTGGGCAGCACTCTCGTCAAGGTCGAGATTCTCCTCCCATTGACTGAAAGGGCAGAAATCCAGAGGAAAAAAAAATTGCGCTCGGTGACAACGGTGAGAGAGGTTGCTCCAAGGAGGGGACAGTGAATGGAGAGTTCACTGCAGACACTTCCAGAGTGCATACAGCTCACAAATCTATTCCGAAGCCTGGAGGCTTCAGTTTCTGACATTGGAAAGTGAACAGCTGTGAAATGGTAGCTTTTATACCACTTCTGCAGCTGTCAACTAGCCAAAGCAATAGAGAGTCACTGAGAACCCGACTCCACTTTACCTGGCGTGAAACCGAGGAACGTCAAAGCCGTCAAAAGGTTGGTAAAATTGTACGTGCCTGCTTTTAAGCCTCTTAACTAGCATTTAAGTACTTTTTAAATGATGAGCGCCGACCCGACGGTTGAGAAACTCACACGGAGGCGGGTTCAGAGCGGGATCCCGACCCGCTGTCAATCAGCTGTGGCTCAGTGGGCACCACTCTTTCCTGAGTCAGAAGGTTGTGGGTTCAAGTCCCACTCCAGAGACTTGAGCACATAAATCTAGGCTGACACTCCAGCGCAGTGCTGAGGGAGTGCTGCACTGTCAGAGGTGCCGTCTTTCGGATGAGACGTTAAACCGAGGCCCTGCCTGCTCTCTCAGGTGGACGCAAAAGAGCCCATGGCACTATTTCGAAGAAGAGCAGGGGAGTTATTCCCGGTGTCCTGGTCAATATTTATCCCTTATTCAACAGCACTAAAAAAAAAAAATTTATCTGGTTGTAATCACATTTGTGGGAGCTTGCTGTGCGCAAATTGGCTGGCGCGTTTCCTACAGTACAACAGTGACTACGCTGCAAAGCGCTTTGGGACGTCTTGAAATTGTGAAAGGCGCTGTACAAATGCAAGTCTTTCTTTCTTTTTCGTTTCTCACCAAGTGTGAACACTTAGCTATGTCGCTTGGTATGTTTTGTGCACAAGGTGAGGGGTTTGCTACGTACATAGGCAGGGCCACTGCCACTGAGCCCGGTGACTGCATCAATCAGGTCCTCCTCCACCTCCACGCAGTAGCCGACACTGGCCATCAGTTGCTCCAGCAGCTCCCCATCCTCCACCTCTGCATGCGTTCCCATGGCGTACACCGTGGCCCCCTCTCGTACAATCACAGGGGTGTTGGTCATTAACCGGATCACTTTCGGAAACTCACGCACAGCCGACAGTTTCTGCAAAAACCAAAGAGCTACGTGAAATAAAAACAGAACACACTGGAAATCCGCACAGTGGCCAGCCAGGCTGGATTGTAAGCTACACAGAATTCACGGCACAGAACAGGCCATTCGGCTCAACTTATCCATGCCAGTATTCTCTTCATCGGACCCTATCAGCAAACCCTTCTGTCCTTGAGGAACCGGATCATGAAGCTGTTGCACATTGTATTTACTAAATCTGACTCTAGGCTGCTTGGGGACATTCCCAATTTATTCTTCGTTGATTGAAAAATAATCAAACCCGCTACCTCTACCACCTAGAAGGACAAGGGCCGCAGGCGCATGGGAACACCATCACATCCAAATTCCCCTCCACGACCCGGTTCCTCAAGGAAGCAACACAAGGCAGTTCTCAGGTTATCTTGCAATGGGAACTGAGCAGACAGCATACAGAAAATGGCTTGTGGTACCTCCAGGTGACAGTGACCATGACATGATCAAGTTTAACGGGATTTAGCGTTCAGCACTGTCGAGGACCAACACCCAGGTTTACAATTTTAATCATGTCAAATACAAGGATAGCGGAAACAGCTGGAACTGATGAATTGAGGGAAGTTGGTTATTAACCTCAGTAAAAGGAGAAATTAAAAACCTACAAAGGCATCCCGAGGAACAAGCAGAACAAATATGTTGATTCCTGAGATCTGGGGGGCTTGACTTATGAAGAAAGGTTGAGCAGGTTGGGCCTATACTAATTGGAGTTTAGAACAATGAGAGGTGATCTTATTGAAATGTATAAGATTTTGAGGGGGCTTGACAGGGTAGATGCTGAGAGGTTGTTTCTCCTCGTGGGGGAGTCTAGAGCTAGGGGGCATAGTTTCAGAATAAGGGGCCGCCCATTTAAAATGGAGATGAGGAGGAATTTCTTCTCTCAGAGGGTCGTGGATCTTTGGAATCCTCTACCACAGAGAGCTGTGGAGGCTGGGTCATTGAATATATTTAAGGCTGAGATAAGACAGATTTTTGAGCGACAAGGGAGTGAAGAGTTATGGGGAGCGGGCAGGGAAGTGGAGCTGAGGCCAGGATCAGATCAGCCACGATCTTATTGAATGGCGGAGCAGGCTCGAGGGGCCGAATGGCCTACTCCCGCTCCTATTTCTTATGTTCTTATGTATTTAAGGTGAGCAAGCACAGCAAAAAGCTACACTACATGGATCAAGAACACAATCAAAAGTCGAAGCAAGAATAAGCTTCAGAAACCCATCAGGGACAAAGGGAGAGGAGGTGCACTGGGAAGGAAGGGAAGAAGGAGGGAAGGAAAGAGGAGGAGAGGGAGGAAAGGGAAGAGAAGAAGGAAAAAAGGGGAACAGAGGAAGAAGGGAAGGGAAGAGGGGATAGAGGGAAAAACTTGCTTTCGTGTGATACCCATGTTCAAAAAATGTAATGCAGAGAACTAGAGACATGTGTCTACGGTCAATATCTGATGTAGGTCAGAAGGCACTTCTTGCTGAGTGCTCCAGCTTCTCAGGACAACTAGAGATGGGCGGTAAATATCACCGACATCCGTTACTTGGCTGGCCTGGCAGGCAGAGTACAGATGCAATCACGAGCCAAATAAGTCATGTGATGGGGAGTCGCAAGGAAGCCAAGTTTCACTTTATTTGCAGGCCAGCGGAGATGGGCAGAGTGGCCTCCCTCGTCTCTATGGCTGTTGTGAGCACTGGCTTGCCCACACACATTTAAAAATGGCACTCGCACTCCAAAAGATCAGAGCCTTTGAAAAGATCTTAACTGAATTAATAATATAATTTCACGAGGTTTCATTTACATGCACTTCAAAAGGAGAAATTCATGCTGAATTGATGGAAAAACACCAGACTCCCATTATACTGATTAGCCACTCATGACAATCAAACTGTGCTTTCTAAAAGCACAAGCTGTCCGATGTTATTGCAGTCGTTTGGAACGATCAGCGGAGTTCGTCGCTCTCATCACTTTTGTGGCCGCCCCCTCTATTGTTGGCAAGACAGTTACCTTATGCAACATTGCTAATCTCCGTGCTTTTGAATATGAACCAGTAAAATGATATTAATAGGCTATTTGTCCTCAGCTGATTAACTGCAAGATACCCAGAGGGTGACTCACTGTCTGCGCTGCTGAACACCCGCCGGCATTTTCAACAGCCGGGTTAACAGCTAAATCAAGCTCCCCTCCACAGTATGCCGCTGTTAGTGGGTCATCAAAAGAATGAGGCTTTTTGCTTCTTTCTGTTCGTTGCGTTCAACCCAAGACCTGCAACTCTGAGCAGAACATCGCTTGACTCTTTGACGCGTCCATGTTCCATTTCGAGTACTGAGGGGGACAGAGGGGCTTTGCCGCTGTTTGCAATGCTGGGTGTGCAATGAGCGGTGCAGATCAGGGGACTCAGAGGTCAGCAGAGCCCGCCGGAGACCGCAATCTGCCGATGTACGTATGGATCAATCACTTACAGTGATCGATCAGGGCTGGAAACTGCGTCAAGAGAAGAAGAACATTCTTCCCTCAACCACCGCAGTCAGAGGACCAATTTGGTTGCTCATCTCACTGCTCTTTGTGGGACCTTGTGTCCAAAATGGCGGCCGTATCCCCCCCAAACAATGTCCTTCGCTGTGTGAAGCATTGTGGGCTGTTTGAGAGGCAATCGGCATTCGTAGAATTTTGCAGCACAAAAAGGGGGCTGCTCGGCCCATCGGGTCTGTGCTGCCCCTCGGAAAGAGCTATTCACTTTGCCAGCTTTCCCCATGCCCCTTTTCGATTCTTCTTTTTCAAATAATTCATACAAATTAAAGCTCTTCCCTTTAAATGTACAGAAATTAAGACAGTCGCTCTGCAGATACCATGAATCACAATCACAGACCATCCTAATTCACAATCCCCCCCCCCCTCCACCGTTTTAGTAACTCTAACAGTGAGTGAACAAAATAAAAGTAAAAGTTCACGTTGGAGAACAAGCCTCACCTTCTCTATGGAGCTGATGGTGACTCCAGCAGCACAAGACACAACTATGTGGCGCTCTTCAATGTCGGGAGCAATCTCGTCCAGCACAAAAGGGATAATGGGTGGCTTGACAGCAAGAAACAGTACATCGCTCTTTTGAACGGCCTCCTTGTTGCTCATGGTAAGATTGACACCAAGTTTCTACAGAATGAAAGA
Source organism: Pristiophorus japonicus (assembly GCF_044704955.1). Taxonomy (NCBI): domain Eukaryota; kingdom Metazoa; phylum Chordata; class Chondrichthyes; family Pristiophoridae; genus Pristiophorus; species Pristiophorus japonicus. The sequence goes on along the minus strand of NC_091992.1, from coordinate 125,980,217 downwards.
AAATAAATAAATAAATGCAAACATTCGAGCGAAGGAGCATTTCACACAGCAGACCCTCAGAGACACAGTGTTATGCGCTGCACCCACATTTATCCCAAATCACCTCCCTAAAGTTAAAATACTATTGCTATTAAATTATGGGGACATAGGAGCAGGAGCAGGCCATTCAGCTCCTCGAGCTTGTTCCGCCATTCAATGATATCACAGCTGATTGGCGACCTAACTCCTTTGGCCCATATCCCTTAATACCAGAAAGCTCTCAATCTCAAGATTTAAAATTAACGATTGACCCAGAATCAATAGCTGTTGGCGGAAGAGAGTTCCAAACTTCTACCGCCCTTTGTGTGTAGAAGTGTTTCCTAATTTCACTCCTGAAAAGTCTGGCTCCAATGTTTAGACTATGCCACCTAGTTCTGGACTCCTCAACCAGCGGGAATAGTTTCTCTCTATCTACCCTATCTGTTCCCCTTAATATCCTGAAAACTTCGACTGGATCCCTCCCTTAACCTTCTAAATTCTAGGGAATACAGCTCTAATTTGTGCAATCTCTCCTCGTAACTTAATCTTTGAAGTCCGGAAATTACAGTCATACAATGGATATGCTGTTTGATTTAACCAGATGATGCGATCATAACCATTGGTCCATTAGCCTGCGATCCCAGTCACTCCCACATTGTTCAGTAACAGCTTTGACAAAAAAAAGTCATAGGAACATAGGCACAGGAGTAACACATTAAGCCCCACGAGCCCATTCCGCCATTCAATTGGATCATGGCTGATCTGTATCTTAACTCCATCTAACCACCTTGGTTCCGCGTCTCTTAATCCCCTTGCCTAACAAAAAACTATCAATCTCAGTTTTGACATTTTCAACTGACCCTCAATAGATTTTCAGGGGAGAGAGTTCCAGATTTCCACTATCCTTTTGTGTGTAGAAGTGCTTTCTGACATCACTCCTGAGTGGCCGAGATCAAATTTAAGGTTATGCTGCCCCCCACCCCCGCTCCCCTTGGGAGAAGCAGAATTTCCTCCAAATTTAAGAACATAAGAAATAGGAGCAGGAGTAGCCCATACGGCCCCTCGAGCCTGCTCCGCCATTCAATAAGATCATGGCTGATCATCGGCCTCAACTCCCATTTCCCCGCCTGATCTCCATATCCCTTGATTCCCCTAGAGCCCAAAAATCTATCTGTCTCAGCCTTGAATATACTCAGAGACTCAGCATCCACAGCCTTCTGGGGCAGAAAATTCCAAAGATTCACAACCCTCTGAGTGAAGAAATTCCTCTTCATCTCTGTCTTAAATGGCCGACCCCTTATCCTGTGACTGTGAGCCCCCTGGTTCTAGACACTCCAGCCAGGGGAAACAACCTCTCAGCATCTACATTGTCAATCCCCTTCAGAATTATGTATGTTTTAATGAGATCGCCTCTCATTCTTCTAAACTCCAGAGAGTATAGGCCCATTTTACACAATTTCTCATCCTAAGACAGCCCTCTCATCTCAGGAATCAATCTTGTGAACCTTCGTTGCATCATCGCTGAGGCAAGTATATCCTTCCTTAGATAAGGAGACCAAAAGCTGTGCACAGTACTCCAGGTGTGGTCTCACCAAGGCCCTGTACAATTGTGGCAAGACTTCCTTATTCTTACACTCCAACCCCTTTGCAATAAAGGACCAACATGCCATTTGCCTTCCTTATTGCTTGCTGTATGCTCGCTTTCTGTGTTTCCTGCACAAGGACACCTAAATCTCTCTGTGCACCAACATTTAAAAGTTTCTCACCATTTAAAAAATATTTTGTTTTTTCTATTCTTCCGACCAAAGTGAATAACCTCACATTCCCGTACATTATACCCCATCTGCCACCTTACTGCCCACTCAAGTAGTCTATCTATATCCCTTTGCAGACTCTATGGGGCCGAAATTCGGTGGATAATGCCGACGGTTGGTGCTGGAGAGGGGCGGCAAATGATTTAGCATCGGCAGGGAGCGGGTGCCTGGCCGCCAGAGAAATTTAGTTGGGCGGTGGGGGGGGGCGGAGCCAAGAGGTACCACTGCGCGCTCTACCGCCATCCACGTGGTGACAGCATCAAGCGCGCCACGCCCCCTTGCCGCCGCGGCTGCGAAATTAAGTCGGTACGGTGGCCTTACTGGCAGGCGCTTGGGAAAGGCGGCGGGACATCGGAGATCCCGGGAAGGGAGCATCCAGGGATCAAGGGTAAGTGGTTATCTTTTCATTTTTCAACATTTATGAATGAATGGCCCCAGTGGGGAAGTGTGGGTGGGGATCAGAGACATTTTTGGAAACTTTATTTTTCTTCTGTTTTTTCAACTCGCATGCCGGCAGCCTACCGTGGGGAAATTCAGTCGGCCTCCTGAGCTCCCGCTCTGTTGGCGCCCGAGGGGGGAGTGTGCAACGCCGCTTTCAGCGCTGCTCTCTCATCTTTGTGCGGAGAAACTGAATTTGCCAGTTTGAGGCGGTGATTGCCGGCTGGCGGTAAAATCACCCTTTAGCCGATGTCACCGCCTCAAAAACGGCGGTAACGAATCTCGACCCCTATGTGTTCTCCTCACAGCTTACTGTTCCCACCTGGCTTTGTGTCGTCAGCAAACTTAGAGACGTTACACTCGGTCCCTTCATTGAGGTCATTAATATAGATTGAAAATAGCTGAGGCCCCAGCACTGATCCTTGCGGCACCCCACTACTTACAGCCTGCCAACCCAAAAAAGACCCGTTTATCCCCACTCTGTGTTTTCTGTCCGTGATGTGAAATTCTATCATATTATGATCACGCTGCCCCAGAGGATCCATTACTTGCTCTTCTTCTCAGCCAGTCCCTCGGAGTCGAGGGTGACTTGCTTCCACACTAAAATTGAGTTCTCAGGTGACTGATGAGTCCAATGCGGGACCTACAGTCTCTGTCGCAGGTGGGGCAGATGGTGGTTGAAGGGACGGGTGGGTGGGGTGCTTGGGTTGATGTGCGCTCCTTCTGCTGTCGACGCTTGGCTTCAGCTTGCTCCCGGTGAAGAGACTCGAGGTGTTCGGCGCCTTCCCAGATCCTTTTCCTCCACTTTGAGGGATCTTGGGCCAGGGATTCCCAGGCGTCGGTGGGGATGTTGTACTTTTTCAAGGAGGCTTTGAGGTTGTCCTTGAAGCGTTTCCTCTGCCCACCTGGGGCTCGCTTGCTGTGTCGAAGCTCCGAGAATCCCTTACTATGAGATTGCTAATTAACCCTGTCTCATTTCACAAAACAAGATCTAAAATGGCCTGTTCCCTGGTTGGTTCCATGATGTATTGTTCTAGGAAGGTGTCCCGAATGCATTCCATGAACTCGTCCTCCAGACCACCGTTGCCAATTTGATTCGTCCAGTCTATATGACGATTAAAGTCCCCCCCGATTATTGCATTATTTTTGTTACAGGCTCCTAATATTTCTTGATTAATATTCTGTCCAACGGTATAGCTACTGTTAAGGGGCCTATATACTACTGCCACCAGTGTTGTCTGCCCTTTGTTATTCCTTATCTCCAATTCTAAAAGAATTGCCAGATAATAAATAGACTGCACAGAGCAGCTGAGTCAGCCACGTCCAGTGGGGAACGGAAAGTGAAGGTCCACTTGGAAGGTCGTGGCAGCAGGGAGGTCAATCTGGAAGGTAAGTCTTGATTGGGGGATGGGCAGTAGGCCCAGGGTAACTGCCCTTGCAGCATGGGTTTTAGGGGTAAGGGATATACTTTAAGGGTGGGAAATGCGCCCACTGTTAGGGGGGGGGGGGGGGGAGTGGGGGTGGAGATTGAGGGAGAGAAGGGTGAAGGATGGCAGCAGATGGCCAGGGAGAAGTTTGTTCGAGGAGCTGCCATCCCATCCGCCATCTTGAATCCGTACACGGCTCAGAGATATGGGCCATATACAGCCGACACCTCAAAGCGCTGGAGAAATACCACCAACGCTGCCTCCGCAAGATCCTGCAAATCCCCTGGGAGGATAGACGCACCAATGTCAGTGTTCGCGATCAGGCGAACATCCCCAGCATCGAAGCACTGACCACACTCGACCAGCTCCGTTGGGCGGGCCACATCGTCTGCATGCTCGACATGAGACTCCCAAAGCAAGCGCTCTACTCGGAACTCCTACACGGCAAGCGAGCCCCAGGTGGGCAGAGGAAACGTTTCAAGGACGCCCTCAAAGCCTCCTTGATAAAGTGCAACATCCCCACCGGCACCTGGGAATCCCTGGCCCAAGACCGCCCTAAGTGGAGGAAGAGCATCCGGGAGGGCGCTGAGCACCTCGAGTCTCATCGCCGAGAGCATGCAGAAATCAAGCGCAGGCAGCGGGAGGAGCGTACGGCAAACCAGACTCCCCACCCACCCTTTCCTTCAACTACTGTCTGTCCCACCCGTGACAGAGACTGTAATTCCTGTATTGGACTGTACAGTCACCTGAGAACTCACTTTTAGAGCGAAAGCAAGTCTACCTATGATGATGATATGAGACTGCATAGAGGCTTCGGGTTAAAATCGGAAGATAGTCTGCTGGTACCGTGTGGACCTCATCTTTAGTCACACAGTTTTGCTTCTTCTGAAGAGCTGGCGAGAAGGAGGGTGTAGGAAGACAGAACGGACGTCTCCGTGCCTCCCTTCCAGTCCTGCTCCTCAAACTTGAAAACGCAGTTACTGCAAGTTGCACGTAAATCAGAATCTGCAACCCTCTCCCGCTCTTTGCAAGCATCATCAAATTAGGTTAATTGTACGAGTGAGATTGAAAATGCAACACGCAAGATATTTTTCTTTTATTACTTGCTAACTGCTGATATGTGGAACTGTACTGAGTACATTAAATCAAAAGCTCTGAGGACCAAGAACAGCAGATTATTAAGCGGACAGCACGAAAGGGTAAGTTTTCCAATGTGATTTTTCTTTTCTGACATCCGATCAGCTGGTGGTCACAAATGGATTGACACTTGGACAACAGGATGGCGTGTGTTTGAGAGTGCATGATTGCCCGCTATGGAAATCAGATGGGCTAGCAGCAACGTTGCCCCCAATTCTTATTTTCGGTGCGCGGCATCTCTTAACTGGCTGTGCCGCCTGTTCACATTTTCACACATGTGCGGTTTGTTCAATGTAAAAGCCGGTCCCGGGCCGCGCGGGACCTCCAGGCCGCTGCGTGGCCACACAGCTGAGCGGCAACCTCGCCTATCTGTCCATCCACTGACTTTTACAAAAGCTAAATACTGCGCTTGCTGGAAATCGGAAATACAATCAAGACAATAATGCAAACACTCAGCAGGTGAGGCAGCATCTGCGGAGAGAGAAACAGAGTCAACGTTTCAGGTCGATGGACCTTGGTCAGCTGAAAGCTCTGGGGAAAGGACATTGACCTGAAACGTCAACTCTGTTTCGTACAGGGAAATGGAGTTGAGGCCAAGATCAGATCAGCCAATCAGATCAGCCAATGTTGTAATCGCAACAACTTGTATTTATATAGCGCCTTTAATGTAGTGAAACGTCCCAAGGCGCTTGACAGGTGTATTATGAGATCAGATCAGCCATGACCATATTGAATGTGGAGCAGGCTCGAGGGGCCAAATGGCCTACTCCTGTTCCTATTTTTTATGTTCTCTCGCATAAGTAGAAATTAGCGCAGGTGAATTAAAAAGCTTGGTCAAAGAGGTAGGTTTTAAGGAGCGTCTTGAAGGAGGAATCAGAGGTAGAGAGGCAGAGAGGTTTAGGCATGGAGTTCCAGAGCTTGGGGCCTAGGCAACAGAAGGCAAGGCCACCAATGGTTGAGCGATTATAATCAGGGATGCTCAAGAGGGCAGAATTAGAGGAGCGCAGACATCTCGGGGGGTTGTGGGGCTGGAGGAGATTACAAAGGTAGGGAGGGGCGAGGCCAGGGAAGGATTTGAAAATAAGGATGAGAATTTTGAAATCGAGGTGGTGCTTAACCGGAAGCCAATGTAGGTCAGCGAGCACAGGGTGATGGGTGAGCGGGACTTGGTGCGAGTTAGGACACGGGCCGCCGAGTTTTGGGTCATCTCAAGTTTATGTAGGTTAGAATGTGGGAGGCCAGCCAGGAGTGCGATGGAATAGTCAAGTCTAGAGGTAACAAAGGCATGGATGAGGGTTTCAGCAGCGGATGAGCTGAGGCAAGGGCGGAGATGGGCGATGTTACGGAGGTGGAAATAGGCGGATTTAGCAACATTCAATAAGTTCGGCCATGCACAGTTGGTTGCACGTTGGTGCTGTGCAAACTATCCCGAGGTGGATCCCACACCAGTTATTTTTAATAATAATCTCACTATTCAAAGGGACAGTGCTTCATTGGGTTGGTAAAGCAAACAGCGAACGTGTTAATTCCTACCCTCAGGCCTCCGACGGTGGGTAAATCGTGGTCTGGTGAACTCGCTGTAATCTTATGAGCAGCTAAAACACCTGAGGAAAGAAAATAAGAGAAAGAAGTTCAGGTCAATGGGATTCTCAACCCCCCAGCCCAGAAAAATGAGCTACCCTTCCCTTATCCTATTCCCCTTAATCATCTTCAGTTTTTCATCAGTTTTTCAAACAGTTGCATTCGTGGTTCAGGGGGAGAGTTACAGTGGGGGGTTCAGGGGGAGAGTTACAGTGGGGGGGTTCAGGGGGAGAGTTACAGTGGGGAGTTCAGGGGAGAGTTACAAAGCGGAGTTACAGTGGGTGGTTCAGGGGGAGAGTTACAATGGGGAGTTACAGTGGGTGGTTCAGGGAGAGAGTTACAGTGGAGAGTTACAGTGGGGGGTTCAGGGGGAGAGTTACAGTGGGTGGTTCAGGGGGAGAGTTACAGTGGGGAGTTCAGGGGGAGAGTTACAGTGGGAGATTCAGGGGGAGAGTTACAGTGGGGGATTCAGGGGGAGAGTTACAGTGGGTGGTTCAGGGGGAGAGTTACAGTGGAGAGTTACAGTAGGTGGTTCAGGGGGAGCGTTACAGTGGGTGGTTCAGGGGGAGAGTTACAGTGGGGGGTTCAGGGGGAGAGTTACAGTGGGTGGTTCAGGGGGAGAGTTACAGTGGGGGGTTCAGGGGGAGAGTTACAGTGGAGAGTTACAGTGGGTGGTTCAGGGGGAGCATTACAGTGGGTGGTTCAGGGGGAGAGTTACAGTGGGTGGTTCAGGGGGAGAGTTACAGTGGAGAGTTACAGTGGGTGGTTCAGGGGGAGCGTTACAGTGGGTGGTTCAGGGGGAGAGTTACAGTGGGTGGTTCAGGTGGAGCGTTACAGTGGGTGGTTCAGGGGGAGAGTTATAGTGGGTGGTTCAGGGGGAGAGTTACAGTGGGTGGTTCAGGGGGAGAGTTACAGTGGGTGGTTCAGGGGGAGAGTTACAGTGGGGGGTTCAGGGGGAGAGTTACAGTGGGGGATTCAGGGGGAGAGTTACAGTGGAGAGTTACAGTGGGTGGTTCAGGGGGAGCGTTACAGTGGGTGGTTCAGGGGGAGAGTTACAGTAGGGGGTTCAGGGAGAGAGTTACAGTGGGTGGTTCAGGGGAAGAGTTACAGTGGGTGGTTCAGGGGGAGAGTTACAGTGGGTGGTTCAGGGGGAAAGTTACAGTGGGGGGTTCAGGGGGAGAGTTACAGTGGGTGGTACAGGGGGAAGATGTAGTCCTTACTACTAGGGGGATCAAGGGGTATGATGAGAAAGCAGGAATGGGGTACTGAAGTTGCATGTTCAGCCATGAACTCATTGAATGGTGGTGCAGGCTCGAAGGGTCGAATGGCCTACTCCTGCACCTATTTTCTATGTTTCTATGTTTCTAGCCGCCTGTGTGGTGTATTGTCAACGGTGGATGGGGTATTGAGTCAACCCAGCAGTGTGGGACTCCACGTGTAGACCAGATTGGGCAAGGGGTTGCAACTTCCCTTCCTTGAAGGATGCTGGGGAATCAGTTGGACTTTTACCAGAACCTACAGCTCGGATGGTCATCAGCCCACAAGGTACCGGATTTATGGAATTCAATTACCCAACTTGTCACAGTGGAATTGGAACTCCAAACCTCTGGGTTGCTAGTCTACTACCACAATGCTACATCGCTCTGAGCTCGTCAACGTGTGTTAATACAGAAAACAAGTATTGGTTGGAAATTCTCACTCATAAGAACATAAGAAACAGGAGCAGGAGTAGGCCATTCGGCCCCTCGAACCTGCTCCGCCATTCAATAAGGATCATGGCTGATCTGATCTTGGCCTCAACTCCACTTCCCCGCCCGCTCCCCATAACCCTCATCATTCAAAAATCTGTCTATCTCCATCTTAACTCTTCGGTTAATATTCATCCTTGGCTATAATCTCGCTTCACACTGCCAAGAGATTAGCACACCAATCTCCAATGACGTCTGAAAGTCAATACAGCGACAAATATTTTTGTTTGATTTTCTCCCAGTGGACTGAGCGACATTACCAGCTAAAAGACTACTCTTGCAATGCTAAGTGACTGTACCAGAGCAGTCACCAGTCTCATTTAGCGTACTAATGGTAACCTAGGGCACTGCTCAAAGGAAGTCAGATTATCCATTTTTTCTTTAAGTGCAATAACAGAAGTGTTTCCCGACGGCCATAGCTAGGGATTTTCCCAAAGTCCATGTGTTGTGTCTTCCACCACCCCACTAGCTGTAGCCATCGGGAAACACTTCTGTTATTGCACTTAAGTAAAAAATGGATAATCTGACTTCCTTTGAGCAGTGCCCTGGGTTACCATTAGTACACTAAATGAGACTGGTGACTGCTCTGGTACAGTCACTTAGCATTGCAAGAGTAGTCTTTTAGCTGGTAATGTCGCTCAGTCCACTGGGAGAAAATCAAACAAAAATATTTGTCGCTGTATTGACTTTCAGACGTCATTGGAGATTGGTGTGCCAATCTCTTGGCAGTGTGAAGTGAGATTGTAGCCAAGGATGAATATTAACCTAAGAGTTAAGATGGAGATAGACAGATTTTTGAATGATGAGGGTTATGGGGAGCAGGCGGGGAAGTGGAGTTGAGGCCAAGATCAGATCAGCCATGATCCTTGTTGAATGGCAGAGCAGGTTCAAGGGGCCGAATGGCCAGCTTCTGCTCCTGTTTCTTATGTTCTTATGAGTGAGAATTTCCAACCAATGCTATTGATTGTTGTTGCTTGCGTTCCAGAGGAGCATCTATTGGGACTGTTGATCCAGCCTGCGCTCAAAGTTCAGGAAAACATAACATGTACTGACTGCTAATAGGTTATACCAGAAAAAAAACCTGACTTTCTCTCTACTGATGTCGCAAGGTTCCAGTGTTCTCTGCTTTTATCTCAGATTTACTGTTCTTCAAAAAAAAATGTTGGTACAGCCAGTTGGTACTGGTTTCTCCCTGTCTGTATCCTGTCTCACACGAAAACCCGCTTCAGCATCTCTCTCTCCTCCATAAGCTCACGGCCACCACAGCATGGAATTTAAAATTGTTGTCCTGGTCTTCAAATTACTCCATGGCTTCACCTTGCCCTCAAGTCCCACTCCAGAGACTTGAGCACATAAATCTAGGCTTACACTCCAGTGCAGTGCAGGGGGAGCGCTGCACTGTCGGAGGTGCCGTCTTTTAAATGAGCCGTTAAACCGAGCCCCTGTCTGCGCTCTCAAGTGGACGTTAAAGATCCTATTTCGAAGAAGAACAGGGAGTTATCCCCGGTGTCTTGGCCAATATTTATCCCTCAATCAAAAACAGATTATCTGGTCATTATCATATTGCTGTGTGTGGGAGCTTGCTGTGCACAAGTTGGCTGCCGCGTTTCCCACATTACAACAGTGACTACACTCCAAAATTGGCTGTAAATCACTTTGAGATGTCCGATGATCATGAAAGGCGCTATATAAATGCAAGTCTTTCTTTCTTTCTTTTTGAGCTACAATCTCCTCTCGCATTACAACCCCTCCCAGTCTCTTCAGTCTCCTCTGACACTGGTCCTCTGTGCATCCTTCCCCCTTACTGTCTCTTCATCCCACCATGGGGGACAGAGCCTCCCGTCACCTCGGCCCTTTACCGTCTGGAACTCCTTCCCTAAACTCAACAAACAAACATTTTTCTGGGCATCCCAAAATCATTGGCCCTGAATTTGCGGTCGGAGGCTTCCCGCAGTGAGAAGCCTCCCATCCGCACTGACCTGGGGTCTCGGGATCCACGGCGACTCGCGGTCCTGGGCCTCCCCGGGTACCCGCGGGTGGAGGCCCACGTAACCTAGGCGGTTCGCAAGTGCCCCTGGGAGCCCAACCAATGAAAGAAAGAGATCCCCAATCAAACTTATGGGGATTCCGTATGTACCGAATCCCCATAAACATGAATGGAAATACCCCCCCAAAATACAGGTACACATCAAATATATTTCAAAAAATTACATATTTAAAATTAATTAATATGCCATTTAATTAAATATTTAAAACCAAAATGTAATTTTTCGAAAAATGAATTACGTGTTTTAAAGAGGCTAAAAATAACAACCTTAGTTTACAGGTGTTTTAATGTTTAAATGATTGAAACAAATATTTTAAATCTTTTTTTAAACTCTTACGCTGGTAAAAGCAGGCCTTACCCCTGCTTTTACCAGATGGAAGATTTTCATGGGCATTCACTGGGCAAATAGCCCAACTCAACGCCCGCACATGCCCTTTTCCTGGGGGAGCATTGGATTTGTCAAGAAGCTTCTTGACAGAGCTCAAGTTCCGTGCGTGTGCTTCGCATGCCTAAACCCGGAACTTGTGCAGCCCTTACACACCTCGCATAGCTTGGTCTTTAAAAACTTGTCAAAGCCCTTCTTTTTAACCAAGCTTTTAGTTACCACTGCAAAGCTCATGGTTCCTTTCAATACAACAACTGTTTCCATTCAGACCGTGCCTTTGGTGCAAGAAAAGGTCTCCAAGCACTTTCCACACTTCTGGACGGAGCAAGACTGCCGAGGCAGATGGGAGTCTGGGAGGGATGACTGACAGCTTGGCCAACGATGTGGGTCTTGGGGAGATGTTTACAAGCTGAAGTTTAGAAGGCAGTTCTGAACAGTAGCACCGAAAAGCGATGGTGATATTTGGCGGTGCGGGGGTGGGGAGGGGATAGCGGAGGCAGTTGATGTGCTAAAAAGCAGAGTCAGACACAGGCACATGCGGAAATCCCGACGTTTCGGTCAGTCATTGACAGCTACTCCACAGGCTGTGCTGTGCTTATTCCCACCCCCCCCCCCCATCGCCACCCACTTCCCCTGCCCCCCACAGAGCCGGCAATCTGTGGAATCACCCAAGTCAGGGAAACTAACAAAACATTTGGCTCTTCTGCAGTAAGCACGCTGTTAAATTTCCCGCTAAATGTTAGACCCAAAGGGATTAGGTATAACTGGGGTTTTAACAGTGTATTGACTGCCAAACAAAGGTTATGGACCCGGAAAAAACAAATCTTAATTTGGTACACTGTGAAATTTGTCCATTTTAATAAAAATTTACATTTTTAAGGAACTTTTTAATTAAAAAAAAGTTTGTCGATCTTTATTTCAGCTTTGCCTTTTCCCCACTTGAGAGCCCCAATCTTTCTTTTGCTCTCTCTAACATTTTTTTTAAGTTCAAATTTTAAGAGCTTCAGCTGTGGTTCAATGGGTAGCACACTCACCTCTCATTCAGAAGGTTGTGTGTTCGGGACTTGAGCACATAAATCTAGCCTGACACTCCCAGTGCAGTGCTGCGGGAGTGCTGCACTGTCAGAGGTGCCGTCTTTCGGATGAGACGTTAAACCGAGGCCCTGTCTGCCCTCTCAGGTGGACGCAAAAGATCCCACGGCACTATTTCGAAGTAGGGGGAGTTATCCCGGTGTCCTGGCCAATATTTATCCCTCAATCAACATAACAAAAACAGATTATTTGGTCATTATCACATTGCTGTTTGTGGGAGCTTGGAGTGCACAAATTGGCTGCCGCGTTTCCCACATTACAACAGTGACTACACTCCAAAAAGTACTTCATTGGCTGTACAGGGCTTTGAGAGGTCCGGTGGTCGTGAAAGGCGCTACATAAATCCAAGTCTTACTTTCTTTGCTCACTTCCTGGTTCCTAGTCTGTGAGAATTCTGCCTTTTGACTGGCTGCTGAGACAGCCTGTTGAGGTCACGGCAGTTCGCACAAGCAAATTCCCACTATAGTGATTTGAATTGAATGTCGGAAAACCCAAACGTCTCGACACCGGGATCGCCAAATCCTAGCGTGCACACGAAATTCCCTAAGCAAGCGCTCTACTCGGAACTCCTACACGGCAAGCGAGCCCCAGGTGGGCAGAGGGAACGTTTCAAGGACACCCTCCAAACCTCCCTGATAAAGTGCAACATCCCCACCGACACCTGGGAGTCCCTGGCCCAAGACCCGCCCGAAGTGGAGGAAGAGCATCCGAGAGGGCGCTGAGCACCTCGAGTCTCGTCGCCGAGAGCATGCAGAAAACAAGCACAGACGGCGGAAAGAGCGTGCGGCAAACCAGACTCCCCACCCTCTGCCCCACCTGTGACAGAGACTGTAATTCCCGTATTGGACTGTACAGCCACCTGAGAGCTCACTTTTAGAGTGGAAGCAGGTCTTCCTCGATTCGGAGGGACTGCCTATGTATGATGATGATGATTTTGCCGCTGACTGTTGGAGAGGGCCAGGAGGGGAGACGGGGAGGTCGATCCGATCAGCAGATGTCTGAAGGCTGGCCCCACGCCTGATTTAAGCTCAGATAGGCTTTATTCCGAGGACCGATCGGGCAAATGGTTTTGGGGGCAGGTTCTTCCTGAAAGGAGCTGGCCGAATGCTGAGGATGCTCTGACCATCCGCGGGACCACAACTGCATCTCAGACTGCCAGCAAAGTTTCCCCGAGTGTGTAACCCACCGCTGCACCGGTTCTCCCCCGGGCAAGGCTCACCTGCGGCCGTGAATCCTCTGGCCAGGGCAAAGGCCAACTGGCCGGCTCCAATAAATCCAACGCTCATGTCTGAATTCTTCTGCCTGCAAGACAAAACAATGCGGCGATCAGTCAGGGTGCGCGGGGTGGAGAGGAACTGCAAACAATTGCCTCCCCTTGGACAAAGCGTTCTTCGACCAGCTTAGTCCCCACCTGCCTGAGCGCCCGACACCCTGCCTTCAGCACGGCAACTCGGCCAGCCCCGGCAACGTGGCTCAAAGACTTGTCAAAGCCGGCCAGCCTTGCTGCTCCGGAGTGACTGCGGCAGCCACCAACCAGCCGCAGAGCTGCAGGAACGGTCCGCCCGCCTGCTCGCCGCGCACCAATAAGATAGGGCAAGTTCCTGCGCTCCGGCTCGCAACGCCGGCTCGCAACGCCGGCCCGGCATTGCATCATTTCCCCAGCCCCGCGGGACCAGCCCGCTACTTACCTGGCAGGGGAGTAACCATGATCAAGAAGGTGGTTCTTTTGGCTAAGATCATGCGTAACTGACCTGACAGGGGGAGTAACCACCATAACCCCAAGGTGGTTCTGTATATGCTTGCTTTTTTGGAAATAGGAGGTGTGTGGGGGACCTGACCCATCCACCTCCATGGCACGAACCTGGTATTGCAGTACTTCCAGGAACGGTGCAGTGGCTCTAGGCCTTTTGGCTAAGAGCATTGGCGCAGAGTGATCCTTGAATGGGCCCAAGGTGACCTCTGGTGTTTGTGATTTGACAAAGAATTGGAACGATTGGCTACGAATTTCAAAAAAAAAATTTTTTTCCCAGCCCCGCTGCACTGGATCATTTCCCAGCCCCGCTGCACTGGAACTGCCGGTCAGCCACCCAAGTAATAGTGTATGGGATTGCTGACTGCAGCTAAAGGTATTGAAATGCCTTTTGAGTGGACTGTACAGATTTTTTTTTATGAATAAAGTATATTTTGAAATTAAAAAGAAGACAGCGGCAAAGTGCCTCGCCCGCCCCGCACTCGCAATTGCCACTCCGCTCAAACAAAGAGGCACCAGGCCGCACTGTTGACCTGCTTTCTTGCCTGCAGTCTTGTGTCAGCAGGTCGGGGCCTAGGAATAGAGCTGGAGCGCCCGGGACCTGGCACATTGTGGGCGAAGGTGCGGCGAATGCTTGTGGCGGAGGAGCGGCGAGAGAGCGCGGCGGAGGCGCGGCGAATGAGGGGACGGGGCCCAGGAGAGCCGAGGGCCCAGGGGCAATACGGGCCCGGCCCACGCTGCGATACGTGCGCGCACTAGGTCCGTGCAGCAGAGCAGGTCTCCAGTCGTCCTGGTTAACCCTTGCCACTGGATAAAGGCCGAGCTCTGTCAAGCCCGTGTGGTGGCTGGTGTGCAACGGTCACCACACGTTAAAAAAAATTCACGCACCGGCATCTTCCGCCCCCTCAATTGGAGTTCAGGACTGGAACATCGGGTCCTTCATTGAAACATCTGTGAACTCTCGTGGAAGCAAGTCATCCTCGTTCGAGGGACCGCCTGTGATGATGATGGCTCAGTGGGTAGCAATTTCACCTCAGGGTCTGAAGGTTGTGGGTTCAAGTCGCACTCCAGGGACTTGAGCACAATAATCTAGGCTGACACTCCAGTGCAGTACTGAAGGAGCGATGCACTGTCGGAGGTGCCGTCATTCAGATGAGACGTTAAACTGAGGCACCGTCTGCCCTCTCAGTTGGGTGTAAAAGATCCCATGGCGCTATTCCGTAGAAGAGCAGGGGAGTTATCCCGGGTGACCTGGCCAATATTTATTCCTCGATCAACATCACTAAAACAGATTATCTGGTCATTATCATATTGCTGTTTATGGGAGCTTGCGGGGCGGAAAATTGGCTGCCGCGTTTCCCACATTACAACAGTGACTACACTCCAAAAGTACTTTGTTGGCTGTAAAGCGCTTTGAGATGTCCGGTGGTCATGAAAGGCGTGATATAATAATGCAATGATGAGCTGGAATCCGAGCTGCAGACACATCAGGTCAGTTACCTGGATGCTGCGATCCAGGAGCTAGTCACACTAATTAGATTAATTAATACAAATTTGATCCATAGTCAGGGACAAGAGGGTGAGACGACTGTGAGGAAGGTATGGGGTCTCGTGATGGAGGAGCCTCAGTCCTTGTTCTTGTCCAACAGGTTCAAGGCTCTTACTCCTTTCAGGGAGTGCAGGGATGATGATCAAACTGACCACAGCACCGTGGTACAGGGGGCCATTCAAGTGGGGGGAGTAAAAAGAAACATTGTAGTGGTAGGAGACAGTATCATTAGGGAAATAGATACTGTTCTCTGTAGCCAAGAGCATGAGTTCTGAAGGCTGTGTTGCCTGCCTGGTGTCAGGGTTAAGGACATCTCCTCTGGGCTGGAGAGGAACTTGGTGGGAGGGGAAAGATCCAGTTGTTGTGGTCCACGTGGATACCAACGACATGGGTAGGACAGAAGAGGTTCTGCTGAGGGAGTATGAGCAACTAGGGGCCACATTCAAAAGCAGAACCACAAAGGTAATAATCTCTGGATTACTACCTGAGCCACGAGCAAATTTGCATAGGGGAAATAAGATCATAGAGTTAAACACGTGGCTCAAAGACTGGTATGGGAGAAATGGGTTTCGGTTTGTGGGACACTGGCACCAGTACTGGGGTAAGAGGGAGCTGTCCCGTTGGGACGGGCTCCACTTAGACCGTGCTGGGACTAGGGACCTAGCGAATCGAATAACTAGCGCTGTAGAGAGGGCTTTAAACTAATTAGTGGGGGGGGAAGTTTAAGGTGAGCGGAAATTGAATAAGGAGAAGGCAATAGAGCAGGGTAGCGCTGGGGGAACCAGAGCGTAACAGGAGGAGACAGAATGTATAAATATAAAAGTGTATCAGAAAGTGGGGTCAAAGCAGGAAAAAATGGGAAAAAAACAAATTTAAAAGCTCTTTATTTGAATGCAAGCAGTATTCGCAACAAAATAGATGAGTTGACGGCACAAATAGATACAAATGGGTATGATCTGATAGCCATTACAGGGACGTGGTTGCAAAGTGACCAAGGCTGGCAACTAAATATTCAGGGGCATTTGACAATTCGGAAGGACAGACAGAAAGGAAAAGGAGGTGGGGTAGCTCTATTAATAAATGATAGATCAGTGCGTTAATGAGAAATGATATTGGCTCAGAAGATCAAATGTTGAATCAGTTTGGGTGGAGATAAGGAATAATAAGGGGGAAAAGTCGCTGGTGGGCGTAGTCTATTGGCCCCCTAACAGTAGCTACACTGTTGGACGGAGTATAAATCAAGAAATAAGGAAGGCTTGTAAAAAAGGAACGGCAGTAATCATGGGCGATTTTAACCTTCATATTGATTGGACAAAGCAAATTGGCCAGGATAGCCTTGAGGAAGAGTTCATAGAGTGTATCCGGGATAGTTTAGGTTCCTTGAACAGTATGTCGCTGAACCAACCACGGTGCAGGCTATCTTAGATCTGGTACTGTGTAATGAGACAGAATTAATAAACAATCTCATAGTAAAGGATCCTCGAGGAATAAGTGACCATAGTATGGTTGAATTTCAAATTCAGTTGGAGGGTGAGAAAGTTGGATCTCAAACCAGTGTCCTACGCTTAAATAAAGGAGACTACAAAGGAATGAAGACAGAGTTGGCTAAAGTGGACAGGGAAAATAGATTAAAGTGTGGGACAGTTGATGAGCAGTGGCAGACATTTAAGGAGATAGTTCATAACTCAGAAGAAAAATATTTTCCAATGAGAAGGAAAGACTGTAAGAGAAGGGATAACCATCCGTGGCTAACGAAGGAAATAAGGGATGGTATCAAATTGAAAACAAGGGCATACAAAGTGGTCAAGACTAGTGGGAGGCCAGAGGATTGGGAAACTTTTAAAAGCCAGCAAAGAACGACTAAAAAATAATAGAGGGAAGATAGATTATGAAAGTAAACTAGCACGAAATATAAAAACAGATAGTAAGAGTTTCTACAGGTACTTAAAAGGAAAAGAGTGGTTAAAGTAACTGTTGGTCCCTTAGAAGATGAAACTGGGGAATTAATAATGGGGAACAGGGAAATGGCAGAGACTTTGAACAAATATTTTATATCAGTCTTCACAGTCAAAGACACTAAAAACATCCCAATAGGGGATAATCAAGGGGCTATAGGGAGGGAGGAACTTAATACAACCACTATCACTAAAGAAGTAGTATTCGATAAAATAATAGGACTAAAGGCAGAAAAGTCCCCTGGACATGATGGCTTGCATTCCATGGTCTTAAGAGAAGTGGCTGCAGTGCTAGTCGATGCATTGGTTGTAATCTACCAAAATTCCCTGGATTCTGAGGAGGTCCCAGCGGATTGGAAAAACGAAAATGTAACAACCCTATTTAAAAAAGGAGGCAGACAGAAAGCAGGAAACTATAGACCAGTTAGCCTAACATCTGTCTTTGGGGAAATGCTGGAGTCCATTATTAAGGAAGCAGTAGCGGACATTTGGAAAAGCAAGATTCAATCAAGCAGAGTCAACATGATTTTATGAAAGGAAAATCATATTTGACAAATTTGCTGGAGTTCTTTGAGGATGTAACGAGCAGGGTGGATAAGGGGGAACCCGTGCATGTGATGTATTTGAATTTCCAGAAGGCATTCGATAAGGTGCCACATAAAAGGTTGCTGCACAAGATAAAAGTTCACGGGGTTGGGGGTAATATATTAGCATAGATAGAGAATTGGCTAACTAACAGAAAACAGAAAGTCGGGATAAATAGGTCATTTTACGGTTGGCAAACAGTAACTAGTGGGGTGCCACAGGGATCGGTGCTGGGGCCTCAACTATTTACAATTTATAAATGACTTGGATAAAGGGACCGAGTGTAATGCAGCCAAATTTGCTGATGATACAAAGATGGGTAGGAGAGCGAAATGTGAGGCAGATACAAGAAATCTCAAAGGGATATAGACAGGCTAAGTGGGTGGGCAAAAATTTGGCAGATGGCGTATAATGTGGGAAAATGTGAGGTTATCGACTTTGGCAGAAAAATAGAAAAGCAAATTCTAATTTAAATGGAGAAAACTTGCAAAGTGCTGCAGTTCAGAGAGACCTGGGGGTCTGCCTTTAGTCCTATTATTTTATCGAATACTACTTCTTTAGTGATAGTGGTTGTATTAAGTTCCTCCCTCCCTATAGCCCCTTGATTATCCCCTATTGGGATGTTTTTAGTGTCTTTGACTGTGAAGACTGATATAAAATATTTGTTCAAAGTCTCTGCCATTTCCCTGTTCCCCATTATTAATTCCCCAGTTTCATCTTCTAAGGGACCAACAGTTACTTTAACCACTCTTTTCCTTTTAAGTACCGATAGAAACTCTTACTATCTGTTTTTATATTTCGTGCTAGTTTACTTTCATAATAGCATGCAGGTACAGCAAGTAATCAGGAAGGCAAATGGAATGTTGGCCTTTATTGCAAGGGGGATAGAGTATAAAAGCAGAGAAGCCCTGCTACAACTGTACAGGGTATTGGTGAGGCCACACCTAGAGTACTGCGTACAGTTTTGGTCTCTGTATTTAAGGAAGGATACACTTGCATTGGAGGCTGTTCAGAGAAGGTTCACTAGGTTGATTCCGGCGATGAGGGAGTTGACTTATAAGAACATAAGAACATAAGAATATGAGAATAAGGAACAGGAGTAGGCCATCTAGCCCCTCGAGCCTGCTCCGTCATTCAACAAGATCATGGCTGATCTGGCCGTGGACTCAGCTCCACTTACCCGCCCGCTCCCCATAACCCTTAATTCCCTTATTGGTTACAAAATCTATCTATCTGTGATTTGAATACATTCAATGAGGTAGCCTCAACTGCTTCCTTGGGCAGAGAATTCCACAGATTCACAACCCTCTGGGAGAAGAAATTCCTTCTCAACTCGGTTTTAAATTGGCTCCCCCGTATTTTGAGGCTGTGCCCCCTAGTTCTAGTCTCCCCGACCAGTGGAAACAACCTCTCTGCCTCTATCTTGTCTATCCCTTTCATTATTTTAAATGTTTCTATAAGATCACCCCTCATCCTTCTGATCTCCCAACGAGTAAAGACCCAGTCTACTCAATCTATCATCATAAGGTAACCCCCTCATCTCCGGAATCAGCCTAAAGAATCGTCTCTGTACCCCCTCCAAAGCTAGTATATCCTTCCTTAAGTAAGGTGACCAAAACTGCACGCAGTTCTCCAGGTGCGGCCTCACCAATACCCTGTACAGTTGCAGCAGGACCTCCCTGCTTTTGTACTCCATCCCTCTCGCAATGAAGGCCAACATTCCATTCGTCTTCCTGATTACCTGCTGCACCTGCAAACTAACTTTTTGGAATTCATGCAACCCCCAGGTCCCTCTGCACCGCAGCATGTTGTAATTTCTCCTCATTCAAATAATATTCACTTTTACTGTTTTTTTTTCCAAGGTGGATAACCTCACATCTGCCAAACCTTAGCCCATTCGTTTAACCTATCTAAATCTCTTTGCAGCCTCTCTGTGTCCTCTACACAACCCGCTTTCCCACTAATCTTTGTGTCATCTGCAAATTTTGTTACACTACACTCTGTCCCCTCTTCCAGGTCATCTATGTATATTGTAAACAGTTTTGGTCCCAGCACCGATCCCTGTGGCACACCACTAACAACCGATTTCCAACCCGAAAAGGACCCATTTATCCCAACTCTCTGCTTCTGTTAGCCAGCCAATTCTCGATCCATGCTAATACATTTCCTCTTACTCCGCGTACCTTTATCTTCTGCAGTAACCTTTTGTGTGGCACCTTATCGAATGCCTTTTGGAAATCTAAATACACCACATCCATCGGTACACCTCTATCCACCATGCTCGTTATATCCTCAAAGAATTCCAGTAAATTAGTTAAACATGATTTCCCCTTCATGAATCCATGTTGCGTCTGCTTGATTGCACTATTCCTATCTAGATGTCCCGCTATTTCTTCCTTAATGATAGCTTCAAGCATTTTCCCCACTACAGATGTTAAACTAACCGGCCTATAGTTACCTGCCTTTTGTCTGCCCCCTTTTTTAAACAGAGACGTTACATTAGCTGCTTTCCAATCCGCTGGTACCTCCCCAGAGTCCAGAGAATTTTGGTAGATTAGAATGCATCTGCTATAACTTCCGCCATGAAGATAGGTTGAGTAGATTGGGCTTGTACTCATTGGAGTTCAGAAGAATGAGAGGTGATCTTATCGAAATATATAAGATAATGAGGGGGCTGGACAAGGTGGATGCAGAGAGGATATTTCCACTCATAGGGGGAAACTAAAACTAGGGGACATAGTCTCAGAATAAGGGGCCACCCATTTAAAACTGAGATGAGGAGGAATTTCTTCTCTGAGGGCTGTAAATCTGGGGAATTCCCTGCCCCGGAGAGCTGTGGAGGCTGGTCATTGAATATATTTAAGGCAGAGATAGAGAGATTTTTGAGCAATAAGGAAATAAACGGTTATGGGGAACAGGCAGGGAAGTGGAGCTGAGTCCATGATCAGATCAGCCATGATCGTATTAAATGGTGGAGCAGGCTCGAGGGCCAAATGGCCTACTCCTTCTCCTATTTCTTATGTTCTTATGTTCTAAGTCTTCTTTCTGAGCACATGACCTAGGCTGACCCACTCCCAGTGTCAGTACTGAGGGAGCGCTGCACTTTTGGAGGTGCCCTCCTTTGGATTAGATGGAATTTGCGATTGGAGGCATACCTCCGGAGCGCGCCTCTGACCCGCTAAAAATATCGGCACCTTCCATCAGACCCCCAGGCTTCGGAGACTTCAGGTCATTTCCTCCAATCAGAACGGAGAATTCCTAATACGCATATGGGGATTCCCTTTAAGAACAGAATCCCCATAAGCATACGAGGAATCCTCAAATAATTAAATAATTTATACAACTGGAATAAAAATACATTTTCTCATTTTCAAATTTAGTGAAAAGGCGCTTCAATAAAACATAAAAATCTTATTGCTAAAAAAAATAAACCCTGCAGCTAATTCCTTTGAATTTTTCTGAGAATATCTGAGAAGATGTACTGCTCAGAAAGAAATATAAAACGCTGTCCCCTTCAAAGGGGCAATAAACCAGGGGCAAGAATCTTGAGCAAATATTTTGTGA
The DNA here is from genome assembly GCF_044704955.1 of Pristiophorus japonicus. Classification (NCBI taxonomy): domain Eukaryota; kingdom Metazoa; phylum Chordata; class Chondrichthyes; family Pristiophoridae; genus Pristiophorus; species Pristiophorus japonicus. The sequence goes on along the minus strand of NC_091992.1, from coordinate 125,959,127 downwards.
GTGGTATTTAAGACCAAGCAAAAAACAGGACAAACCATCAGCAAAGATTCCACTTTTATTACATAATGTTGTCCTGCACTGTGGACCTTAATCTTTCATCTAGGTTGTGCAATAATAGCAGAAAAACAGCAACATTATCTCTACTGCATTAATTTTTTAACTGGAGCCACAAAAGAAAGAAAGACTGAGAAACATAGAAATTTACATAGAAACATAGAAAAGGAAGCCATTTCGGCCCATCGTGTCCGCATCAGCCGACAAAGAGCCGCACGGCCCTCGGTCAGCAGCCCTGAAGGTTACATATAAACCTATGAATAATGAACAATGGCGGAAAGATAAAGAGCACCCAGCCCAACCAGTCTGCCCGACACAACTGTGACACCCCTTACACTGAAACATTCTACACTCCACCCCAACCGGAGCCATGTGATCTCCTGGGAGAGGCAAAAACCAGATTAAAACCCCAGGCCAATTTGAGGAAAAAATAAGAACATAAGAATTAGGAACAGGAGTAGGCCATCTAGCCCCTCGAGCCTGCTCCGCCATTCAATAAGATCATGGCTGATCTGGTCGTGGACTCAGCTCCACTTACCCGCCCTCTCCCCATAACCCTTAATTCCCTTATTGCTTAAAAATCTATCTATCTTTGACTTGAAAACATTCAATGAGCCAGCCTCAACTGCTTCCTTGGGCAGAGAATTCCACAGATTCACAACCCTCTGGGAGAAGAAATTCCCCCTCAACTCGGTTTTAAATTGGCTCCTCCGTATTTTGAGGCTGTGCCCCCAAGTTCTAGTCTCCCCCACCAATGGAAACAACCTCTATCTTGTCTAGTCCTTTCATGATTTTAAATGTTTCTATAAGATCACCCCTCATCCTTCTGAACTCCAAGGAGTAAAGACCCAGTCTACTCAATCTATCATCATAAGGTAACCCCCTCATTTCTCGAATCAGCCTAGTGAATCGTCTCTGTACCCCTTCCAAAGCCAGTATATCCTTCCTTAAGTAAGGTGACCAAAACTGCATGCAGTACTCCAGGTGCGGCCTTACCAATACCTTATACAGTTGCAGCAGGACCTCCCTGCTTTTGTACTCCATCCCTTTCGCAATGAAGGCCAACATTCCATTTGCCTTCCTGATTACCTGCTGCACCTGCAAACTAACCTTTTGGGATTCATGCACAAGGACCCCCAGGTCCCTCTGCACCACAGCATGTTGTAATTTCTCCCCATTCAAATAATATTCCCTTTTACTGTTTTTTTTCCCAAGGTGGATGACCTCACACTTTCCGACATTGTATTCCATCTGCCAAACCTTAGCCCATTCGCTTAACCTATCCAAATCTCCTTGCAGCCTCTCTGAGTCCTCTACACAACCCGCTTTCCCACTAATCTTTGTGTCATCTGCAAATTTTGTTGCACTACACTCTGTCCCCTCCTCTAGGTCATCTATGTATATTGTAAACAGTTGTGGTCCCAGCACTGATTCCTGTGGCACACCACTAACCACTGATTTCCAACCGGAAAAGGACCCATTTATCCCGACTCTCTGCTTTCTGTTAGCCAGCCAATTCTCTATCCATGCTAATACATTTCCTCTGACTCCGCGTACCTTTATCTTCTGCAGTAACCTTTTGTGTGGCACCTTATCGAATGCCTTTTGGAAATCTAAATACACCACATCTATCGGTACACCTCTATCCACCATGCTCGTTATATCCTCAAAGAATTCCAGTAAGTTAGTTAAACATGATTTCCCTTTCATGAATCCATGCTGCGTCTGCTTGATTGCACTATTCCTATCCAGATGTCCCGCTATTTCTTCCTTAATGATAGTTTCAAGCATTTTCCCCACTACAGATGTTAAACTAACCGGCCTATAGTTACCTGCCTTTTGCCTGCCCCCTTTTTTAAACAGAGGCGTTACATTAGCTGCTCTCCAATCCGCTGGTACCTCCCCAGAATCCAGAGAATTTTGGTAGATTATAACAAATGCATCTGCTATAACTTCCGCCATCTCTTTTAAATCTGTGAAAATTCCTCTCCGGCCCATCCAGGTGATCAAAACTAATCCAGGGGATCACCCTGGCCATATTCGATTCCCTGCAGTACCTATCATCATATCTGCGCTGGCCAACAAGAGGTTATCCAGTCTAATCCCAATTACCAGCTCGAGGTCCGTAACTCTGTAGGTTACTGCACTTTAAGTGCCCATCCAACCATCTTTTAAATGTGGTGAGGGTTTCTGCATCCACCGCTCTTCTAGGCAGTGAGTTCCAGACCCCCACAACCCTCTGCGTGAAGAAGCCCCCCGTCAAATCCCCTCTGAACCTTCCACCAACCACCTGATAACTATGCCCCCTTATAATAGACCCTTCCACCAATGGAAATAGGTCCTTGCTATCCACTATATCCAGGCCCCTCAATATTTTGTACACCTCAATGAGTCTCCTCTCAACCCCCTCTGTTCCAATGAGAACAAATCCAGCCTCTCTAATCTGTCCTCATAACTAAGATTCTCTATTCCAGGCAACATCCCAGTAAGCCTCCTCTGCACCCTCTCTAGTGCAATCACGTCCTTCCTATAATACGGCGACCAGAACTGCACGCAGTACTCCAGCTGTAGCCTAACCAAAGTATTATACAATTTAAGAATAACCTCCCTGCTCTTATATTCTATGCCTCGGCCAATAAAGGCAAGCATCTCGTATGCCTTCTTAACTTGCATTTATATAGCGCCTTTCACGACCACCGGACGTCTCAAAGTGTTTTACAGCCAATGAAATACATTTGGTGTGTAGTCACTGTTGTAATGTAGGAAACGCAGCAGCCAATTTGTGCACAGCAAGATCCCACAAACAGCAATGTGATGATGATCCGATAATCTGTTGTAGTGAAGAATAAATATTGGCCAGGACACGGGGAGAACTCCCCTGGTCTTTTTTGGAAATATATCATGGGATCTTTTACGTTCACCTGAGAGGGCAGACGGGGCCTCGGTTTTAACGGCCCAGATATTGCGGTGCCGATGACAGCGTACGCACAGGGTACACCGCCGTAACCCTTCTAAAAGTCCCCTTGCGATCAGGCAAGGTTCGCCTTGACAGATCTACCACACCGACTCAAAAATTGCCTTCGCTGGCGCGGAGTTGGACAATTTGCCCAACAGTTGCCCAGCAAATGCCCACGAAACCCTTACGCTTCGGTAAAAGCAGGCATAGGGCCTGCTTTCACCAGTGTAAGGGGTAATATAAATCTTAAATTAAAAATTAAAACATTAAAAATCATGCACAAAGACTTAAAATTAAGTTATGCAAAATTTGATCCGATTAAAATGTGTAAAATTATGTGATAAAAGTGCTGATAGTTTGTCCTGTTTTTTTGCTTGGTCCCAAATACCACTCACAAAATATTTGCTCAGGGTTGAGATGTCGGTTTTATTGCCCCTTGCACAGCGTTTTATATTTCTTTCTGAGAAGTATGTCTTCTCAGTTACTCTAAGAAAAACTCAAAGGAATTAGCTGCAGGATTTATTTTGATTAACCACTTTGAAACCTGTATCCAGATCCGACTGTTTTGTTGGACTGGTCACTATCTTGCCTGTGATGCTTGTTTTGTAATTCATTATGGGCTCGAGCTTGGTCAGAGTACTGCCCACAGCTGCCGAGGTACCGCTCGAAAAAAATATTTTCTGAGAGATTCCTCAGGTACCGCCTATTGTGAGGCTGCACGCAGGGAGGTTAAAGTAACAGTGACCTCAGTCTTTAATAAGACACTCCAGAGTGAGTAACAGGCCTTAGGGGGCCGGCTTATATACAGTGCTCCCAAGGGATGCTGGGATCCCTTGGGACTTCAGGGGATGCGCTCCCTGGTGGCGGAACATGGGAGTGCATGCTTTACAGATACACAACATCACTCCCCCCACAAAGTCAAAGTGAAAACTATTTACAAGGTGAGGCGGTCGGGAGCCTTTCTTTCCCTGGTGGACCGCCTCGGTACAAATGTCTGTTCTGTTGTGTTGGCTGTGCCCTCGCTGGGCTGGCGTGTTGTTGGCCCTGCAGGGCTGCTGGGTGAGCCTGGCCTTGCTGGGCTGTTGGGCATGATGGGCTTGATTTCCTGGTCCAGCGTGATGTCGTTGATCCTTTGGGTGTGTGTTGTGGGCTCGAAAAAGGTGGTGTCTGCTGTGGGTTGTTCAGGGCAGTCTGTGAACCGCAGCCTCGTTTGGTCCAGGTGCTTTCTGCAAATTTGTCCATTGTCTAGTTTGACTACAGACACCCTACTCCCTTCTTTAGCTATCACCGTGCCCGCGATCCACTTGGGACCATGTCCATAGTTTAGCACATACACAGGGTCATTCAGATCAATTTCGTGACACAGTGGCGCGACCATCGTTTACTTTTTGTTGCTGCCGCCTGCTCTCGACCTGATCATGTAGGTTGGGGTGAACCAGCGAGAGTCTGGTTTTAAGTGTCCTTTTCATGAATAGCTCAGCCGGGGGCACCCCTGTGAGTGAGTGGGGTCTCGTGCCGTAGCTGAGCAGTACTCCGGACAGGCGGGTTTGGAGTGAGTCTTCTGTGACTTGTTTGAGGCTCTGTTTGTATTGCCCGCTCTGCCTGCCCATTGGAGGCTGGTTTAAACGGGGCCGAGGTGACATGTTTGATCCCATTGTGGTTCATGAATTCTTTAAATTCGGCACTGGTGAAACATGGCCCGTTGTCACTGACCAGTATGTCAGGCAGGCCGTGGGTGGCAAACATGGCTCTCAGGCTTTCAGTGGTGGCGGTGGCGGTGCTTCCCGACATTATTTCACATTCAATCCATTTTGAAAAAGCATCCACCACCACCAGGAACATTTTACAGTGAAACGGGCCCGCATAGTCGACATGGATCCTCGACCATGGTCTGGAGGGCAAGGACCACAAATTTAGTGATGCCTCTCTGGGCGCGTTGCTCAACTGAGCACATACACTGCATTGCCGTACACAGGACTCTAAGTCAGAGTCAATACCGGGCCACCACACGTGGGATCTGGCTATCGCTTTCATCATTACTATACCCGGGTGTGTGCTGTGGAGATCCGAGATGAACGTCTCTCTGCCCTTTTTGGGTAGCACTACGCGGTTACCTCACAACAGGCAGCCTGCCTGAATGGACAGCTCGTCCTTTCGCCGCTGGAACAGCTTGATTAGCTCTTGCATTTCAACGGGGATGCTGGCCCAGCTCCCATGCAGTACACAGTTTTTTACAAGGGACAGCAGAGGATCTTGGCTGGTCCAAGTCCTAATCTGGTGGGCCATGACAGGTGATTTATCATTTTCAAACTCTTCCATGACCATCAACAAGTTTGCAGGCTGCGCCATTTCCACCCTCCGTGGTGGGCAATGGTAGCCGACTGAGAGCATCCGCACAGTTCTCGGTGCCTGGCCTGTGGCCGATGGTATAGTTATACGCTGATAGCGCGAGTGCCCACCTTTGTATGCGGGCTGAGGCATTAGTATTTATCCCTTGTTTTCAGCGAACAAGGATTTGAGGGGCTTGTGATCGGTTTCCAGCTCAAATTTGAGGCCAAACAGGTACTGAATCATTTTCTTTACCCTGAACACACACGCCAATGCCTCTTTCTCAATCATGCTGTGGGCCCTCGCAGCCTTAGACCAGCTCCTGGAGGCATAGGCAAGAGGTTGCAACTTCTCCGCAATGTTAGCATGTTGTATGTAATACACACCCGGCTCCGTACGACGATTCATCACATGCAAGCACAAGTCTTTTACACGAGTTATACAATACTAGCAGCTTGTTGGAGCATAACATGTTTCTGGCTTTCTCAAAAGCAATTACTTGTTTTTTTCCCCATACCCAGTTCTCACCTTTATGCAATAACACATGTAGGGCTCTAAGAAGGTGCTTAACCCCGGTCGGAAGTTACCAAAATAGTTGAGGAGTTCCAGGAACGACCGCAGCTCCGTGACGTTCTGTGGCCTGGGTGTGTTTCTGATAGCCTCTGTCTTGGCGTCTGTGGGCCGAATGCCATCCGCCGCGATCTTTCTCCCCAAAAACTCCACTTCTGTTGCCATGAAGACGCATTTCAACCTCTTCAGCCGCAGTCCTGCGCGATCCAGTCGCTGGAGGACCTCCTCCAGGTTTTGTAGGTGCTCGACGGTGTCCCGACTCATGTCCAATATGTCGTCCTGAAAGACCACCGTGCGTGGTACCGACTTGAGTAGGCTCTCCATGTTTCTCTGGAAGATCGCTGCAGCTGACCGAATTCCAAACGGGCATCTGTTGTAGATGAACAGTCCCTTGTGCATGTTGATGCCGGTGAGGACCTTCGAAGACTCCTCCAGCTCCTGTGTCATGTAGGCCGAAGTCAGGTCGAGCTTGATGAATGTCTTGCCTCCTGCCAGCGTCGCAAATAGGTTGTCTGCCCTAGGTAGCGGGTATTGGTCCTGTAGCGAGAAATGATTAATAGTTACTTTATAATCGCCGCAAATCCTGACCGTGCCTCACTTTTGAGCACTGGAACTATCGGGCTGGCCCGTTCGCTGAATTCCACTGGGGAGATGATGTCCTCACGTTGCAGCTTGTCCAGCTCGATTTCCACTCTCTCCCTCATCATGTGAGGTAACGCTCGCACCTTGTGGTGAATGGGTCGTGCCTCTGGGACCAAGTGGATCCACACCTTCACCCCAGAAAAGTTTCCAATGCCTGGCTCAAAAAGGGAATTAAATTTTTTAAAGAACCTGGGTACATGAGGCCTCATCGACATGTGATAGCGCTCGGATGTCATCCCAATTCCAGCGGATTTTGCCCAGCCAGCTCCTTCCAAGCAGTGTGTGGCCATCCAGAGTGGCAGTTCGTGCACCATGCCCTCGTAGGTGACCTTGACCATGGCACTGCCCAGGACAGTGATGAGCTCTTTGGTGTACATTCTCAGTTCCGTGTGGATGGGGCTCAGGGCTGGTCTGAGTGCCTTGTTGCACCACAATCTCTCAAACATCTTTTTACTCATGATGGATGGGTGAGCGCCAGTGTCCAGTTCCATAGCTACGGGTAAGCCATTCAATTTTCCATTTAGCATTATAGGTGGACATTTCGTTGAAAATGTTTGCACCCCGTGTACTTCAGCATCTGCCTCCTCTCTCTGAGGCTCGAAATTGCATTGATCCACCATGGACCAATCTTCCTCTGCCATGTGGTGGTTAGCAGGTTTTGCAGAGCTTGCAGCTCGTTTGCAAGCTTGTTGGAGGTGCCCCATTGTTCCACAGCTCTTGCAAACATACCCTTTGAAGCGGCATGAATAGGCTGAATGGAAGCCTCCACAACGCCAACAAGGTGTGAAATGCCTTGCATTCATCCTTTGTTGGGGACTCTGAGTCATCTAGGTCACCTGAGGCCTGCTGGCAGTTGCAGACTCGTGGTTTCTGCCCTGTACATTTTTGTTCGCAAACACAGTTCTAGTTAATGTATTAACATTGCTAGCACTTGTGTGCTGAGAGATTTGTTTGGTATTATCACTGGTGGACATAAACGCCTGTGCTATCACAATAGCCTTGCTGAGGATCGGTGTCTCTACAGTCAAAAGTTTTTGTAGGATGGTCTCATGGCCAATGCCCAGTACAAAAAAGTCTCTGAGCATCTGCTCCAGCTAGCCATCAAACTCACATTGTCCTGCAAGTTGCCTTCGCTCGGTGACGTAGCTCGCCACTTCCTGACCTTCAGATCGCTGGCACGTTTAGAACCGATACCTCGCCATCAGCACGCTCTCCCTCGGGTTGAGATGCGCCCGAACCAGTGTACATAGCTCCTCATACGACTTATCTGTGGGTTTCATCGGAGCCAGAAGATTCTTCATGAGGCTATAGGTCAGTGCCCCACAGACTGTGAGGAGGACCGCTCTCCTTTTTGCAGCGCTTCCTTCTCCGTCCAGCTCGTTGGCTACAAAGTACTGGTCTAGCCGTTCGACATAGGCTTCCCAGTCCTCACCCTCCGAGAACTTCTCCAGGATGCCCACAGTTTGCTGAATCTTTGCGTTGGGTTCGTATACTCATCGCCAGTTATTGTGCACACAGGGAGGTTAAAGTAACAGTGACCTCAGTCTTTATTAAGACACTCCAGAGTGAGTAACAGGCCTTAGGGGGCCGGCTTATATACAGTGCTCCCAAGGGATGCTGGGATCCCTTGGAACTTCAGGGGATGCGCTCCCTGGTGGCGGAACATGGGAGTGCATGCTTTACAGATACACAACACCCCCCCATCTGGTGCCCAGATCCCGCCCGGTCAGAGATTCCTCTGTGAAGTACCGCCGGCACAACTTCCTGCCGCCCGCCCATCCTGGAGGCTCCAAAAATGGGATTTTCCTTGTGGACGATCCTCTAAGATCGTGCTCCCGCCTGCCAGAATGACCGCTGGCAAAAAGATGGTGTGAGCTGGCTGTGAATCGGGCAGCAGCGAGGATCGCTCAGAGTGCTCCAGTGCTGCACATACCGGGTAGTGTCCACATACTGCACCATTATCACAGGCTCAGAATGAGTTCTCAGATCGACCTTAAACTGCACAGAATGACTTCACAGATGTAAATGAAAAGTACTTTGTTGAAGAGCAGGTGTGGTATAGGAAGCGGCAATGGGTTCCGAAACACAGTCAAGGCTCCATGGAGATGCGCTATAATGGTTTTTAGATCATTGCAGGCAGAACAGAGTCATTGAGAGAATGTGAGTGCACAGATGTTATAAGCTTATGTCAAAGTATATCGGCAATAATGAAATCCTGTGATGCTCTGTCAGCTGGCAGGATGTGATAGTGAGAGCAGCATCACTTGAAGTATAGAAGACGGAAAAAGATATATCATGGACTGCAGGGTCACTGAGGAACATGTCATATCAGGGGTGGGAATCTGCGATGTTGGACCTAAGAAAATGTAGACTGAAGTGCAAGCCTTAATGTGTGCCCTGCACGTAGTACAACTGTCTCATTGAATGGCAGCCTTCCTGCATTGGCCACCCTTACTTGTCATCGCGCAATCGCCTGATGACAGGACCCATTAAAGAGTCGCATCATATGTGGACGGCAAGATATTCCTCAGACAGCCGTACACTTGAAGGAGATTTATTTGTTTCTCAGCTGGTACCCCAGATGATGTAAAGGTGAGACACTGACCAAGAGTAGGTGAACAATGTGACTGTATTGAATAGTGCAGCATGCCAAAGTGACAGAACATGCAAACAATTGAATCCACTATATGGACATTATCTCAGAGACCACATTCACAACGAACCATGTGAAACAACAGTTACAACTTAATGAAGAGTGAAGAACATATCCACCACCAACACTCACCTCTCTACCCACTACCACCACCTCTCTCCCCCCCCCCCCCCCCCCCACTCAATGTGAGGCCCATCGTCCTCCTCATGGTTCTGCCTGCACCACGGCGAGCCGCACCCCTGATCCTCACCCCCTCTGCTCCATCACGTTGTGCAGGAGGGCAGCCGGACCGGAGCACTGCTGCCGTGTTCGCCTTGGAGAGAATGTAGGGGGCGTGATGGAAGGCGACCGCATCTCTGGCTCCTCGGGGTCTGTCGGCCTCACTGGTGTGGGCTCGGGGTGGCGGGGAGGGGGTCGTATGACATGTCCTGAAAGCATCGATTGCCGCGTGGCCTCTACAGAGTCGGTGTTGTGCTCCACCGCACTAATGAGCTGCTCCATACTGGCAGTATGCTGCTCACCAAGGGTGTCGAGGTTGGTAGTTATCCCAGCCATGGTCTGCAGCACATCTCGAGCGAGGTCGACGCTGGTCTCCGACAGCTGATCATTTCCTGAATTGCTGCGAGCCGTCCTGCATCCTCATCGGGTTGTTGCATTATCCTGGGTGGGTTTTCCGCCACGGCCTCTGCGCCTCCCACCACTTGTTCCTGCTCCGTTCGATTCTCTAGTGTGTGAAATGATACAATGAACTCCGTACTGTGAGCCTGGTGTAACTTGGTCAGTCTTTAATGGCTTCCAGAAGTGAAGATACAAAGGTGAAGTTCAGTTTATATACCGGGCCCAGCACGAGTGTACCTATGGCCCGAGGACCTCCGACGGTAGTGCCCCCTGGTGGTGGGCAGACCGTATGTACATACATTACATCATTGCCCCCCCCCCAGTTCTTGGCACAAGTCCATATTACAAGTACAGACGGTCCGGAACCCTTCGCTCCCTGGTTGACCGCCTCAGTACGATCCCAGTGCTTTCCGAGTCTCTCACGACTTGGGGCTGGGCGTTGACCACAGTGGGTTCTTCTGATGGCTGGACGTGAGTTGGTTGGTTGTCTAAGCTCGCGGTGTCTTCTTCCAGCTGTTCCGGTTCGTCAGTGTGTCTTAGCTTGATTTGATCAATGTGTTTCCTGCACATCTGCCCATTCTTGAGCTTAACCATATGCACCCGGTTTCCCTCCTTATCCGTAACATTGCCCGGGAGCCACTTGGGCCCTTGACCATGGTTAAGTACATACACTGGGTCATTTACAGACATGTTGCGTGACACTGCGGCGTGGTCGTGATACCACTGCTGCTGTTGACATCGGGTTTCGACATGATCATTAAGGTCAGAATGGACTGGAGAGAGCCTGGTTTTGAGGCCTCTCTTCATCAATAGTTCCACAGGTGGGACCCCGGTGAGCATGTATGGCCTTGTCCTGTAACTGGGCAGTATGCGTGACAGGCGTGTCTGCAAGGAACCATGAGTTACGTGTTTAAGGCTCTGCTTGATAGTTTGAACTGCCCACTCCGCTTGACCATTGGACGTGGGTTTGAACCGGGCTGACCTCACGTGTTTTATGCCGTTGCGTTTCATGAACTCTTGAAACTCCTGGCTCGTGAAACACGGTCAGTTGTCGCTGACAATGATGTCTGGCAGACCATGTGTGGCAAACATGGCTCTCAGGTTCTCAATGGTGGCAGTGGAAGTGCTGGATGAAATGATCACACATTCTATCCATTTGGAGTATGCATCCATCACCACAAAAAACATTTTACCGAGGAAGAGGCCCAAAAAGTCGATGTGGATTCTAAACCACGGTTTGGATGGCCATGACCACAGACTGAGCGGAGCTTCCTTTGGGGCATTGCTTAACTGCATGCAAGTGCTGCACTGATGCACGCATGACTCTAAATCCGAGTCAATGCCAGGCCACCAAACATGAGAGCTGGCGATGGCCTTCATCATGACAATACCGGGATGTGTACCATGTAACTCCCGTACAAACCTTGCCCTGCCTTTCTTGGGCATTACAACACGATTACCCCACAATAACCAGTCGGACTGGATGGAAAGCTCTTCTTTGCGATGGCTGCACGGTTTGGTGTCATCACCCATTTCCTTGGGGATGGTCACCGTTAAGAACACAACATTTTACAACTGATAGGGTCGGATCCTGTCTGGTCCAAGTCTTAACTTGTTGAGCAGTGACAGGAGACCCTTCACTCTCAAAGGCACCCATGACCATGAGTAGCTCTGCGGGCATTGGCGTTTCCACCTCCGGTGTGGGCAACGGTAACCGGCTCAATGCATCAGCGCATTTATTGGTGCCTGTTCTAAGATGAATGACATAATCATAGGCAGATAATGGATGTGGGATGAAGCATTGTTATTGATACCTTTATGTTCCGAGAATAACGATATAAGCAGCTTGTGAGCGGTTTCCAGCTCGAAGCGAAGCTCAAACAGGTATTGGTGCATTTTATTTACCCCATAAACACATTCTAAAGCCTCTTTCTCTACCATGCCGTAGGCTCTTTCTATCTTGGACAGGCTTCGGGATGTGTGTGCAACTGGTTGTAGTTTGCCTGACTCATTGGCTTGCTGGAGTACGCAGCCGACCCCATAGGACGACGCATCACAGGTCAAAACTAGACACTTACATGGGTCATACAGTACCAGTAGCTTGTGGGAACACAACAGATTTCGAGCCTTCTCAAAGGCTCTGTCTTGAAGTTCACCCCACACCCAGTCATCTCCTTTCCTGAGCAGCTTGTGCAAAGGCTCTAATACTGTGCTCAATTTGGGTAAGAAATCACCGAAGTAGTTGAGAAGACCCAGGAACGAACACAGCGCCATCACATTCTGGGGCCTGAGCGCATTTTTGATGGCCTCTGTTTTCGTGTCTGTAGGCCTGATTCTGTCTGCAGCAATCTTTCGTCGCAGGAATTCAACCTCTGGTGCCATGAAAACGCACTTCGAACATTTCAGCCTAAGTCCCACTTTGTCCAGACGATGCAGAACCTCTTCTAGATTGTGCAGGTGCTCGGCGGCGTCACGACCTGTGACTAGGATGTCGTCTTGGAATACCATGGTCCTGGGGACGGGTTTCAATAGGCTCTCCATGTTTCTCTGAAATATGGCTGCCACCGAACGAATGCCAAAAGGGCACCTATTGTAAATAAACAGTCCTTTGTTCGTGTTGATGCATGTAAGTTTCTTTGATGATTCAACCAGTTCCTGTGTCATGTAGGCCGATGTTAGATCCAATTTGGTGAACGATTTTCCCCCGGCTAGCGTTGTAAACAGGTCATCAGCATTCGGTAGCGGGTACTGATCTTGTTTCGAAACTCGTTTGATCGTGACCTTGTAGTCTCCACAAATCCTGACCGTGCCGTCGCTCTTTAACACCGGAACAATGTGACTGGCCCATTCATTAAATTCAACCGGTGAGATGAACCCTCGCATTGTAGCCTGTCCAATTTGAGCTGATTGTAATGTATGTACATAAGGTCTGGCCACCACCAGAGGGCTCGACCTTTTCTCTCATCATGTGCGGGACCGCCCTGGCTTTGTGATGGATGGGCCTTGCGTCTGAGCCTAGGTGAATCTGCACCTTGGCTCCCTTGAAGCTGCCAATTCCCGGTTCAAACAGTGAAGGAAATTTTCTCAGCACTTGAGCTCACAAATCATCATCCGCTGATGACAAAGCTTTGATATCGTACCAGTTCCATTTTATTTTCTCGAGCCAACTCCTGTCGAATAACAATGGGCCGTTGCCTGGGATAATCCATAATGGTAGATCATGAACCGCTCCCTCGTACGACACTCTTACTGCTGCACTTCCGATCACTGGTATGAGCTCTTTGGTGTAGGTACGCAACTTCGCATTTATTGGACTCAGCTTGGGTCTCTCTGCCTTGGTCTCCCACAGCTTTTTGAAAGTCCTCTGGCTCATTATCGATTGACTCGCACCCATGTCTAATTCCATGGATCCCGGCATGCCGTTTCATTTTGCCTCCATCATTTCGGTTGGCTGTTTGTTAGTAATTTTACCTCCATCATTATCGGTTGGCTCTTTGTTAGGAATACACTTCCTCCTCGGAGCTCTCAAATGCCTCGGGCTGCATTGCCAGATCCACACTGGATTTATCATCATCCACGTGGTGTGTCGCAGCTCACTTGCTCTGCTGTGGACACGTCCGCTGAAGGTGCCCTGTCTTCGCACACCCTCTGCATACATACTGCCTGAAGCAGCACTGACGGGGTTGGTGATTGCCTCCGCAATGCCAACATGTTGAGCTCAGATTTGCGCCCGATGGCGAACGTTGAACGGCTCCCGTTCTCGCATACGCAGTCGAGTAGGCCCTCGATGGCGAACTTTGAGCGGCTCCCGTTCTCGCATACGCAGTCGAGTAGGCCCTGCTATGTACAGCTCTGCCGCCCATCCATACAATTTTGTACACAGTACTTGCCGTGGAGTTCCTGTTTTATCGTGATATCTGCTTCGTGCTTTTCTGCGTGGACATGCATGACCTTGCTGAGGTCCAGCGTCTCCGCAGCCAGCAGCTTACTTAAGATCGCCTCGTGTTTGACCCCGATCACGAAAAAGTCACGCAGCATGTCTTCCAATGCAGGCCCAAATTTGCAAGGCCCTGCAAGACGTCTCAGGTCAGCAACAAATGCCGCTATGTCCTGGCCTTCTGGACGAACGTGCGTATAGAAGTGATATCTGGATATGAGGATTCCTTCCGTGGGTTTAAGGTGTTCCCAAACTAGAGCACACAGTTCTTTGTAATCCTTTTCTGTAGGAAGAGTGGGTGAGAGCAAATTCTTGATGAGTGCATAGGCCATGGGGCCACAGACAGTGAGAAGAACTGCCCATCGCTTCTCTGCATCCTTGTCTTTGTTCAGGTCATTTGCCACGAAATACTGGTCAAGATGATCTATGAAATCTCCCCAGTCATCTCCCTTATTGAATCTCTTGAGAATTCCAACAGTACTCGATCGTGCTGTGCTCACCACACTTTTGCGTGGGTTCGTATTTGCCTCGTCGCCAGTTATGGTGTATGAAATGATAAATGATAAATGAGAGCCAATGATCAGGTGTAACCTGGTCAGTCTTTAATGGCTTCCAGAAGTCAAGATACAAAGGTGAAGTTCAGGTTATATCACGGGCCCAGCACGAGTGTACCTATGACCCTAGGACCTCCGACGGTAGTGCCCTCTGGTGGTGGGCAGACCTTATTTACATACATTACAATCAGCGCCAGAATTTTTGGTGCCATATATTCTGCCGCTGGTGTATGTTAAAAAGGTGATAGACGCCGGTTCTGGCCATTAAGGCCATTTTCCCCAACACCGTTTAAAAAAAAACGCGCACAGAGACATTGAAGACCGTTTGTAACAACTTTACCTTCACTCTATGAAATCAGCGCTGGCCTGTTTCTATCCCTGGCCGAAGGTCCTCCATGCTTTTCGGAGCAAATAACTGGAGGTTAAAAGTAAACCAGCCAAAATAAAACTTATTGTTAAGCCTCTTCCTTTGGTGAGAAAACTGCAGGCAAATTTAAAAGAAATCTTCCCGAGCAGCCTTTTCCCTCGAAATTCCAACTCCATCCAAATTGCCAAAGATACTTCCAGGCACATCGCAAAAAATGCAGAGTGGCCTCTTCTCCCAAACTGCAAGCAAAGAACCACATCAAGATGGGCCTTCCTTCAGAAAACATCCAGGACAGCCTTTTCCTTCGGAGAGAAACTTTTCAATGCAGCCGACCCGACCTGCTGCTATCCCTGGCCGATAGTCCTCCACGCACGCGGCCAGCTGCTATCCCTGGTCAATGGTGCTCCACGCACGCAGCCCACTGCTATCCCTGGTCAATGGTCCTCCACGCACGCTGCACGCTGTTATCCCTGGTCAATGGTGCTCCACGCACGCTGCACGCTGTTATCCCTGGTCAATGGTCCTCCACGCACGCTGCACGCTGTTATCCCTGGTCAATGGTGCTCCACGCACGCAGCCCACTGCTATCCCTGGTCAATGATACTCCACGCACGCAGCCCACTGCTATCCCTGGTCAATGGTCCTCCACGCACGCTGCACGCTGTTATCCCTGGTCAATGGTGCTCCACGCACGCGGCCAGCTGTTATCCCTGGTCAATGGTCCTCCACGCACGCTGCACGCTGTTATCCCTGGTCAATGGTGCTCCACGCACGCGGCCAGCTGCTATCCCTGGTCAATGGTCCTCCACGCACGCTGCACGCTGTTATCCCTGGTCAATGGTCCTCCACGCACGCGGCCCACTGCTATTCCTGGTCAATGGTGCTCCACGCACGCAGCCCACTGCTATCCCTGGTCAATGGTCCTCCACGCACGCTGCACGCTGTTATCCCTGGTCAATGGTCCTCCACGCACGCTGCACGCTGTTATCCCTGGTCAATGGTCCTCCACGCACGCTGCACGCTGTTATCCCTGGTCAATGGTGCTCCACGCACGCGGCCAGCTGTTATCCCTGGTCAATGGTACTCCACGCACGCTGCACGCTGCTATCCCAGGTCAATGGTGCTCCACGCACGCGGCCAGCTGTTATCCCTGGTCAATGGTGCTCCACGCACGCGGCCAGCTGTTATCCCTGGTCAATGGTCCTCCACGCACGCTGCACGCTGTTATCCCTGGTCAATGGTGCTCCACGCACGCGGCCAGCTGCTATCCCTGGTCAATGGTCCTCCACGCACGCGGCCCACTGCTATCCCTGGTCAATGGTGCTCCACGCACGCTGCACGCTGTTATCCCTGGTCAATGGTCCTCCACGCACGCTGCACGCTGTTATCCCTGGTCAATGGTGCTCCACGCACGCGGCCAGCTGTTATCCCTGGTCAATGGTCCTCCACGCACGCGGCCAGCTGTTATTCCTCCACGCACGCGGCCAGCTGTTATCCCTGGTCAATGGTCCTCCACGCACGCGGCCCACTGTTATCCCTGGTCAATGGTGCTCCACGCACGTGGCCAGCTGTTATCCCTGGTCAATGGTGCTCCACGCACGCAGCCCACTGTTATCCCTGGTCAATGGTCCTCCACGCACGCTGCACGCTGTTATCCCTGGTCAATGATCCTCCACGCACGCGGCCAGCTGTTATCCCTGGTCAATGGTCCTCCACGCACGCTGCACGCTGTTATCCCTGGTCAATGGTGCTCCACGCACGCGGCCAGCTGCTATCCCTGGCCAATGGTGCTCCACGCAAGACAGTGCAACACACTCCAGGCACATTGGAAAGGATCACTGAATGATATTAAAGACTGGACATTGAATTTTGTTGCGTCGAGGAGGAGGCTCGGGAGGTTGGAGGAGAGGCCTATAAAGGCCCAGCAATCAGTCGGGGAGCGAGATGCGTCGAGGAGGAGGCTCGGGAGGTCAGAGGAGAGGCCGATAAAGGCCCAGCAGTCAGTTGGGGAGCGAGGTGCGTTGAGGAGAGGCTCAGGAGGTCGGAGGAGAGGCCGATAAAGGCCCAGCAGTCAGTCGGGGAGCGAGGTGCGTCGAGGAGGAGGCTCGGGAGGTTGGAGGAGAGGCCTACAAGAGGCCAGCCGGTGCAGCTGCAGCAGGGAGAAAAAGGCAAAAAAGTAGAAAGAAATCGAAAGGTGATGTCACAGCCAAGGGGGTAAGTGATTGGCTGGTGAGTGGTAAGTAGTTTTTCCTTTTCTTTTCTACAGCAGTAAGTAACCTTTAGCATTGTTGTTGCCAATTTAAGGGTTAAGTCATGGCAGGACAGCTCGGCCACGTGTTATACTCCTCCTGTACTATGTGGGAAGTCAGGGACGCTGCCGGTGTCCCTGATGACTACATGTGCAGGAAGTGCATCTGCCTGCAGATCCTGACGGACCGCATTGTGGCACTGGAGCTGCGGGTGGATGAACTCTGGAGCATCCAACGATGCTGAGAATGACATGAATAGCACGTTTAGCGAGTTGGTCTTACCGCAGGAAAAGGGTACACAGCCAGATAGGGGATGGGTGACCAACAGGAAGAGCAGTGCAAGGAAGGTAGTGCAGGGGCCCCCTGCAGTCATACCCCTGCAAAACAGGTACACCGCTTTGGGTACAGTTGAGGGGGATGATACATCAAGGGAGGGCAGCAGCAGCCAAGTTCATGGCACCGTGGGTGGCTCTGCTGCACAGGAGGGCAGGAAAAAGAGTGGGAGAGCTATAGTGATAGGGGTGTCAGTTGTAAGGGGAATAGATAGACGTCTCTGTGGCCACAACCGAGATTCCAGGATGGTATGTTGCCTCCCTGATGCAAGGGTCAAGGATGTCTTGGAGCGGGTGCAGGGCATTCTGAAAAGGGAGGGTGAACAGCTAGTTGTCATGGTGCATATAGGTACCAACGATATAGGTAAAAAACGGGATGAGGTCCTCCAAGATGAATTTAGGGAGCTAGGAGCTAAATTAAAAAATAAGACCTCAAAAGGTAGTAATCTCAGGATTGCTACCAGTGCCGCATGCTAGTCAGAGTTGGAATCGCAGGATAGCTCAGATGAATACGTGGCTTGAGGAATGGTGCAGAAGGGAGGGATTTAAATTCCTGGGATATTGGAACCATTTCTGGGGGAGATGGGACCAGTACAAACTGGACGGTTTGCACCTGGGCAGGACTGGAACCAATGTCCGAGGGGGAGTGTTTGCTAGTGCTGTTGGGGAGAAGGTAAACTAATATGGCAGGGGATGGGAACCTATGCAGGGAGACAGAGAGAAGTAGAATGGGGGCAGAAGCAAAAGATAGAAAGAAGAAAAGTAAAAGTGGAGGCAGAGAAACCTAAGGCAAAAAGCAAAAAGGGCCACATTACACCAAAATTATAAAAGGGCGAAGTGTGTTAGAAAGGCAAATCTGAAGGCTCTGTGCCTCATTGCGAGGAGTATTTGGAATAAGGTGGACGAATTAACTGCGCAGATAGCAGTTAACGGGTATGATGTAATTAGCGTCATGGAGCCATGGCTCCAGGGTGACCAAGGCTGGGAACTCAACATCCAGGGGGATTCAACATTTACATAGACATAGAAAATAGGTGCAGGAGTAGGCCATTCGACCCTTCGAGCCTGCACCGCCATTCAATAAGATCATGGCTGATCGTTCCCTCAGTACCCCTTTCCTGCTTTCTCTCTATACCCCTTGATCCCCTTAGTCGTAAGGGCGATATCTAACTCCCTCATGAATACATCCAATGAACTGGCATCAACAACTCTCTGCGACAGGGAATTCCATAGGTTAACAACTCTCTGAGTGAAGAAGTTTCTCCTCATCTCAGTCTTAAATGGCCTACCCCTTATCCTAAGACTATGTCCCCGGTTCTGGACTTCCCCAACATCGGGAACATTCTTCCCGCATCTAACCTATCCAGTCCCATCAGAATCTTATACCTTTCTATGAGATCCCCTCTCATCCTTCTAAACTCCAGTGAATAAAGCCCAGTTGATCCAGTCTCTCCTCATATGACAGCCCAGCCATCCCTGGAATCAGTCTGTTGAACCTTCACTGCAATCCCTCAATAGCAAGTACATCCTTCCTCAGATTAGGAGACCAAAACTGAACACACTATTCCAGTTGAGGCCTCACTAAGGTCCTGTACAACTGCAGTAAGACCTCCCTGCTCCTTAGGAAGGATAGGCAGAAAGGAAAAGGAGGTGGGGTAGCATTGCTGGTTAAAGAGGAAATTAATGCAATAGTAAGAATGGACATTAGCTTGGGTGATGTGAAATCAGTATGGGTGGAGCTACGGAATAACAAGGGGCAGAAAACACTAGTGGGAGTTGTGTACAGACCACCAAACAGTAGTAGTAAGATTGGGGACAGCATCAAACAAGAAATTAGGGATGCATGCAATAAAGGTACAGCAGTTATCATGGGTGACTTTAATCTACATATTGATTGGGCTAACCAAACTGGTAGCAATGCGGTGGAGGATCTCCTGGAGTGTATTAGGGATGGTTTTCCAGACCAGTATGGCGAGGAACCAACTAGGGAGCTGGCCATCCTAGACTGGGTGATGTGTAATGAGAAAGGACTAATTAGCAATCTTGTTGTGCGAGGCCCCTTGGGGAAGAGTGACCATAATATGGTAGAATTCTTTATTAAGATGGAGAGTGACACAGTTAATTCAGAAACTAGGGTCTTGAACTTAAGGAAAGGTAACTTCGATGGTTTGAGGTGTGAATTGGCAAGAATACACTGGCAAATGATACTTAAAGGGTTGACGGTGGATAGGCAATGGCAAACATTTAAAGATCACATGGATGAACTTCAGCAATTGTACATCCCTGTCTGGAGTAAAAACAAAATGGGGAAGGTGGCTCAACCAGAGCTAACAAGGGAAATTAAGGATAGTGTTAAATCCAAGAGGCATATAAATTGACCAGAAAAAGCAACAAACCTCAGGACTGGGAGAAATTTAGAATTCAGCAGAGGAGGACAAAGGGTTTAGTTAAGAGGGGGAAAATAGAGTATGAGAAGAAGCTTGCCAGGAACATAAAAACTGACTGCCAAAGCTTCTATAGATATGTGAAGAGAAAAAGATTAATGAAGGCAAATGTAGGTCCCTTGCAGTCAGATTCAGGTGAAATTATAATGGGGAACAAAGAAATGGCAGACCAATTGAACAAATACTTTGATTCTGTCTTCACAAAGGAAGACACAAATAACCTTACGGAAGTACTAGGGGAACGAGGGTCTAGTGAGAAGGAGGAACTGAAGGATATCCTTATTAGGCGGGAAATTGTGTTAGGGAAATTGATGGGATTGAAGGCCGATAAATCCCCAGGGCCTGATAGTCTGCATCCCAGAGTACTTAAGGAACTGGCCCTAGAAATAGTGGATGCATTGGTGATCATTTTCCAACAATCTATCGACTCTGGATCAGTTCCTATGGACTGGAGGGTAGCTAATGTAACACCACTTTTTAAAAAGGGAGGGAGAGAGAAAGCGGGTAATTATAGACCGGTTAGCTTGACATCAGTAGTGGGGAAAATGTTGGAATCAATTATTAAGGATGAAATAGCAGCGCATTTGGAAAGCAGTGACAGGATCGGTCCAAGTCAGCATGGATTTATGAAGGGGAAATCATGCTTGACAAATCTTCTGGAATTTTTTGAGGATGTAACTTGTAAAGTCCTTACACAATACTACAAATCCACATGAGGCAGATTCTATGGACAAGGTCACTCCATGACCTGAACCTTTATTCACAGGACCAAGAAGTGATGACCCTGCGTGGGACCTCCCTTTATATACCTGGATGACCAGGTGAGGAGTGTCTCCCACAAGGTCACCCCATGTGGTCAAGGTGTGCATTTCTTACGTATATACATTTTTGCAGTGTTGTTACTTAAAGGTTACATACATGACATCACCTCCCCCTCAACATTTTATTGGGATCATAGGTTAAGTCTCTCGGGTGGTCTGCGCTCTCTCGTGGAGCGCCGCAGTTGGGGCTCTGGTTGTTGAGCCTTGGTATGCGTGTCTGTGGTGATTCCGGCCTGTCCGGGCTGACCGCAGGGACTGTGCATGCTGCTGAATGTTCTTATTGCTCGTTCACTGGCGGTGGTGTGAGCACCATCTCATGATCTTCCTCAGGTTCCTCAGTGTTCATGCTGAACCTTTTTTTTACTTGGTCCAGATGCTTGGGGCATATCTGTCCATTGTTAAGTTTAATCACTATGGCCCTATTCCCCTCTTTGTCTATTACGGTACCCTCAAGCCATTTGGGCCCCAAAGCATGATTGAGAACAAATACGGGGTCATCAATTTCTATACATCTCCCCCTTGAATTTCGGTCATGGTACTCATTTTGGGACTGGCGCTTGCTCTCAACAATGTTGGATAGGACTGGATGAATGAGGGACAGCCGAGTTTTGAGTGTTCATTTCATGAGCAGCTCCATGGGCGGGACCCCCGTGAGCGAGTGTGGTCGGGACCTATAGGCCAGCAGGAGGTGCGATAGGCGGCATTGTAGGGAGGGTCCTTGAATCCGGAGCATGCCTTGTTTTATGATTTGGACCGCACGTTCCACCTGGCCATTGGAGGTCGGCTTGAACGGTGCTGTCCTGACATGGTTAATGCCATTACCCGATATGAACTCCCGGAATTCGTAGCTTGTGAAACATGGGCCATTATCGCTAACAAGGATGTCTGGCAAGCTATGGGTCGCAAAGACCGCGTGCAGACTCTCCACGGTGGTGGATGTCGTGCACGAATTCAAAATAATGCAATCGATCCATTTTGAGTATGCATCAACCACAATGAGAAACATTTTTCCCATGAACAGGCCCGCGTAGTCTATGTGAATACGTGATCATGGCCTGGTGGGCCAGGGCCACGGGCTGAGCGGGGCCTCCCTGGGGGCATTACCTAGCTGGGCACACGTCGTGCACCTGCGAACACAGTGTTCCAGGTCTGAATCAATTCCCGGTCACCACACATGTGACCGGGCAATGGCCTTCATCAGCACGATGCCTGGGTGCTCGCTGTGGAGTTCCCTGATGAATGCTTCACTGCCCCTCTGGGGCATGACTACCCGGCTGCCTCATAATAGGCAATCGGCTTGGATGGAGAGCTCATCCATCCGTCTGTGAAACGGTCTGACCTCCTCAGGGCATGCTCCGTGTGTGGACACAATCCCCAGTCAGGACACATTCCTTAATCAAGGATAGGAGGGGATCTCTATTGGTCCAGATTTTGATCTGGCGGGCTGTGATGGGGGAGCCTGTGCTGTCAAAG
Organism: Pristiophorus japonicus; assembly: GCF_044704955.1. NCBI lineage: Eukaryota > Metazoa > Chordata > Chondrichthyes > Pristiophoridae > Pristiophorus > Pristiophorus japonicus. Next base: position 125,937,129 of record NC_091992.1, on the reverse strand, counting down.
GCGCCGATAGCCATGACCAGCTCAACACTTTGCTCCGCTGTCCCCTCAGTGGTGGCCAGTGGAAGCCTGCTGAGCGCGTCAGCGCAATTTTCGGGGCCGGGCCGGTGCCGGGCCGATGCTGGGTGGTGTAGTCATATGCAGCGAGCGTGAGAGCCCATCGCTGTATGCGAGCTGAAGCATTGGCATTGACAGCCTTGCTGTCTGACAGCAGGGATGTTAATGGCTTGTGGTCTGTTTCTAATTCGAACCTCCTGCCAAAAAGGTACTGATGCATCTTTTTCACCCCATAGACACATGCGAGTGCCTCCTTCTTAACCATCCCATATCCCCGTTCAGCTTCAGAGCGCGACCTGGAGGCAAAAGCCACAGGTTGTAGTTGGCCCTCAGCATTACCCTGCTGCAACACGCACCCAACCCCGTAGGATGATGCATCACATGTCAGAACCAATTTCTTATGGGGGTCGTACAGGGTCAACAACTTATTTGAACAAAGTAGGTTCCGCGCCCAATTGAAAGCCCGTTCCTGACAGTCCCCCCAAAACCAATCGCAACCCTTACGCAGGAGCACGTGTAGCAGCTCCAACAATGTGCTTAAGTTCGGCAGAAAGTTCCTGAAATAGTTCAAGAGTCCCAGAAATGAACGCAACTCCGATGTGTTGCCGGGCCTGGGCACTCGTCGAATCGCTTCTGTTTTGGATTCGGTAGGCCGAATCCCATCTGCAACAACCCTCCTGCCCAGAAACTCGACCTCAGGAGCCAAAAACACGCACTTAGACTTCTTGAGTCGCAGGCCTACCCAGTCCAGTCGGCGCAGCACCTCCTCCAGGTTGTGGAGATGTTCCTCGGTATCTCGACCCGTGATGAGGATGTTGTCCTGAAATACGATTGTTCCAGGAATGGATTTGAGCAGGCTTTCCATGTTTCTTTGAAAAATCGCGGCCGCTGACCGAATGCCAAACGGACACCTCTTATAAACGAACAGTCCCTTGTGCATGGTGATGGTGGTCAGTAGTTTAGATTCGTCAGCCAGTTCTTGGGGCATGTAGGCTGAGGTGACATCCAACTTGGTAAACAACTTGCCGCCTGTCAGCCTGGCAAAAAGGTCCTCTGCTCTCGGGAGCGGGTATTGGTCTTGTAGGGACACCCGGTTGATAGTGGCCTTGTAGTCGTCACAGATCCTGACCGAGCCATCCGCTTTTAGGACGGGAACAATGGGGCTCGCCCAGTGGCTGAATTCAACGGGCGAGATGCTGCCCTCTTTCAGCAATCGGTCCAACTCAATTTTCTCCCGCATCACATACGGCACAGCTCTGGCTTTGTGGTGCACTGGTCTAGCGTCCGGGGTGATACGTATCACCACTTTGGTACCTTTGAACGTCCCGACGCCAGGTTGAAATAGTGACTCAAATTGCTGTAGGACCTTTGAGCATGAACTTTGCTCCACAGATGACATGACGTGCACATCCCCCCATTTCCAGTTCATCTCAGCTAACCAGCTCCTTCCCAACAGTGCGGGACCATTGCCCGGGACAATCCAGAGCGGAAGTTGGTTCACTGATCCATTGTGTGTGACCGCCAACATTGCACTGCCTAGAACTGGAATGATTTCTTTGGTGTACGTCCGTAATTGCGTCTCAATGCGTTCTAGTTTGGGTCTGCTGGCTTTGAGTGGCCACAGCTTTTCGAATTGTTGAACACTCATGAGTGACTGGCTGGCCCCCGTGTCCAGCTCCATGCATACAGGGATGCCATTTAATAGGACTTTCATCATCATAGGTGACGTTTTGGTATATGAGCTGTGAATGTTTGCCACATGAACCCGCTGAACTTCAGCATCCATTGATTTGCCCCAAGCGTCATCCTGCCTCGCAGACCTCTCATCTGGTTCATCCGCCTCGTATATTAGCCTGGTTACAGGCTTTCTGCACATTCTGGCTGAATGGCCACTGAGGTTACAATTTCTGCAGACGAACTGTTGAAACCTGCAAGTCCTGGCAGCATGTCTGCCCCCACACCTCCAGCATGAACTGAGATTCCCATTGTTGTGAACAAAAGAGCTTTTACAAGGCATTACTTGCTGATTGTCCCATTGACTGCTCTTGAGCACCCTGTTAGTGGGTGTCAATGATCCCATCCTGGGCCTCATTATCCACTGGGGGGGCATTAATGTCCGTTCAGCTTGCCATTGTCTCTGTTGAAAACTTGCTCTCGGGTCTATTGCTGCCTGGGGTGTGTCGAACTGCCCTTGCCTGCTTGCGGGGTTCTGTGTCGCGTTTATGAGACTGACTCCCTGATCCATCGCCACGTTGGAGGCAGAATTGCGCACGTATATTATCTTGGTTTCCTCCTCACCCGCCATAAAAGTCTGAGCCATCAATGCCGCCGCTTCCAAGGTCAAGTCCTTGGTCTCAATTAGCTTTCTGAAAATCCCAGCATGACCGATACCCTCAATAAAGAAATCCCTTAGCATCTCCCCCCTGCAGGCGTCTGTGAACTTACAGAGGCTGGCCAAGTGCCGGAGGTCCGCAACGAAATCCGGTATGCTCTGTCCTTCCCGATGTCGGTGGGTATAGAATCTGTGTCGGGCCATGTGTACGCTGCTTGCCGGTTTGAGGTGCTCGCCGATTAGTTTGCTGAGCTCTCCAAAAGTTTTGTCCGCCGGCTTCTCGGGTGCTAGCAGGTCTTTCATGAGCGTGTAAGTCTTCGGTCCACAACTGGTCAGCAGATGAGCCCTTCGCTTGTCGGCCGCTGCGTCTCCCAGCCAGTCCTTCGTGACAAAACTCTGCTGGAGCCGCTCAATGAAATCGTCCCAGTCCTCACCAACACAGTACCGTACATCTGTGCTGCCGGTGGCCATTCTCGTGGGTCGCTGATTCCCGTTTCTCGTCGCCAATGTAAAGTCCTTGCACAATACTACAAATCCACACGAGGCACATTCTATGGAGCAGGTCACTCCATGACCTGAACCTTTATTCACAGGACCAAGAAGTGATGACCCTGCGTGGGACCTCCCTTTATATACCTGGATGACCAGGTGAGGAGTGTCTCCCACAAGTTCACCCTCTGTGGTCAAGGTGTGCATTTCTTACAGATATACAGTATTGTTTTGTTGTTACATAAAGATTACATACATGACATAACTAGTAGAGTGGACAAGGGAGAACCAGTGGATGTGATGTATTTGGACTTTCAAATGGCTTTTGACAAGGTCCCACACAAGAGATTGGTGTGCAAAATCAAAGCACATGGTATTGGGGGTAATGTATTGATGTGGATAAGGAACTGGTTGGCAGACAGGAAGCAGAGAGTCGGGATAAACGGGTCCTTTTCAGAATGGCAGGCAGTGACTAGTGGAGTGCCGCAGGGCTCATTGCTGGGACCCCAGCTATTTACAATATACATTAACGATTTAGATGAAGGAATTGAGTGTAATATCTCCAAGTTTGCAGATGACACTAAACTGGGTGGCGGTGTGAGCTGTGATGAGGATACTATGAGGCTGCAGAGTGACTTAGACAGGTTAGGTGAGTGGGCAAATGCATGGCAGATGCAATATAATGTGGATAAATGTGAGGTTATCCACTTTGGGGGCAAAACGCGAAGACAGAATATTATCTGAATGCGGCAGATTAGGAAAAGGGGAGGTGCAACGAGACCTGGGTGTCATGGTTCATCAGTCATTGAAAGTTGGCATACAGGTACAGCAGGCGGTTAAGAAGGCAAATGGTATGTTGGCCTTCATAGCTAGGGGATTTGAGTATAGGAGCAGGGAGGTCTTACTGTAGTTGTACTAGTAGTTGTATTGTGTTCAGTTTTGGTCTTCTAATCTGAGGAAGGATGTTCTTGCTATTAAGGGAGTGCAACGAAGGTTCACCAGACTGATTCCCAGGATGGCAGGACTGACATATGAGGAGAGACTGGATCAACTGGGCCTTTATACATTGGAGTTTAGAAGGATGAGAGGGGATCTCATAGAAACATATAAGATTCTGATGGGACAGGACAGGTTAGATGCAGGTAGAATGTTCCCGATGTTGGGGAAGTCCAGAACCAGGGGACACAGTCTTAGGATAAGGGGTAGGCCATTTAGGACCGAGATGAGGAGAAACTTCTTCACTCAGAGAATTGTTAACCTGTGGAATTCCCTGCCGTAGAGAGTTGGATATATTCAAGAGGGAGTTAGATATGGCCCTTACGGCTAAGGGGATCAAGAGGTATGGAGAGAAAGTAGGAAAGGGATATTGAGGGAATGATCAGCCAAGATCTTATTGAATGGTGATGCAGGCTCGAAGGGCCAAATGGCCTACTCCTGCACCTATTTTCTATGTTTCTATGTTTTCAAATAGTTTCCCTTAAATTTTCAATGTTTGAAGACAGTGCTGCAATGCTTAGGTTGACCTGAATAAACAATAATATATTTTAAGGGATATGTTATTCGTGTAAAAATGCCATTATCCACTAGATTAGGGTCTGATTAACCACATAAGTATGTTTACTACCTTGTATTGAAACCTGCCTAATGCCAATTTGATTCCCAATCAGATATTCTTACCGATTAAAATTAATAATTGATTGATTGGTGTAGACTTTATTAGAATCTCTAAAATATCTGGACTGTCTGTAGTAGTTATTGCAAAGAGCCTGGTCCAATATGAATTGAGCATAATACTTGTGCGCTAAATTGAATCCCACCTAAATGATCTGTTTGTTTGTACCACCAGGCTCGTACCATTCATTTACTGCCTCAAAATTGGGTTACATTTGAAAATCCTGGCTTTGCAAGATTGCATACTGATACTGTAATGTCTGTAGCTCCACACTGTGGATGCCTGTGTTACTGCAGCTAGTGCTGTTTGATAAAGAGCAGGTCACCTGACCAGCAGGTCAGAAGATTCCGGAACCTGCAGCCATCTTACAGGTTGTGTGTTGTGTACTCTCCGAAGATATGACATTTGGCGACGAGAATGGGATGTAATCGGATGATACAAAGCTGAAATTTTTTTTGATGAAGGATTCAGCCAGCCGACAGAGAGACTTTGAGAGCTTCTCTACTTTTGGAAACAGCTACAAATCTGAGATAAATTACGAGCACATTTGGTTAAACTACCAGAGTCAAAATGGATGCCCCTATGGGAATTGTAGGGCATTTGGGGGCAGTGAAAGTTTCAGAGCGTATGTGGATCGGCTAGAAATGTTTTTCACTGCAACTAATATCATCGAAATTCCCGTTAATGAAGACAATAACCGGGCAGTGTTGGAACGAAAAAGAGCTATATTCTTAATTGAGGCCGGGCCCGAGTTGTATGAAACACTGATAAATTTGCTTGTGCCTGACAAGCCAAAGGATACAATGCTGAAACATATTCTAACTCAGCTAGAACAACATTACAGCCCCATTCCGTTAGAAATTGCTGAAAGTTATCGTTTCGGAATCCGAAATCAGAAGACCGAAGCAAATATCAGTGAGAACATTGTAGCATTAAAAAAGCTATTTATTCACTGTAATTTCGGAGACTTTCAGAACCAAGCATTGTGAGACCGCTTTGTTTGTAGGATGAAAAATTATGTGGTCGGAAGAAAGTTATTGATGACGCCTAACTTGATTTTTGATTTAGCTTGTCAGCCAGCTAGATCGATGAGCATGGCCAACCAATATTCCCAAGAATTTCATACTAATTTCAGTCATCAGAAAACGGAAGTGAATCACCTGCAGGTTTTAGGTAAAAGGCGGTGGGGCCCCAAAGTCTCAGAAACTGGAAATGGGAACAGAGCATGGACGTCTTGCTATCGGTGTCTGAGACAAGACATTGCTCAAAGTTGTCCATATGTGAAGGCAGAGTGTTTTGTCTGCAGAAAAACTGGGCATCTTGCAAAAGCGTGCCAACTGAAGGGTAAACCAGCTTTCAAAGCTATGAGTAGAAATCCCCAGAGACTACATAGCATGGAAGAACAACAACAGGACGAGGAGATGTTAGAGTTAAACATTGTCAGGAGCACGAGGTTAACGGATGGCGATTCGAAAAGTATCATAATCCACATAGATGTTGCAGGATTCAAGATACCCATGGAAATCAACGCTGGTGCATCCGTGAGTGTAGTACCGGAGTCGCTATACCTCGACAAATTGCGGGATTTCCCATTGCAGAAAGCCAATATAGAACTGCGAGGCTACTCGGAAGAGAACATTCTGGTGATAGGTTGTATCACCATACCGGTGAATTACAAGGATCAAGTTCAGAGCTTGCCTCTAATAGTAGTGGCAGGAGACAAGCCTGCCTTACTAGAAAGAAATTGGTTGGGATCACTGAAGCTGGATTGGAATGAGATTTGATGTGTTGAAACGAGATTTGCATCAAAGGATGATGTCATCAAGAATTATCCGAAGGTGTTCTGTGAAACAGGCAGTCCGATCCAAGGCTTCAAGGCGAGTGTCAGGGTACAGAAGGACGCTAGATCGGTTTACTGCAAGCCACGTTCCGTACCATATGCACGCAAGGAGAAAGCTGAGCAACACTCAAAAGACTACAGACTGAGGACATTATTTCTAAGATAGATCGATGTAATTGGGCTACACCCATTGTTGTTGTACCTAAGTCCGATGGTAAGGTAAGATTGTGTGGTGATTATAAAGTAACCGTAAACCAGGTTCTAGAGGATAATGTCCCCAATACATTGCCAAATATAGAAGATTTGTTCACAACACTGACAGAGGGTCAGATTTTCTCAAAGTTGGATCTTACGAATGCCTACTTACAGCTTGAACTAGATGAGGAGTTCAAGTCATGCTTGACTATAAATACCCATCTAGGCCTATATCAATTTAATAGGCTACCATTTGGAATGTCTTCCGCCCCTGCCATATTCCAAGGGGTAATGAACCAGATTTTGCAAGGTATTGAAGATTTTTGAAGGTATTTAGATGACATACTAATTTCAACACCCAGTCGGCAAATTCATAATAACATATTGAATGAAGTCCTCAAACGGCTAGAGAAGCACAGAGTACAAGTGTCTGCTCGCAAGTGTGAGTTATTTCAAAACTCAGTGGAGTACTTAGGGTACAGAGTAGACAAAGATGGTTTACATCCAACCAAGGGAAAGCTGGATCCAATCAGAAATGCACCCACTCCCAAGAATGTCACTGAACTTCGATCATTTTTGGGTTTTTTGAACTATTATGGGAAGTTCCTACTAAATTTGGCTACTGTATTACATCCACTGAATGAACTATTGAAAAAACAAGTCCATTGGAAGTGTTAAAAGAATGCAATACAGCATTCAAGGAGTGTAAAAGCAACTTGGTAGAGAGCACCATGTTAGTTCACTATGATGTATCTCAGGAGATCAAGCTAGCATGTGATGCCTCTCCGTATGGAGTTGGGGCAGTAGTCTCTCATGTATTAAGTAGTGGGGAGGAGAGACCAATTGCTTTTGCTTCACGCACTCTCAGTGCCAGTGAGTGTAATTATGTGCAAATCGAAAGGGAAGCTTTGGCATTAATTTTTGGGTTCAAGAAGTTCCATAAATACTTGTATGGCCGTAAGTTTACTCTTGTTATGGACCATAAGCCCCTGACAGTAATCCTCCATCCAAAGTCCCTCGTTCCAACATTAGCTGCAGCCCGAATGCAGAGATGAGCTTTGATTTTGTCAGCATATACATATGATACTAATACAGCTGATCAGCTGATCACAGTAATGCTGATGCTATGTCTAGTTTGCCTTCCCCATCACAAGTTACACCCGATAACACCCGATAATTTTTCATACATTGATGAACTGCCAGTCACAGCTGAAGAGATTGGTAGAGTAACCAAACGTGACCCAGTTATGTCAAAGGTGTATGATTATATTGCAAACGGATGGCCAAACCAGATAACAGACAAAGATATTCATCCATTCTTCATTCGTAGGAATGAATTATCAGTCGATAAAGATTGTATTATGTGGGGTGCAAGAGTGGTTATACCAAATAAATTCAGGTCCAAATTATTAGGAAATCTCCATGACCAGCACCTGGGAATGTGCTTGACCAAGAGTTTTGCACGCAGTTACTTATGGTGGCCAGGTCTTGATAAAGATATAGAGTACATCGGAAGTCAATGTACGACATGTCAATCAGTAAGCAATCAACCACCATCAGTACCATTACAGCCATGGAAATCGCCTCCCAGGGTGTGGCAAAGGCTACATATTGATTTTGCTGAGCTAGAAGGACAACAATTGTTCATTGTGATTGATAGCCATTCGAAGTAGGTCGAGGTGTTTCCAAAATAACAACAAGTAAAACATTAGACATTTTGCGAAGATTATTTTCTTCATTTGGCCTCCCAGAAAAAATTGTTTTGGATAATGGACCACAATTTCATTCAGAAGAATTTGCACATTTCACGAGCAAAAATGGTGTGAAACATACCAAGGTTCCACCATACCATCCTGCTTTGAATGGTGCAGCAGAGCGCACTGTACAAATTTTAAAACGTGCCCTCATCAAACAAATGTTGAATCCAAATCCAAAAAAACGACAGTTGTCATTGACCACAAATTGGCTAATTTTCTCATCATCATCATAGGCAGTCCCTCAAAGCGAGGATGATTGCTTCCACGCCAAAAAGGGATGAGTTCACAGATGTTTCAATGAAGGACCTAATATTCCAGATCCCAAGCTACATCATGAAGGGTGGAAGATGCCTGTGCGTGGATTTTTTTAACGTGTGGTGGCCGTTGCACACCAGCCACCACACGGGCTTGACAGAGCTAGGTCTTGGTCCCGTGGCAAGGTGTCGAGGAAATATTTAGCTTAAATTAACTCAGGTGGAGACTTTCAGAACTGCACTTCGAGAGAATTTATTTTAAAAAACAAGATATATCTCGGAGAGCCTGCTTGGACCGTACCAAGTCAAAACTCTGTCGTACAAGCAAATTGCACTTATCTTTATACAGAAATTGAATACAGAAATAGAAAAAGAATCTTATTCATTAGTCCCGCGAGTACAAAGGTCGTCTCGGGAGGTACACACTCTATCTGTCCTTGCATAGTTTCTCTCTGTTCACAGTCTGATAAGCAAAGGCAAAAGGAGACTCCCTTTTAATACCAGATGGTCACCTAATTGCATCTCTAAGTTTCAAGGCTAAAAAGCGTGGCTATTTTTCTAGTCTTATTATTTCTTTAAGCATAGCAAAAAACAGAATTTAACCCTTCCCTCTAAATTAAGCCAGGTGTTCATAGATTCTTTCTTCCACAATTCCCTCCTTGTTGATCTTTTTATTTTTTAGATCAACACAATTTCCTGTATTCTCTTCTTGAGCAAAAGGGGGTGTATACCCTTCAGGATAGGGTCGCATTTGGAGATATTCGTCTTCATCAACCTTTTCCTCTAAGCGACTTAACCTTCCTTTCATGTATATACCTTTTCTTTCTATTTCGGAGAGCAGGCCTATTACTTGACTAATTACATTTTTTAATTTTATCCACATTCCGCAAAGGATTATTAATAATACAAGCATAACCACACCTACGATTACTATGGGGTGTATAGCAAGCTTCAGTACTGCTGTAATCCTTCATCCCAGGCATTTCTGATCTTTATATCTTCCCCTACCAGTCCCCCGACGGCCTGGATTTTATTTTGTAGAATCTCGATATCCATGGAGTTCAATGCTCCTATTCCTGCTCCTACTCCACCTAACACAGTCTCTAACACATCCCGTTTCTTTCTTTGGGGTCTTTCTTTTTCAAAAGATACCTTAACACTGGTTGTGTGGCAACCATCTTCTTTCTTTGGGGGATATTTAATTCGTATTGTTAGATTTAATACACCTGGGGATCTTACCACTGGGATGCAAGTGGTCAGTATCCTTTTTAAATGTCCCGGGTCCCGGTCTTCTGGGTGGTCGGATTCTTTTACTGACCATTTTATCACAAATGGGTCTCCTCCATTCACCGGGGTGTTATTCATGCACAACATCCGCTGCCCTTCTACCATACTTGTAAAAGAATAACTACCTTTTCTCCTGTCCGGCCTTCCTATGTACCCCCATCTCTTGTTTTTCCCTGTGCTCAGGGTACACTTCATCCACACATCGGCCTGGTATTCTATGAACAACCGATACCCTTTCCCCAATATAAACTGGAATTCCCCTCTTTCTTCCTTCATTCCACATGCCTCACATCGTGCCGTAAAATTCCCTACCTTACAACTTTCCCTTCCATACTCTTCCTTTTTTTAGGACTTCTTCCTCCTGCCGGGAGTTCCCTGTCGCTAAAATGATCAGTATACCTAACGTCCATTTATAATTTTTCCAAGAGTCCCTTCCCATCTTCCCTTTCTTGTTTGTTTCTATACCACTCTTGAAATAAGTCGTTACAATAACAACACGTCCACACGATAGTAACAGTGACCCAAATAATAAAGGCCCAAACTGGCACACAAATGAGCTCTGACATCCGTCCATGAATTTTGGGCAATATTTTCAAGTCCAAATATTTAATAGAAGAGCAGGTACAGTTCTTCAGCGAGAAGATGGCTGTTTTCTTAGTCGGGCGACCGTAGTACGTCCTGGTTCAATGCCTTTTCCTTCGGCTGTAATTCATCGGGGAAATAATATTTACAGCGGGTTGCATGCACCCAGTTCGGGTGCTTTTCCAACTTCAAAGCGGTTCATGTTGTGAGAATTATCTGATACGGTCCTTTCCACCTAGGAGAAAAGGATTCTTTATTTAATGTTTTTACTAACACTTGATCTCCAGGTCTGAAAGGTGCATATTTCCTTCCGACGGGGGCACCTGTGTCTGCTTTATTTGTTCATGCAGACTTCTTGCTATTTCACACATGGCCTGAGCATACTTTAGTGATTTTTCATCATTCCAAATTAATGCTGTTTTTTCATCTGACAGTGGTGGTTTTACGCCAGTAGGCATTGGTCTTCCCAATAAGGCTTCATGTGGTGTCAAATCAGTGTTTCGGATTTTCTGGTTTCTCATTGTATACAATACTAATGGTAAGGCTTCTGGCCACTTCAGTCCAGTTTCCTGACATACCTTGGTAAGGGTAGATTTTATTACCCCATTTACTCTTTCTACCATTCCTGAGGACTGTGGCTGATATGGTATATGTAACTTCCACTGGAACCCTAACGCTTCTGCAAGGTTTTGCACTATTTTTCCGGTGAAGTGGGTTCCCCTGTCACTGTTGATTCCCATAGGTATCCCATATCTTGGTACTATTTCTTTAAATAGAATTTTTACTACTGTTCGGGCATTTTCAAAGGGCATACTTGGTTGGGGTAGATGATCATATCCAGCAGGTGTTTTACCTCTGTTATTTTGTTGACAAATTTGGCATGTTCTAGCAACTTTCTCAATTACTACTGTTATTCCTGGTGCATACCACTGTGCATTAATAGCATGTATCATCCCTCCTTTGCCCATGTGAGCCTGACCGTGTGCTAGGCGTGACAGGGGCAAAAATAGAGATCTAGGGCAAACAGTTCGCCCATCAGGGTGATACCAAATGTCGTTTTTTTAAAAACAACCCTGGTTTTCCCAAGTTCTTCCTTCCTGCATGGTAACTTGTGTTGGGCTGTTTTAAGTTGTTGGATGTCAAGTACCTGTGGAGGGGAAACTGAGACTGCTTGAAGGCAGTCTGCCTGTGCCGAAGCGGCCTGTTTGGCTGCCTCATCAGCCCTCCTATTTCCTACTGATACTTCATCCTCACCGGTTGTGTGAGCTGCACATTTGATAACGGCTACCTTACTTGGCAACTGAATGGCGTCTAATAGATTAAGCACCAGTTGAGAGTGCTTAATATGCTTTCCACCAGAGGTGATAAAGCCTCTGTTTTTCCACAGTTGTCCAAAATCATGGACCACACCGAATGGATATCTAGAATCAGTATAGATATTAGCAGTATGATCTTTAGCTATTATACAAGCTCTAGTGAGGGCAAACAATTCAGCAGCCTGAGCCGAGGTTCCAGGAGGCAGGGCGAATGCTTCAACAGTTTCGTAGGGATTTACAATAGCATAGCCTGCCAAAAACAAATCATCCGACGGCCTATGTGATGATCCATCCGTATAGAGAATATGATCAGGATTGTCCATGGGTTCTGTGAGCAAATCTGGTCTTGGTAAGGTGGCTATTTCCACCGTTAACAGACAATCATGCTGGTCTGGATCCTCTACTTCTTTAGTAGGGAGAAAGGTGGCTGGGTTCACTACCGGTGTACGTCGAAAGGTATAGTTAGGGTGTGACAGCAGTAATACTTCATAACCTGTTCTTCGAGACACTGTAAAGTGTTGTGTGGCAGCTGAATTCAAAAGTAACAACACAGCATGGGCTATAATGACAGTACATGGATGATCCAAAACAATAGGTACCGACTTTTCCACCATGACCGCAGTAGCAGCTACAGCATGTAGACATGCTGGCATTCCCCTTACTACTGGAGGCAGCAAAACCGAATAATGAGCAACTGGTCTATTTCCCCCACCATGTTCTTGGGTTAGTACTGCTGTTGCAAATACTGCGGGGCTTTCGGCGTATCCTTGGGGCAACCTGGTCCATGTGTACTGCTGCTTCTTGTGGGTGAAAGCAAACAGATACTGACTTTCTTGATTTAACGGGATAGAGTCAAAAGCTGAACACATGTCTATTACAGTAAAGACAGTTGCTGTTGGTGGTATAGCAAATAGTATAATGTTGGTGTCCGGTACCACAGGGGTGATAGGACTACTATCTTATTAATAGCTCTCAGATCTTGCACAAATCTCCATTCATTCGGCCTATTAACCTTTGGTATGGGCAGTATCGGAGTGTTACACGGGCTCTGTGTCTTTTCTAAAACTCCTTGTTCCAACAATGCAGAAATGACTGTCTCTATCCCATCTTCTGCCTCTGGAGGCAGTCTGTACTGCCTAATGTTTGGTAACACGGCGTTCTTTATCAATTGTACCCGATGGGGTACTGCAGAATGTACTTGCCCAACATGATTCTTATGCTTTGCCCAAAGTTCAGAAGATACTTGATTCAATGCCATTGGCAGCTTAGGGCTTGGTTGTTCCGGGGGTTGCTGTTTTTCAAAAGTGGAGGCATGATTTTTACCTTTCCACTGGAGAATCCCCCTGTTGTGGGTGATAAAGTCTATCTGAACATTTTGCAATTTTATTACTGCCCAAGGTTGATAGCCGTGTTGCTGTTTTTCTCTTTCTATTCCTACAATCATCGGACCCATATCTTTAGGTTTCGCTGGCGGTTTTACAGCCAATGTCAGATGGGGTGTCGAGTTCGTTTCTCTAAACCGCTGCTGCTGTAAGGGTGTCAAATCCACGGCTACCCCCAATCCTTCTGGTCCAAAATAAATGCGGGGCGTAGCTTCGACTATTTCTTCTCTATTTAAAAAGGATTGTACCAAACACTGGTAAGTTTCAGCTTTTTGTCGAGTGTACCAGGCTGTACAGTGAAGCTGAACTGCCTCAAAGCTTGTCAAAATTATATACATCAATTCTTCAGTATTAGAGTCAAATTTAGCTTTTAAGTTTTGTATTACTTCATGTATCAAGGGGGAATAGTAGTTGCCAATCAATTGCCAACAATAGAGGGCAGCCTTTTCTTTGTTATCCTCCCTTTTCTCTTTTTTAATCCCATTAAAGAACTGATGAATATTATTTGGAGGGAGCTCCATGTACATTCCTTCCTTTGTGCAATAAATTGTGGCTCCTAGTTTGCACAAAGTCTGTCTTCCCAATAAAGGGAGCGGTGTTGTTTTAGAGACTATCAAAGTCTCATCATTAACTGATTGTCCTTCAATTATCAATTTAGTAGGTTCAGATAAAAATTCTTTCATGGGGATACCAGCCACACCCATACTTAAGACGGTGGTGTTGCTTACAGGTAATCCCACAGAGGATGGTACAGAAGACATAGTAGCACCGGTATCCACCAGGAACTTCACATAAGTGTCTCCTACTTTTACTACTGCCAGAGGGTTTTCTTCTATGTCTGCCGATAAGAGGAGGGCTGCCGCCTGTACCACTAAGCCTCCGGGGCATTCCTATGCTGATTATTCTGTGCCTGTCCTCGTCCCTTTTGCTGATTTACTGACCTGCTGTTTTAGCCTTATTTTCCTAATAGGTAAATAGTCCCTCTCTATCCATGTTAGCCAGTACTGTAACTGTCTCTTTCCAACCTTTTCCTTGCCAGTCCAAAACCCTTATTTTGTATGTCCTTGCTTGTTGTGGCAACATACAATTTAACAAGGTTTGCACTGCCAAAGGTTCATTTTGATCCATTGGTATTCCTGCATGCTCGTCCCAACTATTTTTCCATCTGCCTGCAAAATCTATTCTTCTGCTTTCTGCAAGCAGCGGGTGACTTCCCCTATATCTCCATGCTTTTTAGCTCCCTTTAATATGGCATCCTTGCCCCGGTGCTGCAACCAATGTTCCCGGGACTCATTTCCTTCTATTTTCCCGCCAATCTCCGTTTTCGCCGGCGGGTATAGGGAACATATCTTTTACCCCTTGCCAAGAGGACCCATATGCAGTAATAATTTCACATCTCCGGGGAGGGGGTTATAAATGGTACAGGTTTGCTCAAGCCAGTTGTGAAAGGCTACTGGCTTCTTAACAGGATTAGGGGCAGCTGATATCATATCCCGAGCTTCTCCCGGTGTCCAGGGCTTTAGGACAGCCGTTGTTCCGATCATTACACGGGGGGCTTGTGTCGTGGGGGTAGTGGAGGAATCGGCCTGTCTTATCCAGCTGAGCGGCCACTATTTCTATAATCTCCTGCCAATCATCCGGCTTGGTGGTTGGAAGACGGGGATATAAGCCGACAGGGGAAGTGGTCAAAACCGGAGCACTCGGGGGGCTGTAAGAGGGAGGGGGCTTCTCCTTACCCTCCTCCTCTTTCTTTTTATTTTTAGGGGCTGGTGCCTCTTTGCCACCTCTGTCCATTTTTTAAAACAATTCTCCATATAATCTTTATCCCAACTGGGGTCCCCTGTCCCATTTTTGGTGGTCTGTCTCCATTCCTCAATTAAGGACAATTAAAAATTTCCTCCAGATGGCCAATCCCCATCAGACCAACCGTACAAATCGCTACTAAACGTTACCGCGTATCTGTCGTCTCCTGTTTCTTTAATTGCAGTGTCCGCCGGCGAGCCGGGCGGCACAATGGGATCTCCTACCTTCTCTCGTTGCTTTACTACCTTACGGATTCTCTTCTCAGTCTTAGGATGTACTTTCATTCTTTCAGTTGAGAGGTCGTCCTTCTTTCCTTTTCTAGGAGCTGGGCGCGAGCGTCCTGCTCGACTAGAGCCGTTTCCCATTTTTCCGGGTGCAACGTCTCGCGATCTTTTCTGAAATGAGAGTTAGGACAATCCTACAAAATATACAATAATTTACAAAGCGCTCACCGGTGTTCTCTTTTCCGCTCAGCTCGGGGTCTCCTTTTGCCTTTTTGATATTTTAGCTTCTTAGCGGTAGCTACCTTATGCCTCACCCTCTAGGGGATCTCGGCGGCCCGTCCCCCTTTCAGCTAGGACGGCCTAGGCACCTTCCTCCTTTCAGCTAGGAAGGTCCTTAAAATTCCTCTTTTCTCTTTAAAAGTTAAATTTAGTTCTTTTGGATCTCGTTTTTTTTTAGAGATCCTGCCGGACTACGCCAGAATCTGTCGAGGAAATATTTAGCTTAAATTAACTCAGGCGGAGACTTTCAGAACTGCACTTCGAGAGAATTTATTTTAAAAAACAAGATATATCTCAGAGAGCCTGCTTGGACCGTACCAAGGCAAAACTCTGTCGTACAAGCAAATTGCACTTATCTTTATACAGAAATTGAATACAGAAATAGAAAAATAATCTTATTCATTAGTCCCGCGAGTACAAAGATCGTCTCGGGAGGTACACACTCTATCTGTCCTTGCATAGTTTCTCTCTGTTCACAGTCTGATAAGCAAAGGCAAAAGGAGACTCCCTTTTAATACCAGATGGTCACCTAATTGCATCTCTAAGTTTCAAGGCTAAAAAGCGTGGCTATTTTTCTAGTCTTATTATTTCTTTAAGCATAGCAAAAAACAGAATTTAACCCTTCCCTCTAAATTAAGCCAGGTGTTCATAGATTCTTTCTTCCACACAAGGATTACCCAAGATTAACTGGAGACCAGCTCTGCTGCACAGACTGGGTGCGAACACATATCGCAGTTTGGGCTGGCCCGTGCTGCCCCTGGGCCCTCGCCTCTTCTGGGCCCCAGATTCACACCTCTTCTGGGCCCCGGTCACTTCCCTCTATGGACTCTTGCTGCTCCTTCACTCGTCCTACTGTGCCTGCCTGCACTGCACTCAGTGACCTGGCTTCGTAGCCATTGCCCTCCTGAAGCAGCACGCACTGCTCCCTGCAGTGGTATGCCGCCACACACTGGGCCTCCAATGGCCCCGGCCTGCTGATAGTCTTGCAGGCAAGGACCGTGCCGATTTCTGGACCGGGCCACCGCACACTGCTCCCTCCAATGGCCGGGACCATTGGAGGGAGCTAATTTTCTAATAACGTATCGTAATACTCCTCACACAACTACTGGTAGAGTTGTTTTTCAAACGACAGCTACGTACCAGATTCTCGTTGGTAAAACCAAACTTGGCACAATCCGTAGAAGAAACACAATTAAAACAGAAAGAGAATCATGATAGAGGTAGAGTAAAAGAGTGAAGTGTGAAGTTAAATCAGAAGGTGAGAGTGAAGAACCATCTCGATAAATGGGTAAAGTGGTTACCAGGAAAAGTGGTGAAGATATGTGGTCCACATATTTGGTCAAGATGTTTGATAATAGACAGGTTAGGTTTGTTGACATTGATCATATTTTACCCACAGGCATGGAAGTAGTTGAAAGTGGGAATGATTCAATTATTTCTGACTCATCAGATAGTTTTGATACACCAGTAGCATATCCTACATCCGATTTACTGGAAGCAAATCCAAGAGAAAGTCAGATTTAAGTCTGAGTCCGAGTCAGGAAAACAAACAGTCTGAAGTTAGAGAGAGTTCAAATGGAAATCAAGGGCATCCCTTGGAGGAAAACTTCCCTCAATATCAGCCTCGGATGAGTTTAAATTCAACACCATGTTTGAAAGTTCTGTTCGAGAGCGAAGGTATCCTCTTTGAAACAGAAAACAAGTGGTTAAACTTGATTTGTAAATATGGCAAAATAAGTCCATATCCTTCGTTATGTATAACCATGCAAGTTATGTATGATGATTGTTTGTTATAATAACTTCTTCATTAAGGAGGGAGAAGTGTAATGTTTGTAGCTCCACACTGTGGACACCTGTGTTACTGCAGCTAGTACTGTTTAATAAAGAGCAGATCACCTGACCAGCAAGTCAGAAGATTCCGGAACCTGCAGCCATCTTACAGGTTGTGTGTTGCGTGCTCTCCGAAGATATGACAAGTACCAAGGTGTTCATGAATCTTGACTTGTTCAGGGTCACTGATGCATGTATCATGGTACTTCGTTGCATGTATGTGACCCAGAACAAGTCAGGATCCATGAACACCACAGTACTGGAATCTGCCCCTGCATCATTTAAACTTATTGGTTACAAGGAAGGAGGCTTGTCGAATCTATGACATAATCTAAAAAGATTTTCTAGTGCTGGATAATAAAAAAATAATGTACAGGATTCAGGTTAAATGTCCAAAATAAATATGTTTATTAAACATTTGTACAGTACAGTTGTACTTAGCTTAACTTAACCTATCTTTTAACTGTAATAACTTTAATAACTTTAGTAAATTTCATGTCAAACTTCTCAATGAACAAACAAACAAACAAACAAGCCATCTCTCCCCCCACTTAATGCTGTGTGCCACTCCTGCCCCTGTAGATGCCGCTACCCCTGCATGTGCCCGTTGTTGTAGACTTCTGCTTCCTCGACCCCCAACCCCAAGGTTTTTTCTGTTTTCTTTGCGCCTGCACGTTTCTTGTTGTTGGGTTACGACAGGGACAGAGCTAGCATGTGTCATTGTGGAAGGCCTGGGTTCCTCTTCAGAATCATCCTCAGCCTGTGGATCAACCCCTGACTTTGGTCTGGGGTTTAGAATGTTAGTGGCAGCAATGACAGCCTAAGTGTGCCCCCTTATTGCTGCTACTACCTCTGCCATCTGTCCCGTCAGTCTTGCCACCTCCAATGACAGTCCCGCAATTTCTCCCCTCCCCTCACCCATTCCTCCAGCCAGTGTTGCTACTTCATCTTTCAGTCTCGCTAATTCTACCCTCACCCCACCGAGGCTTTCCAGGAGCAATCTCGTTAGTTGGATGCTCTCCCCACTCATCCCCACGAGATGTGCTATGTTCTCTGCATCCTGTGTTTCTGGTTCAGCTCTCCCTTCCACCCTCCTCTGCCGTCTCGCAGATGTGGCTTGCTGCGACACACTGGGACCCGCAGCCCCAGACGGCACACCTAGAAAGGTCCCGTCGGTTGATTCGCCCAGGAAAGGGCTTGGAATCCTCGAGGGGTTCACCATCTCCAATTCCAGTGTAACCATCTCGGTATCGGAGTCTTCCTGCTGCCCTTCCTTCTCCTGATGCGGAACATCTGGAATGGCGGTTTCCTGAACATGCTCTTCTTCTACTTCAGGTGCACCTTCTGTCCCCTCCTGATGTGCAACATCTGTAAAAGACAACAGAGACGCTTGGTTAGCGATAGGCAGGAAGGGGAAGCGTAGCCAGCACACGCAGCACTTAACATTTAGCCAACCCAGACTGTGCAATTTGCAGGGCTTACCCACGATTGGGAAACTGGGCCCAGCTTCTGCATTGATTGTTGGTCTTCTCCTGTAAGATTTAATCATTGGCGCTATCCTCGGCTGCATGGCAGCCTACTTGGCGGACCTCCTCCAGTTTGTGACCGTTCTCGGTTGATCTGTAACACCATCTTCTGCAAAGATGCAAATGGAACTTTTTAAGAGAGGGCCCTTCTGAACACACACACACTCACGCACACACACACGGATCACATTTACAGATGTTATTGCAGTGTATAAATATAAATGTAAATAAAATTAAATAAAAATATTACTTATAGTCACTGCTTGTCAGAGGTCCTTTTGAGCTGTGCACTGGTTCTCGGGGTAATGGACATTGCGTTAAACTCTACAGCGACCTGGTCCTAAACTTTTGCGCGTGCAGATGGTTTAAGTTTCTGTTCACCGAAGCTCCCCTTGTTTTCAGGAACTTCCCATCTACTCTCAATTATGTCTACCAGGGGCTCAATTTCTTCCGTGAGAAATCTCTTGGCCCTTACAGCTTCCCCTTCTCCGTCTCCGCCCCTTTCGCCTTCTCTGCACCCTTCCCTTGCATCCATCTTTTGATTGAAGCTGTATTTCCTATCTGCAAATCCATCTCTGCCACCAATGGCTTCTCACTGGTGACCTACACCAGGCAGACCCAACACGTGCTGAGAATTTTATTTTTACAGCGCATGCGCAGTGAATTTTCGACGCACACTGTAAGCTCCGCCCCCGAAATGGACTCGGACAGCTCGGCGCTAAAAATAGCTTTCAGCTCGGGGAAACTGCTGTTTTTTTTTGGGGGGGGCGCTGAGGTTGCTGAGAAAAACGTTCGTAAAGGTCAGTGGACACCAGAAATCTTTATTGGGGAAAATAGGGGCCATTGATATCTACTTATGTGGCTCGGTGTCAAATTTTGTTTGATAACGCTTCTGTGAAGTGCCTTGGAATGTTTTACTTCATTAAAGGCACTATATAAATGCAAGTTGTTGTTGTTGTTGCCATGCCCTCTGGTTATACACTATTCTTATCCCATCTAATGTTCAATAAGCCATTGACTGATTTGTATATGTGTGCCTATGGATAAGATATTGTCAATGGTGTGTGTAAGGCTGACACTCCAGTGCAGTGCTGAGGGAGTGCTGCACTGTCGGAGGTGCTATCTTTTGGATGAGACATTCAACCAAGGTCCTGTTTGCTCTCTCAATTGGCTGTAAAAGATCCCATGACACTATTTCGAAGAAGAGCAGGGAAGTTCTCTCTGAAGTCCTGGGCCAATAAATAATCCCTCAATGAACATAATAAAAAAACAGATTATCTGGCCATTATCACATTGCTGTTTGTGGGAGCTTGCTGTGCGTAAATTGGCTGCCGCGTTTCCCACATTACAACAGTGACTACACTCCAAAAGTACTTCATTGTCTGCAAAGCGCTTTGAGATGTCCGGTGGTTATGAAAGGCGCTATATAAATGCAAGTCTTTCTTTCTTTATTAAGGCAGTATATCTCTGGAATCTTTCATGTTTGCCTTAGCACATTCCGACTAAGGCATAAATAGAGGTCATTTCTGGAAGATCAAAAGGAAAAGGAACTTGCAGATGCTGAAAAGATACAGTGGGGTAGTCAGCCTCCAAGAGGTGAAAATGCAGGTGACTGTTCTGGGTGAAACTGTACTGAGTAAGGACCTCCCAGAGCCATTATAGGACTGACTAAAACAAGGAGCAGAAGGGAGATCAGGTGCTGAGAAATCCGATTTTGACAAATACATAGTCATAAACAAGGTTAGAAAGGGACAGCACAAATGGTGAAAAGGACAAAAGGGACAAAAATCAGGAGCAAAACAGAAATTCTCAAAGAACTGACATACCTGGAAGAGAAGTGGCATCAAACCAAACAGGAGAGTTAAAAAAAAACACTCCAAGCGATGAAAACCTGAAATAGAAACAGAAAATTGCATTAAATGATATAGAATTTATAGCACAGAGGCAGGCCATTCAGCCCAACTGGTCCATGGCAGTGTCTATGCTCCACTCAAGCCTCCTCCCACTCGACTTCATCTAACTCTATGAGCATAACCTTCTCTTCCTTTCTCCCTTGTGTGTTTATCGAGCTTCCCCTTAAATGCTTGGAATTGTGAAAATGCACAGAGGTCCATCAGCATCTGAAAAGAGAAAAGACATCTTACTAATTCAGCCGGAGGTCCTTTGTCAGATCGAGGAAAAGGGAAGCTTTAAATGGAACAAAGCAAAGAGGGGGGAGAGGAGAAGAACATGTGCCGTGAAAACAGGTTTTGGCAAATCCCAACCCCGATATCTCTCGAGTAGGTGGCCATCTCAAAGACCACATACAGTTCAGTTTAGATCTGTGTTGTGTATGCAATAACTGTTAGACTGAGTCCTGTTTAACTCCAAGAGGTATGACCTTGGCTCTACTTTATTAAGGCCCAAAGTGCATATATACAAAATAGCTGGCCTTTTATACTTGGGCTGCACACACGTGCGTGCAACCCAATGGCCTCCAACAATGATGCCATCTAGTGGCTAATGATTCCAAAAGTACATACATGACAATCTGGTCAAGTGGTGAAAAGAGTACTGGCTAAACATTGTGAGTTATAGAAAGCGACAAGTTTAGTTAGCTTTAGTTAGCTTGGTTACGTTACGAGTGTAACATAGCCAAGTTTGCTGACGATACAAAGATGGAAGGAAAAGCAATGTGTGAGGAGGACACAAAAAATTTACAACAGGACATAGATAGGCTAAGTGAGTGGGCAAAAATTTGGCTGATGGCGTATAATGTTGGAAAGTGTGAGGTCATGCACTTTGGCAGAAAAAAAATCAAAGAGCACGTTATTATTTAAATGGAGAAAGATTGCAAAGTGCTGCAGTACAGCGAAACCTGGGGGTACTTGTGCATGAAACACAAAAGGTTAGTATGCAGGTACAGCAAGTGATCAGGAAGGTCAACGGAATCTTGGCCTTTATTGCAAAGGGGATGGAGTATAAAAGACGGGAAGTCATACTACTGTTGTACAGGGTATTGGTGAGGCCACACCTGGAATACTGCGTGCAGTTTTGGTTTCCATATTTACGAAAGGATATACTTGCTTTGGAGGCAGTTCAGAGAAGGTTCACTCGGTTGATTCCGGAGATGAGGGGGTTGACTTATGAGGAAAGGTTGAGTAGGTTGGACCTCTACTCATTGGAGTTCAGAAGAATGAGAGGTGATCTTATCGAAACATATAAGATTATGAGGGGACTTGACAAGGTGGATGCAGAGAGGATGTTTCCACTGATGGGGGAGACTAGAACTAGAGGGCACGATCTTAGAATAAGTGGCCACCAATTTAAAACTGTGATGAGGAGAAATTTCTTCTCTCAGAGGGTTGTGGATCTGTGGAATTCGCTGCCTCAGAGAGCTGTGGAAGCTGGGACATTGAATAAATTTAAAACAGAAATAGACAGTTTCTTAAATGATAAGGGAATAAGTGGTTATGGGGAGCGGGCAGGGAAGTGGACCCGAGTCCATGATCGGATCAGCCATGTTCATATTAAAAGGTGGAGCAGGCTCGAGGGGCCATATGGCCTGCTCCTGCTCCTATTTCTTATGTTCTTATGTTCTTATTAACAGTTCACCATTAAACTGCTGCATACTCCACATTGATTCAAAGACTTGCCAATCCAGGCCATAAGAAAAGCAAACCATGCTCTAGGGTTTATTTTCTAGAGGGATAGAATTGAAAAGTAGTGAAGTTATGCTACACCTGTATCGAACCTTGGTTAGACCACACTTGGAATACTGCGTACAGTTCTGGTCGCCATATTATAAAAAGGATATAGAGGCACTGGAGAGGGTGCAGAGAAGATTTACAAAGATGATACCAGAATGCAGGGGTATACCTATCAGGAAAAGATGAAAAGTGCTGGGTCTCTTTTCGCTTGAAAAAGGAAGGCTGAGAGGTGATCTCATTGAGATCTTTAAAATCATGAAATAATTTGATATAGTAGATACAGAGAGAGTGTTTCCACTTGTGGGGAAGTGCATAACTAGAGGCCATCAATATAAGATAGCCATCAAGAAATCAAAAAGGAAATTCAGGAGAAACTTCTTTACCCAGAGAGTGGTGAAAATGTGGAACTCGCTTCCACAGGGAGTGGTTGAAGCGAATAGTATCGATGCATTTAAGGGGAGGCTAGACAAGCATATGAGGGAGAAGGGAATAGAGGGTTATGCTGATAGATTTAGATGAGGAAAGACGGGAGGAGGCTCGAGTGGAGCATAAACGCCGGCATAGACTGGTTGGGCCGAATATCCTACGTAATCCAAATCTGTTGCATTCCTCACTTTTTCAGGTAGTAAGCTTGACCTGAAACTGACGACACACTTTGTTGGGAGCGATTGCTGCCACAAAGAATTGGGAGTCACTCTGCGCATGCGCACCTGTATGGGGCGGGGCCGGAGCAGCCCACCCCCCCCGGGCCCATCCCCCTCGCTGGAGCTGCACGTGCGTACCCGATGTTGGGCCGAGCTGCAGCCTGCCGCCTGAACCACATCAGAGACCTGGAGCAAATACACGCAGCAGAGATTGTTGGAATGCTTTGTGGCAGAGACCTTTTGCTTCTTGTTACTGGAAAGCTGGAAACAGAGTTGAGGCAGTGAAAGAGAAGGCTAAGGAGAGAAAGCACGGCAATGGGATGAAGTTTAGGCTTGCACTAGGCAACACGGACACTGTAATGTATGTAAGCCTGGGGATGCGACCGTCGGAGGTCATTGGACCACAGACACACACGTGCAGCCCTTGTATAAAAAGAAAGCCTCCATGTTTAATCCTCACTTTGAGAGCTAATAAAGTAGAGTCGGGTCGCACCTGATTGAGTTCACGGTACTAAGCCGAACGAGTTATTGTATACGCAACATTTGGCGACGAGGCACAATACGAACTTTCACGCACAAAACAAAATGAGCACCGTTGGAATCCTGGAGCGATTCGTGGAGGGAGAAGACTGTGAGGATTTTACAGATCGCCTCGATCAGTACTTCGTGGCCAACAAGATGGATGAAGACGCTGATGCAGTTAGGCGCAGTGCGGTTTTCCTCACGGTTTGTGGTTCAAAAATCTACGGCCTCATAAAGGCCTCTGCTGTCACCTGCACATCCAACGGAAAAGACCTATGAGGAATAGTGTGCTCTGATTCGGGTCCATCTCAAACCTAAAGGAGGCATCATTATCTCGAGATACCGCTTTTACAAGCATGTTCGTTTTGAGGGCCAGGAGCTGGCGGAATTTGTTGCTGACCTGAGACGTCTCGCTGGGCCGTGTAAGTTTGGAACCGCATTGGAAGACATGCTGCGCGTTGTCTTTGGAACAGGCCTAAACCACGAGGTGATCCTGCGGAAACTGCTGGCTGCGGAGACGCTGGATCTGAGCAGGGCCATCACGATCGCTCAGGCTTGCCTGACCACGGTCGATAGTACAAAGCAGATGTCCTTGCAGAGTCGGAACTCCACGGCAAGTACTGTGCTCCAGATTGTGTCGTCGGTTAGCAGAGCTGCACCTGGCAGGGCCTACCCGACTGTGTTTGCGAAACCTGTAGCTGCTCGAAGTCCGCCATTGGGCACAAAATCCAATTTCACCCTGTTGGCGTTGTGGGGGCAATCATCGGCCTCATCAGTGACATTTCAGGCAGTATATTTGTGGTGGCTGTGTGAAAATGGGGCACCTTCAGCGGATGTGTGGATAAATGTGAGATTATCCACTTTGGTGGTAAGAACAGGAGGGCTGATTATTATCTGAATGGTGACAGGTTGGTAAAGGGGAGGTGCAACGAGGCCTGGGTGTCATGGTGCATCAGTCATTGAAGGTTGGCATACAGGTGCAGCAGGCAATAAAGAAAGCAAATGGCATGTTGGCCTTCATAGCGAGAGGATTCGAGTATAGGAGCAGGGAGGTCATACTACAGTTGTACAGGGCCTTGGTAAGGCCATACCTTGAATATTGTGTACAGTTTCAGTCTCCTAATCTGAGGAAGGACATTCTTGCTATTGAGTGAATGCAGTGAAGGTTCACCTGACTGATTCCCAGGATGACAGGACTGACATATGAAGAAAGATTGGATCGACTAGGCTTATATTCAATGGAATTTAGAAGAATGAGAGGGGATCTCATAGGAACATATAAAACTCTGATGGGAATGGACAGGTTAGATACAGGAAGAATGTTCCCGATGTTGAGGAAGTCCAGAACCAGAGGACACAGTCTAAGGATAAGGGGTAAGCCATTTAGGACCGAGATGAGGAGAAATTTCTTCACCCAGAGAGTGGTGAACCTGTGGCATTCTCTACCACAGAAAGTTGTTGGGGCCAGTTCGTTAGATATATTCAAAAGGGAATTAGATGTGGCCCTCATGGCTAAAGGGATCAAGGGGTATGGAGAGAAAGCAGGAATGGGGTACTGAAATGCATGATCGGCCATGATCATATTGAATGGTGGTGCAGGCTCGAAGGGCCGAATGGCCTACTCCTGCAGCTATTTTTTCTATGTAGCCGCAGCTCAGTAAGTGTGCTGCGACACACCACGTGAATGATGATGACCGATCCGGAGCGGATCCGGCAATGTAACCCGAGATACCCAAGGAGGAAGTGTATAGTGTACATTCATTCCTGGCAAAGAGCCGACCGATAATGATTAAAGTAAAATTGAACGGCGTGCCGGTTACTATGGAATTAGACACAGGTGCGAGTCAGTCAATTATGAGCCAGAGGACTTTCGAAAAGCTGTGGGACACCAAGGCCGTGAAACCCAAGCTGAGTCCAGTAAATGCAAAATTGCGTACCTACACCAAAGAGCTCATACCAGTGATTGGCAGTGCAGCAGTCAAGGTGTCGTTGGATGGGACGGTTCATGGTCTATTGCTGTGGATCGTTCCGGGCAATGGTCCAACGCTGTTCAGCAGGAGTTGGCTCGAAAAAATAAAGTGGAACTGGAACGAAATTAAAGCTTTGTCATTGGTGGATGACGCTTCGTGTGCTCAAGTGCTGAGCAAATTTCCCTCGCTGTTTGAACCGGGCATCAGCAACTTCACGGGAGCCAAGGTGCAGATCCACCTGGACTCAGATGCAAGACCCGTCCATCACAAAGCCCGGGCGGTCCCGTACATGATGAGGGAGAAGGTCAAAATCGAACTGGACAGACTCCAACGTGAAGGGGTCATTTCACCGGTCGAATTTAACGAATGGGCTAGTCCCATTGTTCCTGTGCTGAAGAGCGATGGCACTGTCAGGATTTGTGGAGACTACAAGGCAACGATCAACTGAGTTTCGAAATAGGATCAGTACCCATTACCAAAAGCTGATGACCTGTTTGCACCGCTAGATGGGGGAAAGTCATTCACCAAATTGGATCTGACGTCGGCCTATATGATACAGGAGTTTGTCGAATCATCGAAGAAACTTACGTGCATCAATACCCATAAAGGGCTGTTCATTTACAACAGGTGTCCTTTTGAAATTCACTCGGCTGCAGCCATATTTCAGAGAAACACGGTGTTCCAAGACGACATTCTGGTCACAGGTCGTGACACTGTCGAACACCTGCACAACCTGGAAGAGGTTCTACGTTGTCTGGACAAAGTGGAGCTCAGGCTGAAACATTCAAAGTGCATCTTTAAGGCACTGGAAGTCGAATTCCTGGGAAGGAAGATTGCTACAGACGGCATCAGGCCTACGGACTCGAAAACAGAGGCCATCAAAAATGCACCCAGACCCCAGAATGTGACGGAGCTGCGTTCGTTCCTTGGTCTTCTCAACTAATTTGGCAATTTTTTACTTAAATTGAGCACATTATTAGAGCCACTGTACATGCTGCTCAGAAAAGGCAACAACTGGGTTTGGGGTGTATCTCAAGATGGGTCCTTCGAGAAGGCTAGACATCTGCTTTGTTCCAACAAATTGCTGGTACATTATGACCCGTTCAAGCATTTAGTGTTGACCTGTGACACTTCATCACCTGGGGTTGGTTGAGTGCTCCAACAATCCAATGAGTCGGGCAAACTACAATCCGTTGCGTACGCATCGAGAAGCATGTCTAAAGCAGAAAGAGCCTATGGCATGGTAAAGAAGATGCACCAATATCTGTTTGGGCTTCTTTTTGAGCTTGAAACTGATCACAAGCCGCTCATATCTTTGTTTTCAGAGCATAGAGGTATCAATACCAACGCGTCGTCCCGCATCCAGAGGTGGGCGTTGACATTATCTGCCTATGATTATGTCATTCGCCATTGACCTGGCACCGAGAATTGTGCCGATGCATTGAGCCATTTACCGTTGCCTACGCCGGAGGTGGAAACGCCACAGCCTGCAGAGCAGGCTCGAGGGGCTAGATGGCCTACTCCTGTTCCTAATTCTTATGACCTACTGTTGGTCATGGATGCCTTTGAGAGTGAAGGGTCGCCTGTCACTGCTCAACAAGTTAAGACCTGGCCCAGCCAGGATCCAATCTTATCAGTTGTAAAATGTTGTGTCCTTAGTGGTGATAGGTTGGCCATTCCCAGGGAAGTGTGTGATGAGACCAAACCTTACAACCGTCGCGAAGACAAATTATCCATTCAATCTGATTGTTTGCTATGGGGTAATCGTGTTGTTATGCTCAAGAAAGGCAGGGCGAGATTTGTATGGGATTTACACAGTACCCATCCCGGTATTGTGATGATGAAGGACATTGCCAGGTCTCACGTTTGGTGGCCTGGCATTGACTCTGATTTGGAGTCATGTGTGCATCAGTGCAACACTTGCATGCAGTTAAGCAATGCACCAGTGGAATCTCTGCTAAGTCGGTGGTCGTGGCCATCCAAACCATGGTCGAGGATCCACATCGACTATGCGGGTCCTTTCCTGGGCAAAATGTTTTTGGTGGTCGTGGATATGTATTGCAAATGGATAGAATGTGTAATCATGTCATCCAGCACATCCACTTCGTGCCATGTTCGCCACTCATGGTCTGCCTGACATCGTTGTGAGCGACAACGGATCGTGCTTCACGAGTTTGGAGTTTCAAGAGTTTATGAGACTCAATGGTATCAAGCACGTAAGGTCAGCACCATTCAAACCCGCGTCCAATGGTCAAGCGGAGCAGGCCGTCCAAACCATCAAGCAGAGCCTGAAACGCGTAACTCATGGTTCTTTGCAGACTTGCTTGTCACGCATACTGCTTAGTTATAGGACGACACCCCACACACTTACCGGGGTCCCTCCTGCTGAACTGTTGATGAAGAGCGGTCTCAAGACTAGGCTCTCGCTTGTTCACCCTGATCTTAACGATCACGTTGAATACAGACGTCAACATCAGCAGTGGTATCATGATCGCACTGCCGTGTCACACGACATCTCTATTAATGATCATGTGTATGTGCTAAATTATGGTCAAGGCCCCAAGTGGGTCACTGGCACTGTTACGGCCAAGGAGGGTAACAGGGTGCTTATTGTCAGGCTCACTAATGAGCAAACATGCAGGAGGCACATTGATCAGACGAAATTGCGGCACACAGACAAACCGGAATAGCTTGAAGAAGACACCATCAATGACCAACCGATTCATATTCAGCCATCAGAAGACCCTGCTGTTGTCAATGAATCTGGACCTTCAATCCCCGACATGGATACTGCCACTCCCATTAGATCGGCTACCCAGCCTCAAGACATCAATGACTCGGAGAGCTCACCCAGATCTGGAATTGAACTGAGACGATCAACTAGGGAGCGGAAAGCCCCAGTCCGTCTCAATTTGTAAATCGGACTGATACCAAGATCATGGGGGGGAATGATGTAATGTATGTATGCCTGGGTTTACCTGCCACCAGGTGGAGCGACCGTCAGAGGTCATTGGGCCACAGACACACACGTGAAGCCCTTGTATTATAAAGAAAGCCTCCATGTTTAATCCTCACTTTGAGAGCTAATAAAGTCGAGTCAGGTCGCACCTGATTGCGTTCACGGTACTAAGCCTATTGGGGCCAAGTTTCGGCCTGAGTTGCTCCTGTTTTTTTGGAGCAACTGGTTTAGAATGGAGTATCTTAGAAATTGCAATTCTCGGCATTTAGTTTGCTTCAGTTCGAGTCAGTTAGAACAGTTTCAGTTTGGAACAGATTTTATTTTTCAAAAGGGGGCTTGTCCGGCCACTTACGCCCATTTTCAAAGTTTCGGCAGTGAAAACATACTCCAAACTAACTTAGAATGGAGTAAGTGTAGATTTTTGTACACTTAGAAAAACCTTGTCTACACTTAGAAAATCAGGTGTAGGTTACAAATCAGGCATAGGGAATGGGGGAGGGGGGGGTTTAAAGGGAAGTTTACAAACATTAAACACTTCAGTTTTACAAATAAAGAGCCATCATCAATAATAAATGATAAATACATCAATAAATCAACCAATAAATCAATCAAAAAAAATTAATAAAAAATAATGTAAAAAAAAATCAATAAATAAAACATTTTCTACTTACCGACTGCAGCACCGGGAGCCCTCCAACAGCGAGCTGGGACGCCCCCCCCCCCCAACGTGTGTCTCTGTCAGTGTCTCTCTATCTGTCTGTCTGTGTGTGTCTCTCTCACTCTCTGTCAGTGTGCGTGTTTCTGACAGCGAGGGGAGGGGGAGGAGGGGGGTGGGGGGAGGAGGAGGGAGGGCATGGGGGGTGGAGAGAGGGGGGAGAGGGGGCAGGGAGAAAGAGGGGGGAGGAGGAGGGGGGGCATGGGGGGTGGAGAGAGGTGGGGGGAGGGGGAGGAGGGGGTGTAGAGAGGGGCGGAGGGGGGCAGGGAGAAGGAGGGGAGGGGGGCAGGGAGAAGGGAGAGGAGAGGGGGGAAGAAGGGAGAGGGGGAGAGAAGGGAGGGAGGAGAGGTGGAGGGGGGAAGAGAGAGGGGGAAAGAGAGAGAGGGAGAAGGGAGCGGGGGAGAGAGAGAGACAGGAGAGAGAGCGAGAGAGAGAAAGAAAGAAAGGAGAGGGAGGCTGAACGGGCCGTGCCCAGCCAGGCCCAAGACTTCGGGCTTGGATTTACCGGATTGACATGTAGGTGGCGTCGGGTCCGGGGTCCGGGGGTCAGGAGCGGAGGTCGGGGGGGGGTCACAGGGAGCGCGGGTCGGGGGGGGGTGGTCGTCGGGAGCGGAGGTCCGCGGGGGGGGGGGGGTTGGGAGCAGAGGTCGGGTGGTCGGGAGCAGAGGTCGGGGGGTCGGGGGGGAGGGTCGGGAGCGGAGGTCGGGGGGGTTCGGGAGTGGAGGTCGGGGGGGGGGTCGAGAGCGGAGGTCGGGGGGATAGCGCTCAGGAGCGGAGGTCGGGGGCGGGGAGAGGTTGGGTCGGGGTGGGGGGGTCGGTCCGGTCCGGGAGCGGGGAGCGGGGGGCGGGAGTCAAGTCGGGTCAGGTCTGATCGGGAGCAAGCAGGAGCTGGGCGTGGGAGGTGAGCCTTATCCACACAGCCCCAGTAGGGCCTTTCGGCCAGGGCTAGGGGCTGCATGCTTTGGGTGCCTGGAGCTACTGCACATGCGCGCCCACTGTAGCGCGCCTGTGCAGAGGTCCCAGCACTGTTTTCAGCGCAGGGACCTGGCTCCGCTCCCTACACCTCGTGCTGCGCCGCGCCCAGCTCCAGAGGACCTGCAGGGAGCCGGAGAATAGGTACGTTTTTTTTAGGCGCGCTTTGTGGCGCGAATAACGGGCGTCCAGGTTGTGGCTGCGCCGTTCTAGGAAAGAGGGAGTTATTGCATACGCAACAGATACACTGAGCCAAATGTGTAGGTTCTGCGCTGTAGAACATCTCCGTGTAAGCGAGGCAGCACCAGTCTCAGTAGCACAACCCTAACGCTCCCTCAAGTGGAAAGGCAGTGCTAAAGGCAAATGAGGAAGTTAAACCGGAGAGATCACTCCAAATGTAGTTTTGTATTATTTTGCTGTGCTTTTGTTGAGACTGCCTTTTAGCGCAAATGTCATCTGTTATGGGAGCTCTGCAATTATGGGAAACAAGGATGTTCAATACAAAAACTATTTGCCAGTTTTTACAATGAATCCCACAACATCCTGCTGAGACTGAATATAAGGAAGAGATTAGCACCTTTTGATAATAGAAACATAGAAAATAGGTGCAGGAGTAGGCCATTTGGCCCTTCGAGCCTGCACCGCCATTCAATGAGTTAATGGCTGAACATGCAACCTCAGTACTCCATTCCTGCTTTCTCGTCATACCCCTTGATCCCTCGAGTAGTAAGGACTTCATCTAACTCCTTTTTGAATATATTTAGTGAATTGGCCCCAACAACTTTCTGTGGTAGAGAATTCCACAAGTTCACCACTCTCTGAGTGAAGAAGTTTCTCCTCATCTCGGTCCTAAATGGCTTACCCCTTATCCTTAGACTGTGACCCCTGGTTCTGGACTTCCCCAACATTGGGAACATTCTTCCTGCATCTAACCTGTCTAAACCCGTCAGAATTTTAAACGTTTCTATGAGGTCCCCTCTCATTCTTCTGAACTCCAGTGAATACAAGCCCAGTTGATCCAGTCTTTCTTGATAGGTCAGTCCCGCCATCCCGGGAATAAGTCTGGTGAACCTTCGCTGCACTCCCTCAATAGCAAGAATGTCCTTCCTCAAGTTAGGAGACCAAAACTGTACACAATACTCCAGGTGTGGCCTCACCAAGGCCCTGTACAACTGTAGCAACACCTCCCTGCCCCTGTACTCAAATCCCCACGCTATGAAGGCCAACATGCCATTTGATTTCTTAACCGCCTGCTGTACCTGCATGTCAACCTTCAATGACTGATGTACCATGACACCCAGGTCTCGTTGCACCTCCCCCTTTCCTAATCTGTCACCATTCAGATAATAGTCTGTCTCTCTGTTTTTACCACCAAAGTGGATAACCTCACATTTATCCACATTATACTTCATCTGCCATGCATTTGCCCACTTACCTAACCTATCCAAGTCACTCTGCATCCTCATAGCATCCTCCTCGCAGCTCACACTGCCACCCAACTTAGTGTCATCCGCAAATTTGGAGATACTACATTTAATCCCCTCGTCCAAATCATTAATGTACAATGTAAACAGCTGGGACCCCAGCACAGAACCTTGCGGTACCCCACTAGTCATTGCCTGCCATTCTGAAAAGTACCCATTTACTCCTACTCTTTGCTTCCTGTCTGACAATCAGTTCTCAATCCATGTCAGCACACTGCCCCCAATCCCATGTGCTTTAACTTTGCACATTAATCTCTTGTGTTGTAATATGTTTGTGCAGCGTTAGGCTGGCATCCCGAATTACTGGCAGTAATACAGCTCTTTGGCTTCAATTGTATTAATCACATACAGATTTGTTTGTTCTGCAGATCCGCTTGATTGAAGATTGAGTCAATAAGCTGAACCACTGCTGGAGTGAAACTAAACAATAGAACCAGTGGGAACCTGTTCAAACTTTGTCGCCTCCAGTCTCGATCCAAGACCATCCCATCCTCTGTCGTCGAACAACAGTACGCGGACAACACTTGCGATTGCGCACATTCAGAGGCCGAACTTCAAGTCATCATTAACATCTTCACCGAGGCTTACGAAAGCACGGGCCTTACACTAAACATCCATAAGACAAAAATCCTCCACCAACCTGACCCCACCACACAGCACTGCCCCCCGGTCATCAAAATCCACGGCGCGGCCCTGGACAACGTGGACCACTTTCCATACCTCGGGAGTGAGTCTATTATCAGCAAGGGCAGACATCGACGACTAGGTTCAACACCGCCTCCAGTGCAACAGTGCAGCCTTCGGCCGTCTGAGGAAGAGAGTGTTCGAAGGTCGCGGCAAGCGAGCTCCAGGTGGGCAAAGGAAACGTTTCAAGGACACCCTCAAAGCCTCCTTGATAACATGCAACATCCCCACCGGCACCTGGGAGACCCTGGCCAAAGACCGCCCAAAGTGAAGGAAGAGCATCCGGAGGGCGCTGAGCACCTCGAGTCTCATCGTCGAGAGCATGCAGAAAACAAGCGCAGGCAGCGGAAGGAGCGTGCGGCAAACCAGACTCCCCACCCACCCTTTCCTTCAACCACTGTCTGTCCCACCTGTGACAGAGACTGTAATTCCCATATTGGACTGTACAGTCACCTGAGAACTCACTGTTAGAGTGAAAGCAAGTGTTCCTCGATTTCGAGGGACTGCCTATGATGACGATGATGAGTCAATAAGCTGCACCACTGGCAACAGGTCCGGGTGGCAGGGGCTGATGCAAAATGCATTGGTAAAACTGAGAACGGTTATATCAATGTAGCAATTAATATGGTCACAATTTCTAAGTTCGCACCGACAGAGGCACGTGAAACAACAACAACTTGCATTTATACAGTGCCTTCAACGTAGTAAAATATCCCAAAACTCCAAGCCACACAAGGCGATACTAGGACAGGAGTTTGGTCAAAAAGGTAGGTTTTAAGGAGCGCCTTAAAGGAATTCACAGAGTTGCAGGGAGCGAGTTCCAGAGCTTAGGACCTAGGCAGTTGACTGGTGGAGCGATTAAAATTGGGGGTGCGCAAGGGGCCAGAATGGGACAGAATAGAGTGTGAAGAGGAGAAAAGATGCATGTAAAAATGAACAATGAAATTGAGTTCTTGGCGCCAACTTTAGTGATAGAGGAGATAGTGAGGCCAGACTAAGGGGGAGCTATCAGAGAGGTAGGAGCCGTTGGTTCGAGAGACATGAAGAAACTGTAGCTTTGAACAATTGAAAGAAAGTAACTTTTCTCGCCTTACTGAAGGGCATGGAGAAGAGCAAGGTTTGGTTTACTGAGTTCCTTAACAACTCTTTCGTGTTTTTCTAGTTCCAAGGTGAGTTTATTTGGCATGTCTATAGTAGACTTTTCCAATGCGCCCTCAGCCGGCCTCCCATCTTCCACCCTCCACAAACTTCAGCTCATCCAAAACTCTGCTGCCCCGCATCCTGTCCGGCCATAAAACCCGTTCACCCATCAACACTGTGCTCGCCGACTTATATTGACAATCTAGTCCCACAGCTTTCTAGTTAGAGGGTCTCCTGGCCCCTTGTGGGTAAAGGACCTCCCTTCCAGTGTTGACCCCCTGCGCAAAGCTTGAGTACCATGTCCAAAGCCCTGTACACCCTTCCCCTGGCCTGTTGAGTAGTATGTGTTAGTGCTGAAGGATTTTAAAAATTTGTGCAGAAGACAGCTCAGCTTTAAGGGCTGCAGACGGCCTTGAAGAGGAGCAGACTAGCTGTAAGTTAAGCAAGCCACGCTCCAGCAACGCAAACTTCAGCCCCCCTGCTGAGCAGTTAGCCTGTCAGCAGAACATTAGTCGCTGGGCTGTGTGCTACAATCATGATAATTAGCAGGCAGCACCAAAATGATGCACTGCCTGTGCTTTCCGAATAGACGCGGATATATCTCGCATCGCTGTGACCGCGCCCATGTGTTTGCGATATCGAATTTCACCCCCACAGTCTTTGACTGATTCTCATTCTTTCTAAGAAGCTCAAAACTGCGGCACTCCTTATCTCCTTGGCGTCCCCCACCCTTTCCATTGGAAATTAAGTAAATCATAAAATGTTTGCGATCTGCAAGTTTCATCGAGACGGTTGTTTCAACGCTACTGGCATACCTCCTGCGGCACTGCTCACGGTGAATCACAAGGGGATGTTATCAGCAAAGTGTGACAGGAAGTAAGAGTGACACAGCAAGTGTGTGCTATATGCAAGACTTTTAATATGTTGAAGATAACTGAAAGCTTGTACATAGATACATGCACCTATATGGTGGATAGGCATTTCCACGCATGTTGGTGACACCACACGCACTTGCACTGCAAAACAAATCACTTTCCTCCTGAAAACTTTCATTATCACCGGCCGACTATTGTTGGAGTGCCCATGACTGTGCTCCACTCCTCCTTTTAAGGCAGGGACATGAATCTTTAAGAAAAGAGATGTTAAATTACATGTATCTCTTCCACACCCTCCCCTCAAATCTAGAGTATTGGTGGCTGAACCTTGTCCTATTATTGTGTGTTGTGAGATTTTTAGTTATATTATACATACATACATTCTTTCCAGCAGAGGTCCCTCTATACCAAAGTATGTCATCATCATCATAGGCAGTCCCTCGAGGATGACTTGTTTCCATGTCAAAAAGTTCACAGGTGTTTCAATGATGGACCTAAAATTCCAGCTCTGAACTAAATCTTGAAGGCTGGAAGATGCCTGTGCTTGGATTTTTTTTTAACGTGTGGTGGCCGTTGCACACCAGCCACCACACGGGCTTGACAGAGCTAGGTCTTGGTCCAGTGGCAAGGCGACTGGAGACTAGTTCTGCTGCACGGCCCTAGTGCGTACACATATCGCAGTGTGGGCCGGCCTGTGCTGCCCCTGGGCCCTCGCCTCTTCTGGGCCCCGAACTCACCCCTCTCCTGGGCTCCGATCACGTCCCTCTACAATCTCTCGCCGCTCCTTCGCCCCGACCTCGCCGCTCCTGCTGTATCTGCCCACGCTCCAATCAGCGACCTGGACCTTGATGATGTCACTCTTCGCTGCCGTTGCTCTCCTGCTCCAGCACGTGCTGTTCCCTGGAGTGGTACGCTGCCACACTGCTCCTTCCGCTCCCCGGCCTGCTCCGAAGGTACTCGCAGGCCAGGGGCCGCACACACTGCTGGGCCACACTGCTCCTTCCGCTCCCCGGCCTGCTCCGATGGTGCTCGCAGGCCGGGGGGGCCGAGCAGCCTGCTGGGCTAGGCCGCCACGCTGCTCCTTCCGCTCCCCGGCCTGCTCCGATGGTGCTCGCAGGCCGGGGGGGCCGCGCAGCCTGCTGGGCTAGGCCGCCATGCTGCTCCTTCCGCTCCCCGGCCTGCTCCGATGGTACTCGCAGGCCGGGGGGGCCGCGCAGCCTGCTGGGCTAGGCCGCCATGCTGCTCCTTCCGCTCCCCGGCCTGCTCCAATGGTACTCGCAGGCTGGGGGCCGCACAGACTGCATGTGTTGCAGACCCCAAAGCATGTATTGGAATGGTGGCAGATTTCTATGCAGTACTGAGGAGAGCGCTGCAATGTCGGAGGTGCTACCTTTGACAGGAATCATTAAAGCTGGGCCCGATCTGCCTGTTCAGGTGGATGTAAAAGATCCCATGGCACTATCTGAGGAAGAGCATGTCAGTTCTCCCGATGTCCCGGCCAACATTCATTCCTCAACCAACACCACCAAAACAGATGAACTGGTCATTTATCTCTTTTATTTGTGGGACATCTGCTGCGCGCAATTTGATTGCCGCATTTGCCTAAAAAAACAACAGTGTCTACGTTTCAAAAGTAATCCATTAGCTGTGATGTGCTTTGGGATGCCTTGTGGGTGTGAAGAGCACATCATGAATGCAATGTTCTTGCTTAGTTTTATTAACTAACCTCAGAATGTTTTGTCGAACCAGTCGCAGGATCTGATTCTGAGAGCGATGTCAGTTGAGGAGCAGGACACAATCACAGCGAGTGTAACCCAATCTAAAACAACGCTGAACGACGTGCTCGACACACTCAAACTGCTGGAGGAAGAACCTGAATTACTTCCAGAACCCAAGGTCTACCAAAAGGATAAATACGCTTGGATAGATGAGGTAATTATTGACAGGAAAAGTGTAAATTGAGGCATTTGGACAGGATTTATCTCGTACGGCAGGATTGTCAAGTAGGTGCTGATGTTGCACTTGTTCCAGCCATTATCACCTTCCCTATTCTTAGGCACCAGCAACCCTTGAAGGTGTTCCACGTAGAATCAATAGGGACTATAGAGGTGTGTCATCATAAAGAGTGTGGCTACTCTCCCTGGTATCTGGCTGGGGGACCAGAAGGAGAATGGCAAGCCATTCATCTGGAGGGATGCTACTGTAAGAGTGGGGTGTGACTACGCCCGACTGATCCCCTAAACCAAGGATTGCCTGCTTGTGGGTTGACTTTGGACGACCATTACCCTGAGCGCGAGGTACAAGTGACCTCACGATGGAATGGCACCCAAGCAGCACACAGAGGAGGAGCTACTTACTGCTATACTCCCTCTGCTCGTTATTACACCTAATGGGCGCAACACTACCTGTTCAGTTCCATACATGACTGGGTGGGGATTTCGAACTCTGCTATAATTATAGGGTTAAAAAAGGGGTCTCGGGGCTCAAATGAACTAACGGGTTGTTTGCAATGGTCAGCTTTTAGATCGCTTAATAGGCAGTTGAGAATAAAATGTTGATTTTGCAAGAACTAGCCGAGGTAAGCTGCACGACTTAGAAATGGAACCACAAGGGGCCTCGGAGGGTAGGAAAGTGGAACGACGGGGCAGATGTGAACCACCTGGCCTGAGCCCAAGGTTCATGGTAGCAACAACAGATTGTGGTCGCATCAGTCATACCTTCTTCGGTTATGGAGGCGGTACCTTAATGTTACTCGAGCTAGGCATAAAACATAGGTGAGTGACGTTATGTGACGCTGAAGGAAATTGACCAATCAGTCACTGAGCACGCGGGCTTTAAACTAATCAACTTGTGCCAAAGGATCATGCACGATGTTGAGCATGTACGTTTAAGTGTATAAAAGGTTGTTTGAAACTACGTATCGTTGGACAGTGACCTGGCTAGACCCATAGCAGGTCACCTCCCCACCGGTGTGAATAAAGACTGCTTGAATCCTCGAGCACAGACCTGGTGTCAAGTGTTTATTTAAATATCCCACTACTGGGTGCTAAAGGGAATTTAAATCGTTTTTCCTGTAGTCCTGGTCAATGTTGCCACCCTGGGAGTAGACAAGAGATTGCAGGATGAAGCTGCCCAGGCAGTGATCCATTTTGGCCACCCAATTCTGTCTCTCTCCCTCCCTCTGAAGGCAGCTATTGCCCCGACTACTGAATCTGCTGTTCACTTCAGTAGCATGTTACAGGACAATTTGAATGTGGAAAAGGGAGTACAACAACTGAGAGCTCATGAATGGTGGGAAGCAATATATGGTGATATCGCCCCAGGGTCTGTTTAGCCTTCTATGCCCTTGCGTTGATTCAGATCATTCTGTGGTTATATTGGCTATAATGCTTTGCCTCACTGTGTTTTGAGGGATGTGTACAAAAATTGAGATCAGTTTAATTGGTTGAACTGGTTATGCAGAAGAACTAAGTGAGGGATTGAAAAAGCATTGGGTTTCTCTCTCCCTCAAGGTGGGGACTGTGGGCTAGAACCTCCACTTTTGTGCTTATCGCCCAAAAATGGGCGTTATTTCCGGCGTGGGCGTTAAAAAAGGGTTTTCAGATCGCCGGCTTCGCGCCCATTCTCAAAACACGGCTAGACTTTCCACTTCACGTCGCCCATCTATGGCCCATCTATCGCCCAAAACGGACCTCTATCGCCCATTTTTAGGAAAAAGTGGAAACTAGGCCAGAAATATCCCCGGAAAAATAAGCCCCCGAGTTTCGGCTCACTTCGCTGAACTGATCGCCGAGCTGATCGCCCACACGAGGCCCATCTCAACTTTCGGCACATCGCCATCACAAGGCTAGGCTGATTTAAGGCTGAAAACATCGCTGTGAAATAGTTGTTTTTCCCGGGCTTTACAAATGGAAAAGGGCACTACGGGCACCATTTTGAAGATCGGAGGAAGGGGGGAGACAGCCAAAAAATCATGCTTAGATGGTTGTGAGTGATTTATGGGTCCTGTATAGATAGATCTACTCAGATTTTTAATTATATTTAATTTTACTAATAGTAGCCTAGTGGATTAGACATTTTTTAGTGAAAAGTTCATTTATACCTCGTGAAAATAATTATTTAAAGAGAAGGGGGCCGAGTGTTAGACTGGCGCTGGAATAGATAGAGTAGTTTAATAGATTCACATTCTTTAGTGAAAAGTTCATTTATAGCAACTGAATATAATTATTGATAATGATGGGGCCTATGCTTTCTGTGCCATTACTCGTAAATGCTCACACGCTGGTTTCTGAAAGGATCAATCGAAGAGGTGGCAGAGAAATGCGTAGACAGAGACAGAGGAGACAGAGGAGGCGGGCATACAGCCAATGAAGGTACAAAGAAACGCAATCTTACCTCAACTTGTCTGAAAACGCGTGTCTAAGGAGGCTGCGCTTCCAGAAGGAGGTCATCGATGAGATTTGCCAGCTCATCAAGGGGGATCTTTAGCCTTCCAGCACCATCAGAACCACACTGTCCGTTGAGGTGAAGGTTAGTGCGGCACTAGCCTTCTACGTTTCGGGATCTTTTCAGGCTTCAGCTGGCGACATCTGTCATATCTCTTAGCACGTCACACACTACTGCATTTGACAGGTGACTGAAGCCCTTTACGCTCGCAGGATGGACTTCATAAGCTTCCCTATGACCAGGGAGGCACAGACCGGGAGGGCTGTTGGTTTCTCCAGAATAGCAGATTTCCCCGAGGTGCAGGGAGCAATAAGACTGCTCGCACATTGCCCTGAAAGCCCCCTTAAAGAACGCGGAGGTGTTTCGTAACAGAAAGGGATTCCACTCCCTAATTGTGCAGCTTGTTGTCGACCACAAACAAATAATCGACAGTAAATGCTACATTTCCTGGCAGCATCCATGATGCGCACATCCCAAGTGAGAGTACTATCCTTGACCTGTTTGTCAATCAGCCAGAAGGTCACGGTTGGATGCTCGGGGATAAGGGATATGGGCCTTGCCAGATGGCTGATGACCCCACTGCGTAATCCCATCACTGAAGCAGAGAAACGTTAAAACGAGAGCCACATAGCGGCATGCAACATCGTCAAAAAGACAATTGGAGTCCTAAAGCAGCGCTTCAGATGCCTGGACCATTCCACCCTGACCAGGTTGCTGAGTTTATTGTGGTGTGTTGCATGCTGCATAAACTAGCTATAAGGAGAGGACAACTAATGTCAGATGGGGCTGCAGGTCCATCTCCAGAAGGAGGGGAGATGGAAGAGCCAGCTGGTGAGGAACAAGAGGAGGAAGAGGAGGAAGAGGAGGAGCAGGATGAAGAGAAGGCTGGTGAGGACCTCGGGGAGGACCAGCCTGGCAATGTAGCCATGGTCCTACCACCCCCCCCCAGAAGAACAGTACCCCGTGGGAGTTATGCGGCCGTTGCGTCAGCAGCTGATAAAGGAACGCTTTGCATGAACCTACATTGGGGATCGTCACATTTGCATTTAGATTAATAATTACATTTATACAAAAGTTGCATTTGCGTTGAGTTACGTTGAGTTATGTTTTAGCCTTGTCTGCACTGGTCTGGCCTTTGTTGCTTAACTTAAGTAATATTATTACAAGAGAATAAAGATGTTAAATTATTCAAAATGCCTAAGTTAACTAACCTTACCAGAGAATGCACAATTGTTAAAATCATTAACAAAATTTATTGCAAACAGAATTCTTTACAAAGTCCCTCCTCCCCACCCACACCTCCACACCTCCCCCCCCCCATTACGAACATTTTAAACGATCTAACATACGATGAACAATGATCTCTCCTCTCTCCTCTCTCCTCTCTGTCTCTGCCATCCTCCACTCTCTCTATCCTCTCTCTCTCTCTCTCTGTCCCTCCCTGTGCCTTCTGCGCATGTGTGGATGACCCCTGACCTCCTCTGACCTCCCAGAAGCCTGTTGATAAAGGGAAGCTTTTGGACTTCCTCTTTCGGTGGGCGAACGCGACTTCGCCGAAAATCACATCACCCATTCCACATCGCCGGCCTAAGGCTGAGTGGAAAGTCACACACAAAATAAAACGAGCCTTGTACCAGCGATCAGTAAGGCTGAGACGTCCTACAACGCTGGAACAAGGCCCATTTATTTAGGAAATGGCCCCTTAGTGGAAAGTCTAGCCCCTAGTTTCCATTTTTTTAAATGGGTGTTACCGCGAGCGATGTCAAATGGATGATAGCGTTAAATTTTTTTGACCTTCTGCCGTAAAGTGGCCGTCCTCATCAACGGCATGGCAGTGCTCGATTCCCGCGATTGAGGAGGTCAAGGGTCATCATAATATGCGCAAAAGAGGAGACAGAGAGAGAGAGAGCTCAGAGGCACTGGAAGCGTGTGTGGCTGTGGTGTGTGTTTGTCTGGTTGTTGTGGGAGGCACGATGGAGATTCACCAGTAGCAAAAGCCTACTAAGCACCAAGAACATAGTTGGCACCGAGTTTTTGTCCAACAAATAAGATATAATATGGAAGGGATGGAGGAGGCCCTGGAGCTGGTAGCCAGGAACACTGGTGGCAGAGGGCTCCCAGTGGTCCCGGAGCGCTGCACTGCACCCCAAGGTGACACACCCCCATTGCCAATCACACATGAGAGCCAGCAGCAACATCCACCTCGGGACCGTCCTCTCCCATATCTGTCCAAGCACCCCTTCCCTCACAATGAAGCATCACCTGAGGACCTCCTCGGCCAGGCAGCTTGGAGTCAGGAGAGGAAGGGGAAGGGGTAGAGATGGGGAGGAGAAGTTGGGGGGGGTGGTGGTGGAGGAGGGGGGGGGGGGTTAAGGGTTGGTTTGTACAGAAATACTGATGATTTCAGACTAATGTTCAGTTTAAATGTTTTTTATTTAACAAAACCTTGCAGCACATTGGCTCAGATAGCTGCACCATTATAAGTTGGTGATTCCTTAACATCAAAAGATATAATCACACTTAACTTAAATCAACTTAAACTTTAACTGTCGCCAAGGTGATGCCCACCATTGATGTATGACCTGCACACCCAGCAGTGTGTCAGCCTTGTAAATAACACCAACGTTCTTTCAGACAAAGTGATCATTGATGAGCTCCTGATGTAAGGCTCTTGCAGCTACCATGCCACCATGGACCCTTTCATGCGGTCTACAGGGGTGCGGGGGCATGGCTTCAGCGTCAACCTGATTGTCTGGGCCGATGTCAGCGTCTGCCTCCTCGTGCTCCTCTTCCTCTCTCTGGTGACATGGACTGTCAGACTCATCAGGCAATTCTTGTCCCCTCCTGATAGCCAAGTTGTGTTGCATGGAGCAGACCACCATGAATTGAGCTACCTGCTCAGTGTGGTATTGGAGCTCGCCTCCTGAGTGGTCCAGGCATCTAAAGCACTGCTTCAGCACTCCAATGGTTTTCTCCACAATATTGTGCTTTGCTCTGTGGCTCTCATTGTATCGCCTCTCGGCCTTGGTGTGGGTGTCATGCATTGGGGTAATCAGCCAGGTGGCAAGGCCATATCCTTTGTCACCAAGCATCCAGCATTGACCTTGTGGCTCATTGTTAAACAAGTCAGCTACAGTACTCTCACGCAGGACGTGAGCATCATGGATGCTGCCCGGAAATTGAGAATTCACTGCCAGTATAATTTGCTGGCGGTCGACAACCAGTTGGACATTTAGGGTTTTCCTGAAAACCTCAGCATCCTGAAAAGATGCCTGCATCGCGATGTGCGTACAGTCTATTGGGGAAGTTTTCAATTCTGGAGAATCCTAGAGCCCTCTCACTCTGTGCCTCCCTGGTCATAGGGAAGGTGATCAAGTCCCTCCTGCGTGTGTACAGGGCTTCAGTGACCTGTCTAATGCAGCGATGTGTGGCATGCTGAGAAAGTCCGCAAATGTCGGCAACTGTGGCCTGAAAAGAGCCCGAGGCATAGAACGACAGTGCCGAGGTGACTTTGACCTCGAAGAACAGTGCAGTACAGATGGTGCTGGCAGGCTGCAGTTCTGCCCTTATCAGCTGACATACCTCAGTGATAACCTCCTTGTGGACGCGTGGTCTCCGAAGGCAGGCGGTGTCGGGCAAGTTGAGGTAAGAATGCTTCTCCTTGTACTTGTGGGGGGTGTAATATCTGGGCCTCCTCATCTGTCTGTCACATCTTACATCTATCAGCCATTGGGAAAGTCGTCGCTAGAGTTCTCCTCAACCGTCTTCTTCCCATGGCCGAGGAGCTCCTCCCGGAGTCACAGTGCGGATTTTGTCCCCTACGCGGCACAACGGACATGATTTTTGCAGCGCGACAGCTGCAGGAAAAATTCAGAGAACAGCGCCAGCCCTTATACATGGCCTTCTTCGACCTTACAAAGGCCTTTGACACTGTCAACCGTGAGGGTCTATGGAGCGTCCTCCTCCGTTTCTGATGCCCCCAAAAGTTCGTCAACATCCTCCGCCTGCTCCACGCTGACATGCAAGCCGTGATCCTGACCAACGGATCCATCACAGACCCAATCCACATCCAGACCGGGGTCAAACAGGGATGCGTTATCGCCCCAACCCTCTTCTCAATCTTTCTCGCCGCCATGCTCCATCTCACGGTCAACAAGCTCCCCGCTGGAGTGGAACTAAACTACAGAACCAGTGGGAACCTGTTCAACCTGCGCCGTCTCCAGGCCAACCTCTATCGTCGAGTTACAGCACGCGGACGACGCCTGCGTCTGCGCACATACAGAGGCTGAACTCCAGGACACAGTCGACGTATTTACTGTGGCGTACGAAAGCATGGGCCTTACGTTAAACACCCGTAAGACAAAGGTCCTCCACCAGCCTTTCCTCGCCGCACCAGCAATGCCCCCCAGTCATCAAGATCCACGGCGCAACCCTGGATACCGTGGACCACTTCCCATATCTCGGGAGCCTCCTATCAACAAGAGCAGGCATCGACGACAGATCCAACACCGCCTCCAGTGTGCCAGTGCAGCCTTCGGTCGCCTGAGGAAAAGAGTGTTTGAAGACCAGGCCCTCAAAACTGCCACCAAGCTCATGGTTGACAGGGCTGTAGTAATACCTGCCCTCTTGTATGGCTCAGAGACATGGACCATGTACAGTAGACACTTCAAGTTGCTGGAGAAATATCACCACGATGTCTCCGCAAGATCCTACAAATCCCCTGGGAGGACAGACGCACCAACATCAGCGTCCTCACTCAGGCTAACATCCCCAGCATTGAAGCACTGACCACACTCGATCAGCTCCGCTGGGCAGGCCACATAGTCCGCATGCCAGACACGAGACTGCCAAAGCAAGTGCTCTACTCGGAGCTCCTTCATGGCAAATGAGCCAAAGGTGGGCAGCAGAAACGCTACAAGGACATCCTCAAAGCCTCCCTGATAAAGTGCAACATCCCCACTGATACCTGGGAGTCCCTGGCGCAAGACCGCCCTAAGTGGAGGAAATGCATCCGCGAGGGCGCTGAGCACCTCGAGTCTCAACGCCGAGAGCGTGCAGAAATCAAGCGCAGACAGCGGAAAGAGCGTGCGGCAAACCAGTCCCACCCCACCCCTTCCCTCAACGACTATCTGTCCCACCTGTGACAGAGTCTGTGGCTCTCGTATTGGACTGTTCAGCCACCAAAGAACTCACTTCGGGAGTGGAAGCAAGTCTTCCTCGATTCCGAGGGACTACCTATGATGATGACATTGGGCACATAATGCAGTGGAGCGTTCCTTCAGCGATGTCGAGTCCGCTACATGTATTTGGTCACCAAGTGAGGGTGAGAAAGGACAGGCC
The DNA here is from genome assembly GCF_044704955.1 of Pristiophorus japonicus. NCBI lineage: Eukaryota > Metazoa > Chordata > Chondrichthyes > Pristiophoridae > Pristiophorus > Pristiophorus japonicus. Next base: position 125,892,867 of record NC_091992.1, on the reverse strand, counting down.
CCATTGTAGTAGCTCTCTGTTTTCCACCGATTGGTCACAAACAAGGAATGTCCTGACGAACACACCTCTTCAATTCCAATCGGTCACAGTATGGTCAAGATGTTTTCACAGATGTTCACATCAACTCCAACGACCTGCAGAGTACATCTGAACTCCACCAAGCTTGAAGCACAGCAGCCTTTAAAAGGACGCGACATGTGAGAATCGCAGGATAGCTCAGATGAATACGTGGCTTGAGCAATGGTGCAGCAGGGAGGGATTCAAATTCCTGGGGCATTGGAACCGGTTCTGGGGGAGGTGGGACCAGTACAATCCGGACGGTCTGCACCTGGGCAGAATCGGAACCAATGTCCTCGGGGGAGTGTTTGCTAGTGCTGTTGGGGAGGAGTTAAACTAATATGGCAGGGGGATGGGAACCAATGCAGGGAGATAGAGGGAAACAAAAAGGAGGCAAAAACAAAAGACAGAAAGGAGATGAGGAAAAGTGGAGGGCAGAGAAACCCAAGGCAAAGAACAAAAAGGGCCATTGTACAGCAAAATTCTAAAAGGACAGAGGGTGTTAAAAAAACAAGCCTAAAGGCTTTGTGTCTTAATGCAAGGAGTATCCGCAATAAGGTGGATGAATTAACTGTGCAAATAGATGTTAACAAATATGATGTGATTGGGATTACGGAGACGTGGCTCCAGGATGAGCAGGGCTGGGAACTCAACATCCAGGGGTATTCAACATTCAGGAAGGATAGAATAAAAGGAAAAGGAGGTGGGGTAGCATTGCTGGTTAAGGAGGAGATTAAGGCAATAGTTAGGAAGGACATTAGCTTGGATGATGTGGAATCTATATGGGTAGAGCTGCAGAACACCAAAGGGCAAAAAACGTTAGTGGGAGTTGTGTACAGACCTCCAAACAGTAGTAGTGATGTTGGGGAGGGCATCAAACAGGAAATTAGGGGTGCGTGCAATAAAGGTGCAGCAGTTATAATGGGTGACTTTAATATGCACATAGATTGGGCTAACCAAACTGGAAGCAATACGGTGGAGGAGGATTTTCTGGAGTGCATAAGGGATGGTTTTTTAGACCAATATGTCGAGGAACCAACTAGGGGGGAGGCCATCTTAGACTGGGTGTTATGTAATGAGAAAGGATTAATTAGCAATCTCGTTGTGCGAGGCCCCTTGGGGAAGAGTGACCATAATATGGTGGAATTCTGCATTAGGATGGAGAATGAAACAGTTAATTCAGAGACCATGGTCCAGAACTTAAAGAAGGCTAACTTTGAAGGTATGAGGCGTGAATTGGCTGAGATGGATTGGCGAATGATACTTAAGGGGTTGACTGTGGATGGGCAATGGCAGACATTTAGAGACCGCATGGATGAACTACAACAATTGTACATTCCTGTCTGGCATAGAAATAAAAAAGGGAAGGTGGCTCAACCGTGGCTATCAAGGGAAATCAGGGATAGTATTAAAGCCAAGGAAGTGGCATACAAATTGGCCAGAAATAGCAGCGAACCTGGGGACTGGGAGAAATTTAGAACTCAGCAGAGGAGGACAAAGGGTTTGATTAGGGCAGGGAAAATGGAGTATGAGAAGAAGCTTGCAGGGAACATTAAGACGGATTGCAAAAGTTTCTATAGATATGTAAAGAGAAAAAGGTTAGTAAAGACAAACGTAGGTCCCCTGCAGTCAGAATCAGGGGAAGTCATAACGGGGAACAAAGAAATGGCGGACCAATTGAACAAGTACTTTGGTTCGGTATTCACGAAGGAGGACACGAACAACCTTCCGGTTATAAAAGGGGTCGGGGGGGTCTAGTAAGGAGGAGGAACTGAGGGAAATCCTTATTAGCCGGGAAATTGTGTTGGGGAAATTGATGGGATTGAAGGCCGATAAATCCCCAGGGCCTGATGGACTGCATCCCAGAGTACTTAAGGAGGTGGCCTTGGAAATAGTGGATGCGTTGACAGTCATTTTCCAACATTCCATTGACTCTGGATCAGTTCCTATGGAGTGGAGGGTAGCCAATGTAACCCCACTTTTTAAAAAAGGAGGGAGAGAGAAAACAGGGAATTATAGACCGGTCAGCCTGACATCGGTAGTGGGTAAAATGATGGAATCAATTATTAAGGATGTCATAGCAGTGCATTTGGAAAGAGGTGACATGATAGGTCCAAGTCAGCATGGATTTGTGAAAGGGAAATCATGCTTGACAAATCTTCTGGAATTTTTTGAGGATGTTTCCAGTAGAGTGGATAAGGGAGAACCAGTTGATGTGGTATATTTGGACTTTCAGAAGGCGTTCGACAAGGTCCCACACAAGAGATTGATGTGCAAAGTTAGAGCACATGGGATTGGGGGTAGTGTACTGACATGGATTGAGAACTGGTTGTCAGACAGGAAGCAAAGAGTAGGAGTAAATGGGTACTTTTCAGAATGGCAGGCAGTGACTAGTGGGGTACCGCAAGGTTCTGTGCTGGGGCCCCAGCTGTTTACACTGTACATTAATGATTTAGATGAGGGGATTAAATGTAGTATCTCCAAATTTGCAGATGACACTAAGTTGGGTGGCAGTGTGAGCTGCGAGGAGGATGCTGTGAGGCTGCAGAGTGACTTGGATAGGTTAGGTGAGTGGGCAAATGCATGGCAGATGAAGTATAATGTGGATAAATGTGAGGTTATCCACTTTGGTGGTAAAAACAGAGAGACAGACTATTATCTGAATGGTGACAGATTAGGAAAAGGGGAGGTGCAAAGAGACCTGGGTGTCATGGTACATCAGTCATTGAAGGTTGGCATGCAGGTGCAGCAGGCGGTTAAGAAAGCAAATGGCATGTTGGCCTTCATAGCAAGGGGATTTGAGTACAGGGGCAGGGAGGTGTTGCTACAGTTGTACAGGGCATTGGTGAGGCCACACCTGGAGTATTGTGTACAGTTTTGGTCTCCTAACCTGAGGAAGGACATTCTTGCTATTGAGGGAGTGCAGCGAAGGTTCACCAGACTGATTCCCGGGATGGCGGGACTGACCTATCAAGAAAGACTGGATCAACTGGGCTTGTATTCACTGGAGTTCAGAAGAATGAGAGGGGACCTCATAGAAACATATAAAATTCTGACGGGGTTAGACAGGTTAGATGCAGGAAGAATGTTCCCAATGTTGGGGAAGTCCAGAACCAGGGGTCACAGTCTAAGGATAAGGGGTAAGCCATTTAGGACCGAGATGCGGAGGAATTTCTTCACCCAGAGAGTGGTGAACCTGTGGAATTCTCTACCACAGAAAGTTGTTGAGGCCAATTCACTAAATATATTCAAAAAGGAGTTAGATGAGGTCCTTACTACTCGGGGGATCAAGGGGTATGGCGAGAAAGCAGGAATGGGGTACTGAAGTTGAATGTTCAGCCATGAACTCATTGAATGGCGGTGCAGGCTAGAAGGGCCGAATGGCCTACTCCTGCACCTATTTTCTATGTTTCTATGTTTCTATGTGATCTAGAACATGGCGTCCATAACGCTGTGATTAGTTCCGGTTAGTTCCACCTTTTGTGGGCGTTTTTTGGGCGAGCGATATTGTGGGCGATATGTGTGCGAGGTAGTGACATTGACGATGGGCGATCTCATGGCCGCTAGTTTCGGAAAATATGCTCTTAACGACAAAAAAAAGTGGGCGGGTGTTAATATTGAATCTCGGCGTTAAATCCGTGCGCTGGGCGATATTATGGGCGTTGAATTCGCCCATTCTGCTGATTCCGCCCCAAAAAAGTGAGCGGGAGGTAATATTTTTTCTCAGTGTTAAGCACGTGGGAAAAGTAACGCTCGGCGATAAATTTCCAAAAAATGCCTGCCAGTTTCCATTTTGTGCCAAAATGGGCGATATAGGGGCGTTATATGTCATTTCAGCGGTGAATTGGGCGTTAAGTGGGCGTTAAGCATGCAAAAAAAGTGGAGATTCTAGCCCCATGTCTTAAATTGTTGCACTGTAGCTTGTGAGGTACATTGTGATCTTGAATTGTTGCACTGTAACATGTAAGGCAACATAATAGTTGAAACTGCTGAGAATTAAGGGGGAAACACAATGGATGCATGTCGATATATAGGTAAAGTTAGCTACAGTGCCGCTGATTGGCTGGCTGAGGGTGGATTATGTCATGGTTGTGTGGTCTCACGGGGCTGGTGGTATATAAAAAAATCACCTTAAGGGGGGAACACCAGAGCAACGGCAGTGAGCAAAGGATCGGACAGCTTGAACACTCATGGTCACCTGCTCTCCAAAGGATTGGTGTAACATCTATCTTTTTTACTTACTGCCTTGTGACCGTGTGTACCTAGCTGTATTTGATTCTGAAAACTGCGGATTGCTACTGTTGAACAGTCAGTACAGTTTGCGTGATGTACAGGGTTTGCCGCTACCTCTCTATTGCCCTGCTCTCTCTCTGCATCAACAGGACTGTGACTCCACGTCCTTGACGGCAGACAATCTGGAGAAGCTGGGGCAAATCGAGCAGGCTTCAGACTTGCCCAGAGTACGGCACTCTGCTGTCTGAAGTAAAGCTCTGACTTATGGCCAGCCCTTCTTTATGGCAGTGAGTAGCTATCGCACCACCTCTTCATTTTTACTTGTAGCGTTGTTGTATGGAACAAGCTGAACATTGTAGCTTTTCACACTCAGCCCTTTCCGTGCTGATGAAAGCACGAGGATTGTGGACTTTGTGGTTCTTCCAGAGTCTGCTTTGTCACATGCTCCGGTCAATAATTCAAGAAATGACTGACTATCAAATCCCGCTTACTTGGCAGTGGATTGGAACATTCAAAGCAATTACCAAATATTACCAAGTATTTAACAGGTCCATGCCAGAACTTATGCTCCACCCAACCCTCCTCCCACCCTTCTTCATCTAACCCCATCAGCATATCCTTCCATTCCTTGCAGGTCGGGGTCCAGGTCGGTGATTGGAGCGCGGGCAGGTACAGCAGGAGCGGCGAGGTCGGGGCGAAGGAGCGGCGAGAGATTGTAGAGCGACGTGATCGGGGCCCAGAAGAGGTGCGAGTTACAGGGCCCAGAAGAGGCGTGGGCCCAGGGGGCAGCACGATGCCAGCCCACAGTGCGATATGTGCGCGCACTGGGTCTGTGCAGCAGAGCTGGTCTCCAGTCGCCTTGGTTAATCCTTGCCACTGGACCAAGACCCAGCTCTGTCAAGCCCATGTGGTGGCTGGTGTGCAACGGCCACCACACGTTAAAAAAATCCACGCACAGGCATCTTCCACCCTTCAACATGTGGTTCGGGATCTTGAATATTAGGTCCTTCATTGAAACACCTGTGAACTCATCCTTTTTTGGCGTGGAAGCAAGTCATCCTCGATACGAGGGACTGTCTATGATGATGATCCTTCCATTCCTTTCTCCCTCATGTGCCTCTCTAGCTTTCCCTTAAATGCTATTCATCTCAACCACTCCCTGTGGTAGCGCGTTCCACATTCTCACCACTCTCTGGCTAAAGAAGCATTTCCTGAATTCCCTATTGGATTTATTAGTGACGATCTTATATTGAGGGTCCCTAGTTCTGGTCTTCCCACACAGGTGGAAACATCTACTCTACTTCTATCCTATCAAACCCTTTCATAATCTTCAAGAACTCTATCAGGGCACCCATCGGTCTTCTATTTTCTAGAGAGTAGAGCCTCAGCCTTTTCAATCTTTCAGGATTGGTACAACCTCTCAGTTCTGGCATGATTCCAGGAAAAAAATTAGCACCTTCTCCAGTGCCTTTATGTCGTTTTTTATAATATGGAGAACATAACTGTTCACAGTACTCCAACTGTGGGCTAACCAAGGTTCTATACAACTTTATATACAGTAGACAATAGACCATATATAGTAGACACCTCAAATCGCTGGAGAAATACCACCAACGATGTTTCCGCAAGATCCTGAAAATCCCCTGGGAGGACAGACGCACTAACGTCAGTGTTCTCGATCAGGCCAACATCCCCAGCATTGAAGCACTGACCACACTCGACCAGCTCCGTTGGGCGGGCCACATTGTTCACATGCCTGACACAAGACTCCCAAAGCAAGCGCTCTACTCGGAACTCCCACACGGCAAGCGAGCCCCAGGTGGGCAGAGAAAACATTTCAAGGACACCCTCAAAGCCTCCTTGATAAAGTGCAACATCCCCACCGACACCTGGGAGTCCCTGGCCAAAAACCGCCCTAAGTGGAGGAAGAACATCCAGGAGGGCGCTGAGCACCTCAAGTCTTGTCGCCAAGAGCATGCAGAAAACAAGCGCAGGCAGCGGAAGGAGCGTGCGGGAAACCAGACTCCCCACCCACCCTTTCCTTCAACCACTGTCTGTCCCACCTGTGACAGAGACTGTAATTCCCGTATTGGACTGTACAGCCACCTGGAAACTCACTTTTAGAGTGGAAGCAAGTCTTCCTCGATTTCGAGGGACTGCCTATGATGATGATACAACTTTAATATAACTTCCCATCTTTTCAATTCCATCCCTCGGGAAATGAACCCCAGCGCCTGGTTTGCTTTTTTTATGGCCTTATTAACCTGCATCGCTACTTTAAGTGATTTGTGTCCCTGTACCCACAGATCCCTCTGCTCCTCTGTTCTATTTAGACACTGGCCGCGATTGTGCTCACCTCGGTGGGCATCAGTAAGGGGGCCCTGGAGGAGGAGCTCACCAGGCAGAGCTTGAAGAAGCTGCAGGACATGACCTAATGCTGACTGCAAGAGCCATTTGGGAACTCTCAAGTAGGACACCTTTTAACTTTGAAATATGACGACTGCATTAATCGTCCTGTCCACGTTTTCCCAAGCCCTCCACAAATATGCCTTCATCTTCCAAGTGAAGTTTCCCTTTCGGCCATCTGATAAACCATGCTGGCAAAATTTTACCGGAAAGCTCTCTGCACACACAACATAAAGTGCAACCAGTTCTTTTTAAATGTTCAAAGCATGTCAACATATGTGAGTGTCTGAAACTTCATCCCACAGCACTTCCCTTTGGTGTCTGTGTGTGTGGCATGCATGCTGTCAAACTTAGTCTATGTGTGCGCGCTAGGTCCATGCAGCAGAGCAGATCTCCAGTCATCTTGGTTAATCCTTGCCACTGGATCAAGACCTAGCTCTGTCAAGCCTGTGGGGTGGCTGGTGTGCAACGGTCACCACACGTTAAAAAAATTCACGCACAGGCATCTTCCACCCCCTCAATTGGAGTTCAGGTACTGGAACATCGGGTCCTTCATCGAAACACCTGTGAACTCGTGGAAGCAAGTCATCCTCGTTCGAGGGACCGCCTGTGATGAATCCTTCTCCGACACCTCAACATCATTTGCCCACCTTCGTTCCATGGGCTACAACCTTCACTTTTGAGCTTATCAGCCAAAAATGGGTGTTATTTCCGGCGTGGGTTTTCAGATCGGCAGTTTCTTGCCCATTCTCAAAACACCCAGTTTCCATTTTCGAAAATGGGCGTTACCGCGAGCGATATCAAATGGGCGGTAGCGTAAAATTTTTCTGACCTCCTGCCGCAAAGTGTGGTCGTCCTTAGCAACGGCATGGCAGTGCTCGATTCCTGCGATTCAGGAGGTCAAGGGTCACCATGACATGTGCAAAAGAGGGGACAGAGAGAGAGGGAGCTCAGAGGCACTGAATGCGTGCCTGGCTGTGGTGTGTACTTGTCTGGATGTTGTGGGAGGAACGACGGAGATTCACCAGCACCAAAAATACCACTAAGCTCCAAGAACAGAGTTGGCACCGAGTTTTTGTCCAACAAATAACATAAAATGGAAGGGATGGAGGAGGCCCAGGAGCTGGTAACCAGGAACACTGGTGGCAGAGGGCACCCAGTGATCCCGGAGCACCGCACTGCACCCCAAGGTGACGCACCCCCATTGCCAACCACACATGAGGGCCAGCAGCAACATATTGCTTATGGATCGGAGCACACTCCCACCTCGGGACCGTCCTCTCCCGTAGCCGTCCAAGGAGCGCTTTGGCTGTCATCCCCGCCACCGCCCCCCCAACAATGAAGCATCACCTGAGGACCTCCTCGGTCAGGAGGCTTGGAGTTAGGTGGGTATGCTCTTTACGAGTTGCCAGGTTAATATTGAATTTCGGCGTTAATTCCGTGCGGAAAGTAATGCTGGGCGAAATTATGGGCGTTGAATTCGCCCATCCTGCTGATTCCGCCCAAAAATTGTGGGCGGGCAGTAATATTTTTTCTCGGCGTTAACCACATGGGGAAAGTAACGCTCGTTGATAGGTTTCCGAAAAATGTCCACCAGTTTCCATTTTGTGCCAAAATGGACGATATAGGGGCGTTATACATCATTTCAGCGGTAAAATGGGCGTTAAGTGGGCGTTAAGCAGTCAAAAAAAGTGGAGGTTCTAGCCCCCTATCCCTTGATACCCTCACCTAACAAAAAATTGGAGCACGTGTGTGTTGTGTATGGAGAAAGAGTCAGAGTGAACACTGTGAGCTCAAAGTAAAGTGTGACCTTAGTCTTTTATTGCAGGTCTCCAGAGTGCCTCTCCAACCTGTGAAGCCTCCTTAAATACCTGTGCTCCCAAGGGATTATGGGATCCCTTGGGACTCCAGGGGATGAGCCCTCTGGTGGCTATACAGAGTAAGTACAAGGCCACATATATAACAACACTCTCCCCCAAAATCAATAGTGTAACTATTTACAATGTGAGTCAATCTGGGGCCATTCTTAAGGTGGTTGATCGTCTTGGTGTGAAAGCTGGTGTTGTTGAATCAGTTGTTGGACCCTCGCTGGGCTGCTGTGCAGCTGGCCTTGCTGGGCTGCCTGGTGTGTTGGGCCCTGCTGGGCTGCTGTGGATGATGGGTTCTGCTTCGTGGTCAACCGTGGTACCGGTTGCCACTGGTGTGTATGTTGAGGGATCAAAAAAGGCAGTGTCCAAGGTGGGTTGCTCAGGATAGTCTGTAAATCTGTGTTTGATTTGGTCCAAGTGTTTCCGGTGAATGAGTCCATTTGAAAGTTTGACCCAAAACACCCTGCTCCCCTCTTTGGCCACGGTAGTGCCGGGAAGCCACTTGGAACCTTGTCCATAACTTAATACAAATGCAGGATCATTGATTTCAATCTCGCGTGACACATTTGCGCGATCATGGTATGTATTTTGTTGAAGCCGCCTGCTCTCTACCTGTTCATGTAGATCAGGGTGAACTATCGAGAGCCTTGTCTTAAGTGCTCTTTTCATGAGCAGTTCAGCAGCTGGGATCCCGTGAGTGAGTGGGGTCTCGTACAGTAGCTTAGCAGGACTCGGGATAGGCGAGTCTGCAGTGAGCCTTCAGTTACCCTCTTCAAGCCTTGCCTGATGGTTTGCATTGCTCTCTCTGCCTGACCATTGGATGCTGGTTTAAATGGGGCAGATGTGACATGTTTGATCCCGTTACAGGTCATAAATTCTTTGAACTCAGCACTGGTAAAACATGGCCCATTGTCGCTCACCGGGACATCGGGTAGGCCGTGTGTGGCAAACATGGCCCGCAGGCTTTCAGTAGTGGCAGCGGACGTGCTAGCTGACATTATCTCACATTCAATCCACTTGGAGTACGCGTCTAAAACCACAAGGAACATTTTAATCAAGAACGGGCCTGCAAAGTCGACGTGCAGAACATGGTTTGGAGGGCCAAGACCATAAACTTAACGACGTCTCCCTGGGTACATTGCTTAACTGCGAGCATGTAGTAGATCTGTGAACGCAGGACTCTAAGTCCACATCAATACCGGGCCACCACACGTGGGATCTGGCTATCGCTTTCATCATTATGATGCCTGGGTGGGTACTGTGGAGATCATTGATGAAGGTGTCTCTGCCCTTCTTGGGGACCACTACTCGATTGCCCCACAGAAGGCAGTGTGCCTGTATAGACATTTCATCTTTGCGCCGCTGGAACGGCTTTATCTCTTCCTGCATTTCCACTGGGACACTGGACCAACTCCCGTGAAGCATACAATTTTTGACTAGAGATAATAAGGTGTCCTGGCTTGTCCAGGTTTTGATTTGCCGAGTGACGGGTGATTGCTCACTTTCAAATGCTTCCATAACCATGGTTAGATCTGCGGGCTGCGCCATTTCCACCCCCGTGGTGGGCAATGGCAGCCTACTGACAGCATCGGCACAGTTTTCTGAGCCTGCCTGTGGCGGATGGCATAGTTGTATGTGGACAACGTTACCGCCCATCTCTGGATGCGGGCCGATGCGTTGGTATTTATCCCTTTACTCTCGGAAAACAGGGATATAAGTGGCTTATGGTCAGTTTCCAATTCGAATTTTAGCTCAAACAGGTATTGATGCATTTTCTCTACCCCATAGGCACAGGCTAACGCTTCTTTCTCAATCATGCTGTAGGCTCTCTCAGCCTTAGACAGACTCCTGGAGGCATAAGCAACCGGTTGCAGTTTGCCGAAATCATTAGCTTGTTGCGATACATACCCGACGCCATATGACGACGCTTCACATGCTAGTACCAAACGCTTACATGGATCATACAACACAAGCAATTTGTTTGAGCATAACAATTTTCTCGCTTTTACAAAGGCATTTTCTTGGCTTTTGCCCCAAACCCATCGCCCCTTTTCGTAGTATGATATGTAGTGGTTCTAGCAGTGTTCTGAGACCCGGTAAGAAGTTTCCAAAGTAGTTCAAGAGTCCCAGAAATGACCGCAGCTCCGTCATGTTCTGTGGCCTCGGTGCGTTCTCGATTGCCTCCGTCTTCGCGTTGGTGGGCCTGATGCCGTCTGCCGCAATCCTCCTTCCCAGGAACTCCACTTCAGGTGCCAGGAAAACGCACTTCAAGCGTTTTAACCTGAGCCCCACGTGGTTGAGTCGACTAAGAACCTCTTCCAGGTTCTGCAGGTGCTCGACTGTGTTCCGACCTGTGACCAAGATGTCGACCTGGAAGACCACGGTGTGCGGGACCGACTTCAGTAAACTTTCCATGTTTCTCTGGAATATTGCCGCCTGCTGATCGGATTCCAAACGGGCATCTGTTATAAACAAAAAGATCTTTGTGCGTGTTGATGCAGGTGAGGACCTTCGATGATTCCTCCAGTTCCTGCGTCATGTAGGCTGAAGTCAGATCCAGCTTCGTGAACGTCTTTCCTCCCGCCGGTGTTGCAAAGAGGTCTTCGGCCTTTGGTAGTGGGCATTGGTCCTGCAGGGAGAAACGATTGATAGTTACTTTGTAATCGCCACAGATTCTGACGGTGCCGTTTCCCTTGAGGACTGGGACAATAGGACTGGCCCACTCGCTGAACTCGATCGGTGAAATGATGCCCTCTCTTTGCAGCCGGTCTAGCTCGATCTCTACCCTTTCTCTCATCATGTACGGTACTGCTCTCGCCTTGTGATGGATGGGTCGCTCCCCCGGAATTAGGTGGATCTGCACTTTTGCTCCTTGGAATTTCCCGATGTCTGGTTCGAACAGTGAAGGAAATTTGTTTAAGACCTGGGCACACGAAGTGTCGATAGCGCTCAGACGTTGTCCCAGTTCCAGCGTATCTTTCCCAGCCAGCTCCTGCTAAGCAGCGTGGGACCATCGCCCGGTACCACCCAGAGTGGTAGCTTGTGCACCGCTCCATCGTAGGAGACCTTTACGGTAGCACTGCCGATTACCAGAATCAGTTCTTTTGTGTAAGTTCTTAGTTTCGTGCGAACTGGAGTTAAGACTGGCCTTGAGGCCTTGTTGCATCACAATCTTTCGAAAGTCTTTTTGCCCATGATGGACTGGCTCGCGCCCGTGCCCAGCTCCATTGACACCGGGAGTCCATTTAGTTCAGCATTCAGCATTATCGGGGGACAATTTGTGGTGAATGTGCGCACCCCATGTACCTCTGCATCCTCGATCTGAGGCTCTGGTTCGTCGTGATCCTCCGTGGATCTGTCCTCCTCTGCAACATGGTGGTTTGCAGGTTTATCAGGATTTGCAGCTTGCCTGCACACTCGTTGAAGGTGTCCCATTGTTCCACAGCCCTTGCAAATGTACTCTTTGAAGCAGCATGAATGGAAACGATGATCACCCCCGCAGCGCCAACAAGGTGTTAATGGCCTTGCATTCATCACCCTTGGTGGTGGACTCTGAGTCATCTGCGGACGTGTAGCTGCAGGTATGTGTGACCTGCCCTGTACATTACGATTCAAAAACAACATCACTTTGTTCACAGTATTTGTAGCAGCACTTGTGTGCTGAGAGATTTGCTTCGTATTGTCACTGGTGGCAATGAACGTCTGGGCTATCGCTATGGCCTCACTCAAGGTTGGGGTCTCTACAGTCAAAAGTTTGCGAAGTATGATTTCGTGGCCAATGCCAAGTACGAAATAATCTCTGAGCATGTGCTCCAAATGTCCTTCAAATTCGCAATGTCCTGCAAGGTGTCTTAGCTTGGCGACATAACTCACCACTTCCTGGCCTTCAGACCTCTTGTAGATGTAGACCCGGTACCTCGCTATCAGAATGTTTTCCTTCGAGTTCAAATGCTCTCGGACCAGTGTGCACAAATCGTCGTACGATTTCTCTGTGGGATTCTTCATGAGGCCATACGTTGGTGCTCCACAGGCGATGAGGAGGATCGCCCGTCGTTTGGCAGCGCTCTCTTCCCCATCTAGCTCGTTGGCCATGAAGTATCGGTCGAGTCGCTCCACAAAAGTTTCCCAATCATCTCCCTCCGAAAATTTCTCCAGGATGCCCGCTGTTCTCTGCATCTTTGGGTTCGCGATCTGTATCTCGTCGCCAGTTGTTGTGTATGGAGAAAGAGTCAGCCTGAACACTGTGAGCTCAAAGTAAAGTGTGACCTTAGTCTTTTATTGCAGGTCTCCAGAGTGCCTCTCCAACCTGTGAAGCCTCCTTAAATACCTGTGGGATCCCTTGGGACTCCAGGGGATGAGCCCTCTGGTGGCTGTACAGAGTAAATACAAGTCCACATATATCACATTGTGAAAGATCACCCACCAGCTCAGTGTGCTGACTCCATACTGAAGCCAACATTATGTAGTTGGTTGACCATATTTTCTAAACCCAATCCGGGGACACACAGAGTGGGAGCCCAGCCAAGTCGCCCGGTCGGAAAGTGTATGTTGCGCAGCGTAGCGAGGCAAGCATTTTTTAGCAGCCTATATTTTAACAGTTGCAAATATAAACGACAAATGTGAAACGCATGTGCATATAATTGCGAGGGATGTGACATGACACAATTGGAGCGCACTCAGACACTGTTTACAATTAATACAATAACACTGTTCAGGAAGGTCAGCTTTTTGGCCCCACTGTCTATGCGACTTGTTCAGAAAATCTCTTTCATCACATCACTTGCCGAAGTCATTTATTTTTCACAGAGTTATCAATGATTGTTGCGCTATCTCCGCGTTTCAAGAAAACCCATGTGACGACTTTGTTGCTTCTGCTAGTGGAATACGCGTAGGGATTAAACTCCATCAACCAGCACACAGTCAACGGTAATGTGGATATGTAGAACAGGTGCTCTTTTGCACGCTGGTTCCAGGAGATGAAAGATCACACGGATCATTTGTTCAGGTTCCTATTTTTAGTTTGCACACTGATGACCACAAAGTGCAACCAAGCAGTCCCCACCCGTTACTTCAAGCTTTCTGTACACTGACTGACACCCTGCTCTCCCTCGCTACTGCCTCGCAACACTTCTTGTGTTGTCAGTTTGCTCGCCTGACACCCAATCCTGGATCAGCCATAAACTCCTCCAGTTAAACATTCTGAACACTCAAGCCATTGTTTTCAGCTCCACCACAAACTCGGTTTATTGGCCACCGATTCATAAGTACATAAGAAAAAGGACCAGGAGTCGGCCATTCGGCCCCTCGAGCTTGCTCTGCCCTTCAATAAGATCATGGCTGTTCTGATCATGGACTCAGCTCCACTTCCCTGCCCGCTTCCCACAAACCTTTACTCCCTTATCGCTCAAAGATTTGTCTATCTCCGCCTTAAATATATTTAATAACACAGCCTCTGGGGCAGAGAAATCCATAGCTTTATAATCCTCCGAGAAGAAATTTCTCCTCATCTCAGTTTTAATTCCTTCTCCGTTCCCTGACCACTATCTCAGGTTGAACCGAAGAGTTTGCCAGCACAGAGTCCCTGCAATGAGCTTCCAACTCCAGCATCCTCACAATCACAAAAATCCACCCCCATAACATTACCCAGCTCCGTTCCTGATTCCGCCCACCTTCCCTCCTGTAGCCGAGGGTTTTTTTTTAAACTGCTTTCAGAATGTTCTCCAGTGTATGTATTACAGAGATTTGAATGTTCTCACCAACAACACATGGAAGGAGCTCACAGACTAATTTGTCACGAAGATTAGGACCATCCGCTATCTACCTCTGCCACATCCCTGTAGTGTATTTGCTTCATGGGTTCTTTGCTTAAGAATTCACAGCTACACATTTGCTGTAAAGAACTATCTGGTTTATTAACAAAGGTTTAACAATCAAACTGAACCCGACCAGTTCACCCACCAGGCTCACAATGCACACCTCATCGTGGAGAATCTGAACTCAATTAACTGGGGTTTTATGGACTCTTGTGAACATCACGTGACTGGCTAAGCCACTCACAGTGCAACAGCTCCACAAGCCTGTGAACATGCTCACAAGTGCATAGATTACACCCCCCAATCTCCTTGTCCACCCGAGCCAAACCTCTCCCAAGGCTCCCCTGTCCCTGAACCCATGAAACACAAAAGGTTAGTATGCAGGTACAGCAAGGGATCAGGAAGGTCAATGGAATCTTGGCCTTTATTGCAAAAGGGATGGAGTATAAAAGCAGGGAAGTCTTGCTACAGTTATACAGGGTATTGGTGAGGCCACACCTGGAATACTGCGTGCAGTTTTGATTTCCATATTTACGAAAGGATAGACTTGTTTTGGAGGCAGTTCAGAGAAGATTCACTAGGTTGATTCTGGAGATGAGGGGCTTGACTTATGAGGAAAGGTTGAGTAGGTTGGGCCTCTACTCATTGGAATTCAGAAGAATGAGAGGTGATCTTATTGAAACGTATAAGATTATGGGGGGGCTTGACAAGGTTGATACAGAGAGGATGTTTCTACTGATGGGGGAGACTAGAAACAGGGGACATAATGTTAGAATAAGGGGCCGCCCATTTAAAACTGAGATGAGGAGAAATTTATTCTCTCAGAGGTTTGTGGATCTGTGGAATTCGCTGCCTCAGAGAGCTGTGGAAGCTGGGACATTGAATAATTTAAGACAGAGATAGACAGTTTCTTAACCAATAAGGGAATAAGGGGTTATGGGGAGCAGACGGGGAAGTGGATCTGAGTCCATGAGCGGATCAGCCATGGTATTAAATGGCGGAGCAGGCTCGAGGGGCTGTATAGCCGACTCCTGCTCCTATTTCTTATGTTCTTATGTTCTTATGTCTTTCTCTAGTTTCTCCCGTACTTCCTGCTCTTTCTATGTGAATGATACCAGCTTCCTGGCTCGCTTGACCCCAGCCCCACTAAACTGTTGGCCACTAATGTACCGCTGGTGTTTAATTCAGTATTTGTGGCACCGGGTGGCGGCAGCAAGATTTTATCGGCGGAATTTCACCATCGGGGGGGGGGGGGAATATAGGCGGTGCACGCTCTGATGATGCACTTGGACGGATCGGCAGTAGCGGAGTGGTAGCGGGGGGAGTGGGTCAACGCCGGGATACCACAGGAACGGAATTTTTAAAATGGCGGCCATTCCACGAAAAATCGGCGGCCATTGCACTCTGTAGCATGGCCGTCAATTTCCGGCGGTAACAGGCCTGAAGAGAAGGGGCAATTTTGGCCCCAATAAGTTTTAGCATGCTGTACAGACCATCACATGCAAACCCACATCTGAGCTCCCCTGATGTTCTCTCTTAGTCTTCCAGCAGGAGTTGCTGGATACCAGGGGAACTGAGGCCAGGCGTAGTGTCCTCGTCTCTCCCAGCTGAGGTCAGATACCTCAGCACAGACCAGGGGTTAAACCTAGCAATTTCCTGATTTGTATGACTCAGCTATTCATCAGCTCATGAAGCCTCTGGATGGTGTTTCTGGCTGTTATTATCCTTGTAAATGATTTAACTCGTCCATTTCTAGTGAGAAGATGACTGCATAAAGTCACCATCTGTTATATAAGAAGACTATAGATATACTCTCTGTGTAGTCACTGTATCATTGCATAAGATGGAGACTTGTTACCTGATGTACTATCAATAAGGTTTACACTGTGTATATACTATGCTGGCACCACTAGAGGGTGCAACTGGTGGAGACTGGGGTTTCCTGTCCCTGTGGCAGAGGCTGTCCACCAGAGGGCACTGCGGTGGGAGACCTGAGTATCACCTGCCTAAGTGTGCAGGGCCCAGTATAAAAGGCTGCCCACCATGTTTGTGCCTCACTCTGGAGTTAGGAATAAAGGACCAAGGTCACCACAGTTTGCGTACAACACATTGCCTCGTGGAGTCATTCACAAGTACATTACAGACATAACATCATCATCATAGGCAGTCCCTCGAATGAGGATGACTTGCTTCCGCATGAGTTCACAGATGTTTCATTGAAGGACCTGGTATTCCAGTCCTGAACTCCAATTGAGAGGGTGGAAGCTGCCTGTGCGTGGATATTTTTAACGTGGAGTGGCCGTTGCACACCAGCCACCACACGGGCTCGACAGAGCTAGGCCTTAATCCAGTAGCAAAAGTTAACCAGGACGACTGGAGACCTGCTCTGCTGCACGGACCTCGTGCGCACTGCACAAAGTGATCAGGCCCACTGGTTGAATCAGAACAGGCTGGATGTGGAAATGTAATGAGTATTCTTCTGTGGATGGGGATCATTGTGCTTCATCGGGTAGCCATGGCCTCTGAATGAAGTCCGCACGGAGCCCTGAATGTAATAAAACGTGTGTGCTTTTGTGTTGCCTTCCCTTTAATTAGTTCAGTTTGGCAGTGGTTGAAAGGCCAGTAAGTCTGCCACTTAATTCTTCAAAGTGCATGTTGAACATTCACAAAGTTCAGAGCCTTGAAATGTCAGGAGCCCAAACTGTTGGTCTGAACATTTTGAGATCATTCAAGAAACAGAGTAGCTTTTAATAGTCTTGACTTTGTATCACTGTTGAATCACAGTACAACATATAAAAATAGAACGTGTTCACTACTATGGAGTACCTATGTATTGCCATTTGTGTGGATTCAAACATTTCATCTTTGACTCGAACCCGACCTTGGTACAAGATGCCCTTAAATGCTGAGGGAAAATCAGGCTTATTTTAGTTCAGTCACTCGGATTAAATTCATTAAGTGACAGTAGATAATTTTCATTCCTCCTTCCTAATGTTTTGAAATGGGAAATATTTAAGATGTGTTGCTATTGGTAAACCTCTCGTGGCGCTAAGTGCTGTTTTATAACGGGCGTGTTATCAACCACGTGTGATCGGGGAAGTGTTAAAGGGTGAAAGTAGCGCAGGTGCATGCTGTACGCAAGATTTCTCATCTTAGTGTTTGTTACGTTTAGAATAACTCCACAAGACTGTATATCTTAAGCTCAAAACTGTTGTGACCTTGGTCTCTTTATTGTAACTCCAGAGTGAGGAGGCTGCCTTTTATACCTGTTTGCCCAGGGTGTGCAGGTGACCCTTGGGTCTCCCACAGGTGCGCCCCCTGGTGGCAAGTCTTACACTTTGGTAATGTTTACATACACAACAGTGTTGCTGTTTTTTTCTGTCTCTGTCTCCTCTTCAGCTTCTCTCTTCCCCCTTTCTCTTCTCTGCATGTGTCTCTCCGCGTCCCTTCACCTTTCTCCTCACGGTAGAGTGAGTTTCGAAAGGCTCTTCCAACTCGGTCGCCATCTTGTAGACCTTAAAAAAAAAGCTTATGTAATGTATGCACCTGTGAGTATGCTCACAGGTTTGTAGAGCAGTTGCTAGGACTGCTCCTGGGCAAGGCCAAGGGGGCCATCAGCCGGTCCAGGCAGCGGGCGGTCGAGGGGGCCCGACTGCCTGCCTCTCTTCCGCGGTTACATCCGAGCCAGGGTGTCCCTGGAGATGGAGCACACAGTGTCCACCGGTACACTCACGCCCTTCCACGAGAGGTGGGCGCCGGAGGGACTGGAGTGCATCATCACCCCCGGCAACCAAATTTTAATTTGATTTTATGTCTGAATGTTAATTTATTTAATTTGCCGGTTTTAGTGCCCCCACCCTTTTAGCTAGGGGACACTTGTATAATTTGTGTTTTAGTGCCCTCAAAAAAAAGAGAAAAAAGACAAAAAAAAGGGGGGTACTTGAAAAGTTATTGGAGTGTGCCCCCCCCCACCCCCTCTTTAATCAGGGGGTACTTGATTATTAGTTTACAACAAAAGAGTTGTAGAGCTGATGCATTGTGAGTGGCTTAGCCTGCCACGTGATGTTCAGAAGACTCAATAAAACCCCAGCCAGTTGGGTTCGGGGGATCCACGATGAGGCAGGCGGTTGTGAGCCTAGTGGATGAACTGGTAATGTGTAGTGTGATTATTAAACCTTTGTTAATAAACCAACTAGTTCTTAATAGCAATGTGTTGCTATTAATTCTTAAGCCAAGAACCCATGAAGCAAATACATTGCATTTATATTCATCGGCTGACTGTGGGCAATTGCAATGGGTCATATGCTAGTGAATGGATAAGCATAACAGCAAGGCGTAAAGGAAATAAGCATGTCAGGAATATATTACAGTATGACATGAAGTAGGCATACATGCCAGATTATATTTGTTATGGTTGTAATGTACTTATGAATGGCTCCATGAGGCAGTGTGTTGTACTCAAACTGTAGTGACCTTGGTCCTTTATTCGTAACATCAGAGTGAGGCAGCCGCATGGTGGCTAGCCTTTTATACAGCCCCTGCCACCAGGGCAGGAAACCCCGGGCTCCACCAGTTGCACCCTCTAGTGGTGTCAGCATGTATATACACAGTGTAAACCTTATTGATAGTACATCAGGTAAACAAGTCTCCATCTTATGCAACTATACAGTGACTACAGAGAGTATATCAATAGTCTGCATATATAACAATATTGCTTATATGTTTATCTTGCTGGATTTAAGTATAATAATACATACTGTTTTTTTTATTTATTCGTCCATGGGATGTGGGCGTCGCTGACAAGGCCGGCATTTATTGCCCATCCCTAATTGCCCCTTGAGAAGGTGGTGGTGAGCCGCCTAGAGACGCTGCAGTCCATGTGGTGAAGGTACTCCCACAGTTCCGATAGGGAGGGTGGCGGTTTGGTATGACTGAGTGTGTCGCTGGGCCATTTCAGAGGGCAGTTAAGAGTCAACCACATTGCTGTGGGTCTGGAGTCACATATAGGCCCAGACTGGGTAAGGACTTCAGATTTCCTTCCCTAAAGGACATTAGTGAACCAGTTGGGTTTTTACGACAATCCGGTAGTTTCACGGTCACCATTAAAAAAAAATTCCAGATTAATTTAGTAGGCCTGAATTTAAATTTCCCAGTTGCTGTGGTGGGATTTGAACTCACGATCATTAGTCCAGGCCTCGGGATTTCTAGTTCCAGTTATATAACCACTTTGCTACTGTTGTATGAAATAGTTCTACCCTTTGAAACACAGATGATATTTTACAGTTGGTCATTTTTATAAATCAAAGGCAACGGGCCAAATTGGATCAGCTGCGACACAGCTGGAGGAGAACTGTTCCCTTGTAACCAAAGCCCTAAAAGAGGAATTTGAAAGGGGGAAGGAAGGGCAGGAAAGACGCCAAGTATTTGCATGGTGCCTTATTACTATTGTGTAATACAACCCTTGCGGGGTGAAGTGGGATGAGTCGGACTAATATCATAGTAGCAATGCTTGAATCTTTGAAATAAAAGTTGTAACTGGGATTAGACGACAAGTTAGTAGGCTGTACCGGTTCCTTGTGCAGGTATGTTGGGATACTTAACCAACAGTATCTTTAGAGACAGCTGGCTCATTCAGAAGCTTTGGCAAATATATTACTCATTGTTATTCTCAGAACAAGGAGAACAGGGAGAATCGGAGGCCAGACAGGAGTTACCATGGGAATGGGAGGCCCAAGGCTAGAAAGTTCAGATAATAGGGAACATCTGCTGGGCCTGCAGGACTGGGTTGTGAAACTCGTCATGTAAAACAATTGCTGGAGTTGTGTGGGTAATGATTTATGACTGTCACAAAACCAAGTTGCGGGAATTTGTGTACGACAAGGGCTAGATTTCCGCCAGGTTTGTGTCCGGGTTTTCCGCCTGGGCGAATCGCCAAAACGTCCTTTTTTTTGGCGCTAAACGAGCCGCACAGCATTTTACGCCCGGGCGGAAATTTCGGCAGTGGATTTGCGGCGGCGCTAAAACTTAGCGCCCGTCCGATGTTTTCGCCGTTTGGATGATATCGGTCAGCGTGCAACGCTGAGCTAGCGCCCCGGACGAAAAGTTCGGCGATATCACCCAATTTACCGTCCGCCCAGCAACCCGCCAGCAAAAACCAGTCGAACTCCAGGCACATCCAACGCTAACGCCGCCATTTTAAAAATAGAACAGAAGTTCAGTGCATCAAAGGATTGGGAGAAGAAGGCTGCGTTTTACACAGTGAAGTTTTATGTGAGTTTATAGTTTGTTTTAAAGGATATTTAAGGACATTTTAAAAAAATGGGGGCTGTACTATGTCAGCCATTAATCCTGGCTGCTGTATTTATACAGCGTCGAGCTGCAAGAAGGCTTATTGATGAGCATTTTGAGTGTAATCGAAGAGCTCGCAGATGTATGGGGAGGAGGCCTTACCCTCCCACAAATTTGCAGACAACAGTGCTCATAGCTGCAGCTCTCTGAGGCACAGTGAATTAGGCAGCTGTGCTTCCGAAAAGTGGTGGACGCAGAGATATGCCAGCTCATAGAAGCAGACCTACAGCCGACCAGCGGCAAACGGATTGCACTGCCCGTCGAAGTGAAGGTGACTGCGGCACTTGCCTTCTATGCCTCCGGCTCCTTCCAGGCATCAGCAGGGGACATATGCTCCATCTCCCAGCACGCTACACATTGCCGCATTCATCAGGTGACGACTGCACTGTACGCACACAGGATGGACTTCATTAACTTCCCAATGACCGAGGAGGCCCAAAGTGAGAGGGCCGTAGGTTTTGGACGAATTGCTGGCTTCCCCAAGGTTCAGGGTGCCATTGACTGTATGCACATCGCCCTGCGAGCACCTTTACTCAATACAGAGGTTTACCGAAACCGAAAGGGATGCCACTCCCTGAATGTAAAGATCGCCTGTGACCCTACTCAGCGCATCATGGCAGTCAATGCCCAATATCTAGGCAGCATGCATGATGCTTTCATCTTGCGTGAGAGCAGTGTCTCACATATGTTCCAGCGTCAACCACAAGGCCAGAGCTGGATGCTCGGGGGACAAAGGCTACGGCCTCACCACCTGGCTCATGAACCCTCAGACAGAAGCTGAGCATCGCTATAATGAGAGCCATGCAGCCACACGCAACATCGTCGAACAGTCAATTGGAGTGCTCAAGCAGCGCTTCCGATGCCCGGACCACTCTGGAGGCTGCCTGCAATACTCCCCTCAGCAGGTCTCTGAGTTCATTGTGGTGTGCTGCGTGCTACACAACTGAGCCATCATGAAGGGACAGGATTTGCCAATGGGGATTGCAGGACCACCTCAGGAGAGAGGGGAGGAGGAGGAGGACGATGAGGAGGAGGAAGACGAGGAAGGGGAGCCTGGGGAGGGACCCATGCCACCACTCCCACCACCATCACTGGGGAGGCCTCGTGGAACATTCACTACTGCAAAAGCCTTACATCAGCAGCTCATAATTCAACACTTTGCTTGAAGAGTGAGTGGTGCATTTGACCATTGCCTGGCCCCTCCACGCCACCATGTTGACTATTCCCACTCTCATTCTGCAAATGAGACACTACACAGGAATGGTTAAGGTGAACAAGAGAATTTAACAAACATTGTAACCGTATTAAAAATGATTTTCAAACTTAATTATCATTTATTAAACATCGAACTTGAACTTGAGCAAGTTATTATTTAAATGGAGAAAAATTGCAAAGTGCTGCAGTACAGCAGGACCTGGAGGTACTTGTGCATGAAACACAAAAGGTTAGTGTGCAGGTACATGCAGGAAAGCCACTGGAAACTTGGCCTTTATTGCAAAAGGGGATGGAGTATAAAAGCAGGGAAGTCTTGCTACAGTTATACAAGGTATTGGTGAGGTCACACCTGGAATACTGCGTGCAGTTTTGGTTTCCATATTTACGAAAGGATATACTTGCTTGGGAGGCAGTTCAGAGAAGGTTCACTAGGTTGATTCCGGGGATGAGGAGGTTGACTTATGAGGAAAGGTTGAGTAGGTTGGGCCTCTACTGATTGGAATTCAGAAGAATGAGAGGCGATCTTATCGAAACGTATAAGATTATGAGGGGGTTTGACATGGTGGATGCAGAGAGGATGTTTCCATTGATGGGGGAGACTAGAACTAGAGGACATAATCTTAAAATAAGGGGCCACCCATTTAAAACTGAGATGAGGAGAAATTTCTTCTCTCAGCGGGTTGTAAATCTGTGGAATTCGCTGCCTCAGAGAGCTGTGGAAGCTGGGACATTGAATAAATTTAAGACAGAAGTAGACAGTTTCTTAACCGATAAGGGGATAAGGGGTTATGGGGAGCGGGCAGGGAAGTGGAGCTGAGTCCATGATCAGATCAGCCATGATCTTATTAAATGGCGGAGCAGGCTCGAGGGGCCATATGTCCTACTCCTGCTCCTATTTCTTATGTTCTTATGTTTGAACAGAATTCTTAAACTTTTAAAACTTTAATAAAATAACAACAACAAAACAACAAAACAACAACCCCTGCACCGAACGTCTTTTACCTCCGGCTCTTGCCCCCCTCACCCTAAACCCCTTCCCTCGTGTCACGACCTAACTCAAGGTGGCACCAAGAGTTGGTGCAGCAAGGTGGCCAGAGTCCTGCTGTATTGGGGGGAGAGACAAAGGAGACGCTATGTGATAGGTCCTTACTACACAGTATAAATGCACACGAGGCCCATGCTTGAGAGAAGGTCAGCCGGTGACCTGTCCTTTATTCCTTAGCACTCAAGTGATGAAGGTGGGTGGAGCTTCCCCTTTTATACCTGAAGGTCCAGGTTAGGAATGTCTCCCACCTAGTGGTCAGTGTTCTCACGGTGTACAACTTAGGTCAGTTTATACATGGGTTACAATGCTGGTTGAATACATGACACTATGTGTGGATCCACTGGAGAAGCTCGGGGTACGGAAGGCCCGGCTTCTGACTGGCGAGCCTCTTCTGAGCGCCATGACTCACAGGTGGTGTGGGTCTGGGTGTGACACTGGGCACTGCAGTGTCACAGGTGGTGGGCATCAATTGGGGGTGGGCATTGAGAGCCTCGGTAGTTTTGAGACTCGCAGCGACAATCTGCGACCCGACCTCTGTCAACATTGCGGGTAGTGCCGCAATGCTTGCGGGAATCCTACCCAATACCTCGAGGAGCTGTCGGGTGAGCTGGATGCTCTCCCGGGACAGTCCCACCATGTCCAGTTGTGCATCCGCCTGTCTGTCAGCAGAGCGACTTTGCTGACTCACCCTCCGGAGAGGTGGCATACGGGATTCGACCCCGGGAGTGCGTTGCTGCACGCCACTAATACTCGGGGCCTCGGATGGCTCAAAGCCCAGGAATGTTTCTTCCTCGGACGAGGTGTTGACCGGTGGTATAAGAGGTGTCGAGTGTATCGGCCCCCACACACCCCACTCCCGGAGTAGGCTGCCCCGTCGACTCCTCTCCTTCAAGTTCCTCGTCCTCGCCCTCGTCCTGCCGCCTCCCCCCCCACATGATGGCTTGAGGTGGAGGCTTCCATTAAAGGATTTGGCACATGTGACACCTCATCTGGAAGTAGAAAGCAACAGACGAGTGGTTAGCAGCAGGGGAGGGGGCAGGGTGACATGAGTAAGGTCACATAGCACAGGCTCATACCACCGCGAACCATTATATGTAATCCAGAGACACTGCATCACATTGCCCCAAGCCTGGTCTACAGGCACTGCATCACATTGCCCCAACCCTAGACCACAGGCACTGCATCACATTGCCCCAACCCTAGACCACAGGCACTGCATCACATTGCCCCAACCCTAGACCACAGGCACTGCATCACATTGCCCCAACTCTTGCCCATAGGCACTGCATCACATTGCCCCAACTCTTGCCCATAGGCACTGCATCACATTGCCCCAACTCTTGCCCATAGGCACTGCATCACATTGCCCCAATCCTAGACCACAGGCACTGCATCACATTGCCCCAACCCTAGACCACAGGCACTGCATCACATTGCCCCAACCCTAGACCACAAGCACTGCATCACATTGCCCCAACCCTAGACCACAGGCACTGCATCACATTGCCCCAACCCTAGCCCACAGACACTGCATCACATTGCCCCAACCCTAGACCACAGACCCTGCATCACATTGCCCCAACCCTAGACCACAGGCACTGCATCACATTGCCCCAACCCTAGACCACAGGCACTGCATCACATTGCCCCAACCCTAGACCACAGACACTGCATCACATTGCCCCAACCCTAGTCCACAGACACTGCATCACATTGCCCCAACCCTAGACCACAGGCACTGCATCACATTGCCCCAACCCTAGTCCAGAGACACTACATCACATTGCCCCAACCCTCGACCACAGACACTGCATCACATTGCCCCAACCCTAGACCACAGACACTGCATCACATTGCCCCAACCCGAGACCACAGGCACTGCATCACATTGCCCCAACCCTAGACCACAGACACTGCATCACATTGCCCCAACCCTAGACCACAGGCACTGCATCACATTGCCCCAAACCTAGTCCACATGCACATTGCCCCAACCCAGCCCGGGGAGTGCGCAGGACTTACCCTCACTATTGAACAGGGGGTCAGCACCCTCACGGGCAGTTGCCCTCCCTGAGGCACCGATCAGACCAGCCACACTTTCCTCGATGTCTCTCAGAGGCATGCTTCTGGGTGGATCGCCGCCTGTTCGCCGCTGCTCCCGGCTGTTGTGGGACTTTCCCTGCAAAGATGACAATGGGAATGGTTACCAGAGGGCCCATCTGCTCTTGTGGCACACACAGATAGCCACCAAAGCACTTGTATCATACTGTGTGCATTTAATACAGTCCTCTGTTTAATGGCCCTGGAAGTTGCACGTGGTTCATGGGGAAGACAGCGAAGTGCAGAAACATCTTTTAAGATCTCAGAAAGCAATCTTAATACTGTGTAAAGTTCATTCATGGCAAATAAGGTGCAACACTAAGCCTGCCTATACCAACAGCATGAGAACCAATAGTGTGTCAGATTTATAATTTAAGTAATGAAGGAGTACATCAATAAAAATATTACTTCCTCTGACGACCCTGCAATGGTCATTAAACCTCTTGCGGCACTGTGTGTGGATCCTTCAGATGGTGTCGACATAGGAGACCTCCTATGCTGGCCCAAATTTTTCGAAAAACCGCTGGGAGTGGTCTACTTGCATCCCTCCTGTTTAATTCTGCCCCTTGCCTTTCAACAGCCGTGACAAGGGCCTCGTTTGCCTCACTGCTGAACTTTCTGGCTCTCTACCTGCTCCCATCTCCTTCCATCGGGAATCAAATTTTAAAATGGCTGACTCAGCCCTGGGTGTACTGCGCATGCTCGGGCACTCCCTGCCAGCTGACCATAAGCGCGGGAAGAAGAAAGAAAAAAAATTGCAATAAACATTTTTTTCGCGTGCACAGATGGTCCGATTTTTTTGGGGGTGTCGCAAATTTCGGCTTCGCCGCACAAATTCTGTTGCGCAATGCCAGCGTTATCGCTATCGCTAACGAAATTCACCGTTTGCCGAAATTTGCGAGCTCTGGCAGTAACGGTACCCTAGCGGTAAAAAAAATTTCCGCCGCAATTATCGCCCCAAAACGGGCGAAATCGCTAAAACCCGAAAATCTAGCCCTAAATATATGCTGCAAAACTCTGTATAATGGGGTGAGGTAACTCAGGCAACTGAGACCTGCTCCCTTGCATATGCTCGAATAAAGTCTTTACTTGCTCGGACCTCGCAGACGCGAGAGTGGTTATTTCACCACAACAGGGGTTTTGTTCTTGCCCAGTTTCTCCTCCGTTTGTGCAGGAAACAGACACCTTCAGATACCTCGCCCTGGAGGCAGATATTCATGTGAAGATGTGACTCAATTTTATGTTTCCCAGGAGTCTAAGGTGTCTTCAGCTGTCAACGAACCTCCAGATAAGTTTAATAGTTGACTCTCCTTTTCAGGATCAGCGATACTAAGCTCTTTCAGTTGTATGGAATACCAATCACCAACCCCAAGTTGTTTTGATGGAATAAAAGGTGGCAAATAAAGCAGCCAAAAACAAACATGGCTCCGGTTGGGGTGGAGTGAAGAATGTTTCGGTGTAAGGGGTGTCGCAGTTGTGAGGGACGGACTGGTTGGGCTGGGTGCTCTTTACCTTTCCGCTGCGCTATGTATGTGTACTGAGTCCGTGCAACAGAGCAGGTCTCCAGTCGTCCTGGTTAACTGTTGCCACTGGATAAAGACCCAGCTCTGTCAAGCCCATGTGGTGGCTGATGTGCAACGGGCACCACACGTTAAAAAAATCGGGAACACCCCATCAACCCCCCTCCCCCGCCCCCCAAATCACACGGGTTACATCTGATGCGTAGTGCAGGCTTCTGATAGAAACATAGACATAGAAAATAGGTGCAGGAGTAGGCCATTCGGCCCTTCGAGCCTGCACCGCCATTCAATGAGTTCATGGCTGAACATGCAACCTCAGTACCCCATTCCTGCTTTCTCGCCATACCCCTTGATCCCCCTAGTAGTAAGGACTACATCTAACTCCTTTTTGAATATATTTAGTGAATTGGCCTCAACAACTTTCTGTGGTAGAGAATTCCACAGGTTCACCACTCTCTGGGTGAAGAAGTTTCTCCTCATCTCGGTCCTAAATGGCTTACCCCTTATTCTTAGACTGTGACCCCTGGTTCTGGACTTCCTCAACATTGGGAACATTCTTCCTGCATCTAACCTGTCTAAACCCATCAGAATTTTAAACGTTTCTATGAGATCCCCTCTCATTCTTCTGAACTCCAGTGAATACAAGTCCAGTTGATTCAGTCTTTCTTGATATGTCAGTCCCACCATCCCGGGAATCAGTCTGGTGAACCTTCGCTACACTCCCTCAATAGCAAGAATGTCCTTCCTCAAGTTAGGAGACCAAAACTGTACACAATACTCCAGGTGTGGCCTCACCAAGGCCTTGTACAACTGTAGCAACACCTCCCTGCCCCTGTACTCAAATCCCCTCGCTATGAAGGCCAGCATGCCATTTGCTTTCTTAACCGCCTGCTGTACCTGCATGCCAACCTTCAATGACTGATGTACCATGACACCCAGGTCTCGTTGCACCTCCCCTTTTCCTAATCTGTCACCATTCAGATAATAGTCGGTCTCTCTGTTTTTACCACCAAAGTGGATAACCTCACATTTATCCACATTATACTTCATCTGCCACGCATTTGCCCACTCACCTAACCTATCCAAGTCACTCTGCAGCCTCATAGCGTCCTCCTCGCAGCTCGCACTGCCACCCAACTTAGTGTCATCCGCAAATTTGGAGATACTACATCTGATGCCTTCCGTATGCCTTCCACAGTCCCTACCACCCACCCCCGGGCATGTTTTGCAGTCGAGCCCTGAAGCCCCTGTGTCCGGGTGCGGGACCGATTCTGCCGGCCAACACTCCGACCCTCCAGCCCTGTCTGCAGAGGTTCGGTGGTCAGTTGAAAAAAAACTTACAGAATTCCATCAAACCTCCATTATAAGGTAAAAAAAAATGTAATCTTTATTGTGCATATTTAACTGTTCTTGACACCCTCCAAAACTTCGCTGAAAAACAATGGCGTCTTTCTGTGCTGCTTTTTCAATGGGCGCTGCTTTTTCTTAACTCACCAGAAGGTTTTTCGGGAGTGGCTACATACGCCAACCTGGGAGAAATTTTTTTGGGGAAAACTTCCATAATTGACAAAAACTGGCGCAGACACCAGGTTACGCCCCCATGACGCAAAAAAAAACCCCTTAAAAAATCATAACTGAGTTACGTGGCGCACGTTCCTCGGGGGAAACTTTATATTTTTAACTTACGCCAAAAAAAGTGACGCGCGCCAAAAAAACGGCGCAAATCACTGGGGAAAACTGAGCCCATCCGGATAGAAGTTCAATTCATTTGCGCAAACGAGTTGCTGACTCGGCGCGGCGCTATTAACGACTCCCGCCATATTGGGCCGGAACTTTAACGGCGGCGCTACAGCTTTGCGTCCGATCTCCTGCGCCCGGGGATCGTGACGTCATCACCGCGCGCATCGCCCCGTTAGCTCCCCAGCCCCGAAATTGACTTTCGCCCCCTACAGCAGCTGCGGGCAAAAACACCGGCAGCTGCAGGAGGTGCGTCTCGGGCGGCCGGCCGCTACGGGAACAAAAATTAAAGGTGAGGTGACGCTGCTTAAAACATACCTCTTTGACCAAGCTTTTGGCCATCTGCCGTAATTTCTTATGTGGCTCGGTGTCAATTTTGTTTTTGTCTTATAATACTCCTGTGATGCCTTGGGATGTTTTACTACGTTAAAGGCGCTATATAAATATAAGTTGTTGTTGATAAAAGGGAGTTGGCAGGTGCCGGAAGATGAGGAACTTGCAAGGTTACGGACAAAACGCAGGGACTGAGCACGACTGCGGTGCAGAGTTGATGGGCCATATGGCCTACTCCTGCTCCTATTTCTTATACTCTTACTAACCTTTTTTTGCAGGCCTTCACACTTACCACTGGGGTTAGGCCTGCTTCCACGCGGCAGCCGCGGACTCCCGCCCGGACCAAACTGGCAGCTCGGCGGGCGGGAGGACACTTACGCGCGTTGCACGCCAGCGGACGTCAGCGGGTGGTCCCCAGCGGTCTTCCCTCCCCGCCGGCGGGAGGCCTCCACCAAACTCGCTCGGAGGGGAGACCGCCCAGGAAACTCAGCGGCAGTGGGCGGCAGCAAGTAGGTAAGGCCGATGATATTCTTTCTAAGAGTTACCACAGGCACGACAGGCCAAATGGCCTCCTTCTCTGCTGTCCACGATTCTAACTACAGCGAGACTGTGTGTAATTTTCAAATGTCAAGTCATTTATAACTCATCGGAGGAAGTTGGCAATTTAAAAAATGTGGTCAACCACATTGCATGTAAATAATTTGCCATTGTTCTCAAACAAAGGCAGAATTGAAAATAAACTCAAACCAGAGCCTACTCCAGGAAACATGCAACACAATTGTCTGCATTGTGGGGATAGTTCACTGTAGCACAAGGTGGGGGACAGTGGGGTGTGATTACTGTGATATTAAACCACAACTACAAGCCAATGTGTAAAAGTATCTTCTTGTAGTTGTTCTTTGTTCGTCACAAATATGAATCGGAGCTGAGGGAGCTGGAACGGTCAGAACGCAGTCTGCAGGAAAGATGCAATGAACTTAAGGCACAGCTGATGGAAGCGGAGGGATTATTCAGATATAAAGAACAAGAAATAGAAGAGGCAAAAAAGATGTTTTTTTTCATGTTGTTTGCCATTTCTTTCAAACTTTATATCACAATGCTAACATGCAGCATCTCCATAAATGGTGTTCAGTAACGTAGTGCTGGGAAAGCGGGTCACCTCAGCCCCTCATTTGTGGTGAGTTCGCTAATCTCAGCTTCGGTGCCAGTGCAGCAACTAGAATTGGCCTCCGTGTTCTCGGCGAAGGGGAGGGGAAAATTGGCTCGAGCTCCCCCACTCATGATTGCTGTCCGGTGGCCCCTGCTGGACATTTGTGGATGTTGGGAAGGACTTGGATGAAGAGACCGAGTGTAATGTAGCCAAGTTTGCTGATGATACACAGATGGGTGAGAAAGCAAGTTGTGAGGACAATCTGCAAAGGGATATAGAGAGGCTAAGTGAGTGGGCAAACATTTGGCGGATGGAGTATAATGTGGGAAAGTATGAGGTTATCCACTTTGGCAGGAAAAATAAAAAAACTCATTCTTATTTAAATGGAGATTACAAAGTGCTGCAGAGAGATCTGGAGGTCCTTGTGCATGAAACACAAAAGGTTTGTGTTATATCTTTAGATGCTCTGATACTGACTTCACGAGGCAATGTATTGTACTTGAACTGTAGTGACCTTAGTCCATTTAATGTAACTCCAGAGTGAGTATCACACATGGTGGCCTGCCTTTTATACTAGGCTTGTAACCTACAAGTCTCCCACTGCAGTGCCCTCTGGTGTCACACCTTTGTGATCATACAGCTGGTGTACAAGTTTCCCATAGTAGTGCCCTTTGATGGCGCATCATATGGAATAGTACAAGCAGTAAACATGTTTGGATACATGACAGTTAGTATGCAGGTACAGCAAGTAATCAGGAAGGAAATGGAGTGTTGGTCTTTATTGCAAGGTGGTGGAGTATAAAAGCAGAGATGTCCTGCTACAACTTTACAGGGTATTGGTGAGACCACACCGAGAGTACTGTGTATAGTTTTGGTCTCCTTATTTAAGGAAGGATATACTTGCACTGGAAGCAGTTCAGAGAAGGTTCACTAGGTTGATTCCAGAGATAAAGGGATTGACTTACGAAGAAAGTTGAGGTCATTGAATGTATTTAAGGTGAAGGCAAACAGACATTTTGAACGATAAGGGAGTGAAGGGTTATGGGGAGCGGGCGGGGAAGTGGAGCTGAGCTTATGATCAGATCAGCCATGATCTTATTGAATGGCAGAGCAGGCTCGAGGGGCCGAATGGCCGACTCGTGCTCCTATTTCTTATGTTCTTTTGAACAAAGTTGATGCTTTGTAACCGTCAAGTAGCCTGTGTATGCTCACTGTGTAAGAATGGCCCCTTGAGTGCAATACTGATGGGCGAATAGTGCTTGCAACTGTGTTGCTGCTTTGAGAAATGAGGGGAAAATTGTTCACTGAGCAGAAAGTACAGAATGGACATATTGATTCGCTGTTATCAGTTGTCTCCAAATAAAATAACCCCAGAGGAGGCAGCTGAACTTTATTTTAACTCATGTGATCAGGTTATCTGATTTATCAACCCACTTTCACTCTGAAAATAGATCAGTTGGAACATTGACTCAAGTTCATGGTAAATTTAGCAGAAACCTCCAATTGTTTGTTCTGGGGCCCTATTGGTAAATGGTGGGTGACTCATGATATGTTTCCACAGTGACCCGAGTGCAATGATTTAGACGAGGGGATTAAATGTAGTATCTCCAAATTTGCGGATGACACTAAGTTGGGTGGCAGTGTGAGCTGGGAGGAGGATGCTATGAGGCTGCAGAGTGACTTGGATAGATTAGGTGAGTGGGCAAATGCATGGTAGATGAAGTATAATGTGGATAAATGTGAGGTTATCCACTTTGGTGGTAAAAACAGAGAGACAAACTATTATCTGAATGGTGACAGATTAGGAAAAGGGGAGGTGCAACGAGACCTGGGTGTCATGGTACATCAGTCATGAAGGTTGGCATGCAGGTACAGCAGGCGGTTAAGAAAGCAAATGGCATGTTGGCCTTCATAGCGAGGGGATTTGAGTACAGGGGCATGGAGGTGTTACTACAGTTGTACAGGGCCTTGGTGAGGCCACACCTGGAGTATTGTGTACAGTTTTGGTCTCCTAACTTAAGGAAGGACATTCTTGCTATTGAGGGAGTGCAGCGAAGGTTCACCAGACTGATTCCCGGGATGGCGGGACTGACATATCAAGAAAGACTGGATCAACTGGGCTTGTATTCACTGGAGTTCTCATAGAAACGTTTAAAATTCTGAAGAGTTTAGACAGGTTAGATGCAGGAAGAATGTTCCCAATGTTGGGGAAGTCCAGAACCAGGGGTCACAGTCTAAGGATAAGGGGTAAGCCATTTAGGACCGAGATGAGGAGAAACTTCTTCACCCAGAGACTGGCGAACCTGTGGAATTCTCTACCACAGAAAGTTGTTGAGGCCAATTCACTAAATATATTCAAAAAGGAGTTAGATGTAGTCCTTACTACTAGGGGGATCAAGGGGTATGGCGAGAAAGCAGGAATGGGGTACTGAAGTTGCATGTTCAGCCATGAACTCATTGAATGGCGGTGCAGACTCGAAGGGCCGAATGGCCTACTCCTGCAGCTATTTTCTATATCTCTATGTTTCTATGTTAACTTTGGACCATTAATCTGCTCCTCGATCTCTGATCAAGTTCTGTGATTATTGTCAGATGATTTCAGTCTTTGATTCTGCTTCACAGTCTTGTGCCTTTTCCCCATGTGACGACCAATTCATTGCTGGATTTGTTCCAATACCATTGCTTTTTGTCCTTCTATCTTGCAAGTGGATTTTTCATCCTGTTCTTCTAACAACCAACACACCCCGTGCCCATCCCCCCTGCTAATCTTTCATTGCTATTTAATGTTTTACTCCTGACACTGATTGCTAAGTGTATTCAGATTATATAGGAGACATTCCTCAAATTGGAGCAGCCCACTTTTTGTTTATAGTGTCGTTAACCATGTGGAAGAGTGGCATGAAGTGCCGGTTGCATATTCAGAGATTAATATTTACCGGTAGCTACTTTTTAAACTTACTTCCTCAAATTTGCCCCCACTCACACTGTTATTTATATCCAGCTCGTGTTAGTAAGTGATTTCATAGGCACAAGCTGCATGTGGTCATTCTAAAATGTAAGTGTGGGCATGCTACAGACAGTGCTCTCTGTGGAACTCACTACCACATGGAGTATGTTATGCATGTAAACTTTATAATAGTGTAAGATGTGCCACCAGTGGGAGCGCCTGTTGGAAGACCCAAGGGTCACCTGCACACCTCGTGCAAGCAAGTATAGAAGGTTGTCTGCCATGCTGATTCTGCACTCTGGAGTTTGATTGAAGAGACGAAGGTCACATCAGTTTGAGCTTACAGCACACAGTCTTGTGGAGTTATTCTGAACATAACGGAGAAGTTGTGGCAAATAGCACAGGTGCATTTATGGAGAAGCTAGATAAGCACATGAGGGAGAAAGAGAAAGAAGGATTTACCGATGGGGTTCGATGAATTGGATGGGAGGAGGCTCGTGTGGAGCATAAACACCGGCACGGACCAGTTGGGCCGAATGGCCTGTTTCTGTGCTGTAAATCCTATGTCATTCTATTTGCCCATTTTTTTTTTTGTTGCCAACTTTCCAGAAGGGTTTTTTTTTTGTTTTTCGTTGGCTACAACTCAAGTGGCTCCCTAACCACCGGAGGCATCTCCTCGCCGAGCTTGCTCTGACTCCTCCTACTGCTGACACCGTTGCCTTTTTTGCCACTATCTTTGCGTGATATTGTTTCTGTAATAATCAGCAGCATCGGTCCTCTCGTGAATATTCCATTCATTCTTTGCCAGTTCAAGAAGGTCAGCGGCACAATCTGCATCTTCTGGTTGCAGTTCGAAGAAAGATACAATTACTGGCGTTAGCGCTGGCTCGCTAATTTCCCACAGAGGTTACATAGAAACATAGAAAATAGGTGCAGGAGTAGGCCATTCGGTCCTTCTAGCCTGCAGCGCCATTCAATGAGTTCATGGCTGAACATTCAACTTCAGTACCCCATTCCTGCTTTCTCGCCATACCCCTTGATCCCCCGAGTAGTAAGGACTTCATCTAACTCCTTTTTGAATATATTTAGTGAATTGGCCTCAACAACTTTCTGGGGTAGAGAATTCCACAGGTTCACCACTCTCTGGGTGAAGAAGTTTCTCCTCATCTCGGTCCTAAATGGCTTACCCCTTATCCTTAGACTGTGACCCCTGGCTCTGGACTTCCCCAACATTGGGAACATTCTTCCTGCATCTAACCTGTCTAAACCCGTCAGAATTTTAAACGTTTCTATGAAGTCCCCTCTCATTCTTCTGAACTCCAGTGAATGCAAGCCCAGTTGATCCAGTCTTTCTTGATAGGTCAGTCCCGCCATCCCGGGAATCAGTCTGGTGAACCTTCGCTGCACTCCCTCAATAGCAAGAATGTCCTTCCTCAGGTTAGGAGACCAAAACTGTACACAAGTACTCCAGGTGTGGCCTCACCAAGGCCCTGTACAACTGTAGCAACACCTCCCTGCCCCTTTACTCAAATCCCCTTGCTATGAAGGCCAACATGCCATTTGCTTTCTTAACCGCCTGCTGTACCTGCATGCCAACCTTCATGACTGATGTACCATGACACCCAGGTCTCGTTGCACCTCCCCTTTTCCTAATCTGTCACCATTCAGATAATAGTCTGTCTCTCTGTTTTTACCACCAAAGTGGATAACCTCACATTTATCCACATTATACTTCATCTGCCATGCATTTGCCCACTCACCTAACCTATCCAAGTCACTCTGCAGCCTCATAGCATCCTTCTCGCAGCTCACACTGCCACCCAACTTAGTGTCATCCACAAATTTGGAGATTCTACATTTAATCCCCTCGTCTAAATCATTAATGTACAATGTAAACAGCTGGGGCCCCAGCACAGAACCTTGCGGTACCCCACTAGCCACTGCCTGCCATTCTGAAAAGTCCCCATTTACTCCTACTCTTTGCTTCCTGTCTGACAACCAGTTCTCAATCCATGTCAGCACACTACCCCCAATCCCATGTGCTTTAACTTTGCACATTAATCTCTTGTGTGGGACCTTGTCGAAAGCCTTCTGAAAGTCCAAATATACCACATCAACTGGTTCTCCCTTGTCCACTCTACTGGAAACATCCTCAAAAAATTCCAGAAGATTTGTCAAACATGATTTCCCTTTCACAAATCCATGCTGACTTGGACCTATCATGTCACCTCTTTCCAAATGCGCTGCTATGACATCCTTAATAATTGATTCCATCATTTTACCCACTACCGATGTCAGGCTGACCGGTCTATAATTCCCTGTTTTCTCTCTCCCTCCTTTTTTAAAAAGTGGGGTTACATTGGC
Source organism: Pristiophorus japonicus (assembly GCF_044704955.1). Taxonomy (NCBI): domain Eukaryota; kingdom Metazoa; phylum Chordata; class Chondrichthyes; family Pristiophoridae; genus Pristiophorus; species Pristiophorus japonicus. The sequence continues at coordinate 125,857,731 of NC_091992.1, read as the reverse complement.
TACCCTCCACTCGATAGGAACTGATCCAGAGTCAATGGAATGTTGGAAAATGACTGTCAATGCATCCGCTATTTCCAAGGCCACCTCCTTAAGTACTCTGGGATGCAGTCCATCAGGCCCTGGGGATTTATCGGCCTTCAATCCCATCAATTTCCCCAACACAATTTCCCGACTAATAAGGATTTCCCTCAGTTCCTCCTCCTTACTAGACCTTCTGATTCCTTTTATATCCGGTTGATAAACGGTTTTCCCTGGATTTAGGAAGAAGTTGAAAAAAGACTGCCAACCTCGGGATAAGTGTTCTATTTTTTGGAGTCGGGTTTAAAGCGATAACCTTCTGACTCAGTGCTACTGCTAAAACAAGACTGACACTGAAGGAGGAGGAGAGTGTCAAAATAAACTTGAGGCTAATCAGGGCCCAAAATTCATCGACATACCACCCACTACCGCCCGCTTACCGTCCGAAAACACTAGTTTCATCAAAAAAACAGGTATATACCGCCAACATACCGCCTGGCGGAAAATTCATCACTGGCATACCGCCAGGCGGTATGTAAACCGCCCGCCCATCCAGACCATCCAAACGTGCAAAATTCATGATATACCGCCCACACTGCATACCATCCTGGAGAAGGTGCTTTTAAGTGGATCATAAATGGCTGGTATGTATACAGAGCTGACAGGTTTGTTTGATATTACATAGTTCTCCACAGTTTGATGTATTTTTAAATGGATTGCAGTATTTTCTAGTGTTTGGCAATAATACAAATGGTCTTTAAAGCCTTATTTACTCCTTTATTAATGAACTATAATAACAATTTTATTAGTCTCTCTCACCCACCTCCCCCAGTGTCTCCCATCTCCTAGTCTCTCTGTCTCTCTCTCACTCCCCGCCCCAATCTGTTCCCCCCCACAGTGATCTCTCTCCCTACCCACAGCGTTCTCTTCCACCCACCTCCCACAGCGATCTCTTTCCCCCACAGTGATCTCTCCCCCTCCCCCACAACAGCATCTCTCCCCCTCCCCGACACAGCGATCTCCTCCCCCCCCGTCATGTATCTTACATTATTATATATAACTATATCCTAACATGCTATACATGACTGTAATAAGATATGACCTGTAACCACCAGCATACCTTGCCACCAGGGGTGCACTTGCAAGAGACAGGTATATAAGGACAGGTCTCAGGCAAGTGCAGCATTCCAGAGCTGTGAAATAAAGGTGCAGGTCCAGAGTGACCTTGACTTCACTACATGCCTCGTGTGAATCTGTACTGAGGGGACAGGACTTTACAGTGGCGACGGGTTACGGGATGACAGAATCCACAGAATGGCGAACAACGGATCAGTTGAAAAGTACAATGCGGGAGACAATTGGGAGGACTTTATAGAAAGGCTCCAGCAAAGCTTTGTAACCAAAGACTGGTTAGGCGACGATAAGGCAGACAAGAGAAGAGCCCATCTCTTGACCAGCTGTGGCTCGAAAACATACACTTTAATGAAGGATCTGTTGGCACCCGAGAAACCAGCAAGCAAGTCGTTGGACGAATTGGGCACACTGGTAAGAGACCACCTGAAGCCAGCGAGCAGCCTACACATGGCCAGACACAGGTTCTACAACTACAGACGCTGTGTGGGCCAGAGCGTACCCGACTTCGTGGCAGAACTTCGGAGGTTGGCTGGTTTATGTGAGTTCTCCGATGAACTGAGGAGAGAAATGCTGAGAGACTTTTTCATTGAAGGAACAGACCACGCAGGCATATTCCGAAAGCTCATAGAGACCAAGAACCTGACCTTAGAGGCAGCAGCACTGGTTGCACAGACATTCTTGGTAGAGGAAGAAGAAACGAGGTTGATTTATAATGCAGGTACGACAACTAACGAAATATCGGAAGAAGAAGTTCACAGCACTAAACAAGCTGCTACCCCCACACACAGACAAAACCGGGAGAACAGGCTCTCGACCGCAGGCAGAAGCCATCAAGCTGCTACCCCCACACACAGACAAAACCAGGAGAACAGGCTCTCGACAGCAGGCAGAAGCCATCAAGGGCCACAGGAACGGCCGTTCACACCTCATCAACCCACAATACGAGCAATCAACTACAAACTGAGAGAAGCTCAAGAGAGATCAACCAGACGCAGCTCATTCTTTGGGAACCCTTTGAACAATGGAACAGGTCTGTGCTGGAGGTGTGGGGGTGGGCACTCGTCAAGGGGATGTCGATTTCAGCAGGCTGTTTGCAGAAATTGTGAATATACAGGGCATTTGGCCCGCATGTGCAAAAAAACGGCAGCTCGGCTGGTATACGAATCAGATGGGTCGGAAAGCGGACCAGAAGATGGTGGGGACAGTACCCGGGACACCGGTGTACAGCGGGTCAACACGATCAATGGCCGCTGCTCCTACAACAAGATGCCTCCTATAATGATGAGGGTCCTACTCAACGGGATATCTGTCAACATGGAGCTGGATAAGGGAGCGAGTCAATCTCTCATGGGCGCTCAACAATTTGAACAACTACGGCTGCATAAAAGAGACAGACCAAAACTCACAAGGGTCGACACCACACTAAGGACCTACACCAAAGAAATCGTACCAGTCCTCGGCAGCGCCATGCTCTCTGTCACACACAAAGGGACAGTGAACCGACTTCCCCTGTGGATTGTCCCCGGAGACCCCCCAGCACTGCTGGGGAGAAGCTGGCTGGCAAAACTAAACTGGAAATGGGATGATGTCCATGCCATGTCATGAGAGGAACGGACCTCCTGCTCAACAGTTATAAAGCGATTTGAACATCTCTTTCAGCCAGGTGTGGGCACTTTCAAAGGGGCCAAAGTCAAAATCTGCATCACACAGGATGCTAGACCGGTCCATCACAAAGCCAGAGCTGTACCCTATGTGATGAGGGAAAAGATTGAACACGAACTAGACAGGCTTCTGCGGGAAGGCATTATATCACCTGTGGAATTTAGCGACTGGGCAAGTCCCATCGTCCCAGTCATGAAGCCTGATGGATCCGTACGAATCTGTGGGGACTACAAATCTACCATAAACAGAGTCTCCCTACAGGACCAGTACCCGCTGCCCAGAGCGGAGGACTTATTTGCCACATTGGCTGGAGGTAAACTTTTCTCAAAATTAGACCTCACATCTGCGTATATGACGCAAGAATTGACCGAGGAATCCAAGCTACTCACCACCATCAATACACATCGAGGCCTTTTCATGTACAATCGATGCCCATTCGGCATCAGGTCGGCAGCTGCCATATTCCAGCGCAACATGGAGAGTCTGCTCAAGTCCATCCCGGGGATGGTTGTATTTCAAGACGACATACTTATCATGGGTAGGGACACCGACTCCCATCTCCGTAATTTGGAGGAAGTACTAAAGCGGTTGGATCGGGTAGGCCTACGAGTTAAGAAATCCAAGTGCCTGTTTCTTGCACCCGAGGTTGAATTTTTGGGCAGAAGGATTGCCGCCGATGGAATCCACCCAACAGAGTCCAAAACAGAAGCAATTCGCCTGGCACCCAGGCCCCGGAATGTCTCAGAACTGCGCGCCTTTCTCGGGCTACTCAATTACTTTGGGAACTTTATGCAGAACTTAAGCACGCTGCTGGAGCCTCTCCATGTGCAACTCAGGAAGGGGTGTGATTGGTTTTGGGGGGACGCCCAGGAACGCACCTTCAATAAGGCACGCAACCTTCTGTGTTCCAACAGTGTTTTGACTTTCTTTGACCCAGGTAAAAAGCTAGTTCTCACATGCGATGCGTCAGCGTATGGGGTTGGGTGCGTTTTGCAACATGTCAATAGTGCGGGCAAATTACAATCCATAGCTTATGCCTCCAGGTCATTTTCGCGGGCGGAGCGCGGGTACGGAATGGTAGAGAAGGAGGCGCTCGCTTGCGTGTACGGTGTCAAAAAGATGCACCAATATCTTTTCGGGGCCAAGTTCGCGATAGAAACCGACCACAAGCCCCTCGTGTCCCTCCTATCCGAGAGCAAGGCAATAAGCGCCAACGCCTCGGCGCGAATTCAACGATGGGCACTCATGCTGGCGTCCTACGACTATACCATAAGGCACAGATCAGGCACAGACAACTGTGCCGACGCGCTCAGTAGGCTACCCCTGGCGACCACGGAAGGGTCTGAGGAACAGGACTGTGAGATAGTCATGGCAATCAATGCCTTTGAGTCCACAGGTTCACCCATGACGGCTCACCAAATCAGAGCCTGGACGACCAGCGACTTCACGTTATCCTGAGTAAAAAGATGTGTCCTAACCGGTGACTGGGCAGAGGCTCGCGATGCCTGCCCCGAGGAATTAAAACCCTTTCACAGGCGCATGCATGAGCTATCACTACAAGCAGACTGCCTGATGTGGGGCAGCCGAGTAGTTATGCCTCTGCGAGGCAGAGAGGCATTTGTCCGGGAGATCCACCGCGAGCACCCGGGGATCGTTCACATGAAAGCCATAGCCAGATCCCACGTCTGGTGGCCTGGTATTGACGCGGACTTGGAGCTCTGCATCCGAAGGTGCACCATTTGTGCCCAACTCAGCAATGCCCCAGGGAGGCTCCACTGAGCCTACTAAACCGTGGTCGCGGGTGCACGTAGACTATGCGGGCCCATTCATGGGCAAAATGTTCCTCGTAGTTGTAGATGCATTTTCAAAGTGGATCGAATGCGCCAATTTAAACTCGAGCACAACCTCCATCACTGTGGAGAGCCTCGCAACCATGTTTGCAACGCACGGAATCCCTGACATATTGGTCAGTGACAATGGTCCGTGCTTCACCAGCGCAGAATTCCAAGACTTTATAATTGACCACGGCATAAATCACGTCAAGACGGCACTGTTCAAGCCGGCCTCCAACAGCCAGGCGGAGAGAGCAGTGCAAATCATTAAACAAGGCATGCTTAAAATCCAAGGTCCCACGCTGCAGGGTCACCTGTCGCGACTGCTGCTGGCATACAGATCTCGTCCGCACTCATTGACTGGGATCCTCCCCGCGCAACTGTTGATGAAAACGATTTTAAAAACAAGGCTCTCATTAATCCTCCCAGACATGCACGAAATCGTTGAGGCAAAGCGCCGTAAGCTGACTGAGTACCATGACAGAAATTCGAGGGGGAGATGGAATGAGCTAGGGGACAAAGTGTTTGTACTAAACTATGGCAGGGATCCCAAATGGCTTGCAGGGACAGTAACGGGCAAGGAAGGAAACAGGCTACTGGTAGTACAAATGGACAATGGCAAAACCTGCCGGAGGCATGTAGACCAAGTCAAAAGCAGATTTACCAACAACACTGCGGAACCAGAGGCAGACTACAATGTGGAACTTGCACCACACCTGGTGGACAGACAGAGGGAACAACCTGAGGAAAGGGCAATCCCAACAGACAGCCCAGGCGAGTCAACAACAATCACACCAATCGAAACAGACAGCTCAGGCGAGTCAACAACAATCACACCAATCGAAACAGACAGCCCAGGCGAGATACCAGCAACCACACCCAAAGAAAAACAGACACCAAGGCAAACAACTGAACCACAACTCAGACGCTCCACGCGAGAGCGTAGACCAACTGAGAGACTGAACCTATAAAGACAATAAGACCTTGGGGCAGGGTGATGTCATGTATCTTACATTATTATATATAACTGTATCCTAACATGCTATACATGACTGTAATAAGATATGACCTGTAACCACCAGCATACCTTACCACCAGGGGTGCACTTGCAAGAGACAGGTATATAAGGACAGGTCTCAGGCAAGTGCAGCATTCGAGAGCTGTGAAATAAAGGTGCAGGTCCAGAGTGACCTTGACTTCACTAAATGCCTCGTGTGAATCTGTACTGAGGGACAGGAATTTACACCCCCCCACAGCGAAATCTCCCCCCCACACAGCGATCTCCCCCCCCCGCCACAGCGATCTCTCCTCGTCCCCCTCCGGTGAAATCTCCCCCCCCCCCCACACAGCGATTTCCCCCCCCGCCACAGCGATCTCTCCTCGTCCCCCTCCGGCGAAATCTCCCCCCCCCCCCCACACAGCGATCTCTCCTCCCCCCCCAGCAATCTCTCCCCCCCCCACAGCGATCTCCCCCCCCCCCCCACAGCGATCTCCCCCCCCCCCCAGAGCGATCTCTCCCCCTCCATGGCGATCTCTCCCCCCCCACAGCGATCTCTCCTCCCCACACAGCGATCTCTCCCCCCCCACACAGCGATCTCTCCCCTCCCACAGCGATCTCTCCCCCCCACAGTGATCTCTTCCCCCCTCCATAGCGATCTCTCCCCCCCCCACAGCGATCTCTTCCCCCCTCCATAGCGATCTCTCCCCCCCCCCACACAGCGATCTCTCCCCCCCCACAGCGATCTCTCCCCTCCCACACAGCGATCTCTCTCCCCCACAGTGATCTCCCCCCCCGCACACAGCGATCTCTCCCCCCCACAGCGATCTCTCCCCCCCCCAACTGCGATCTTCCCCCCCCGCACAGCGATCTCTCCCCCCCTCACACAGCGATCTCTGCCCCCCCACAGCGATCTCTCCCCCCCCACACAGCGATCTCTCCGCCCCCCACAGCGATCTCTTCTGCCCCCTCCACAGCGATCTCTCCCCCCCCACAGCGATCTCTCCCCCCCCCACAGCGATCTCTACCCCCCCCACAGCGATCTCTTCTGCCCCCTCCACAGCGATCTCTCCCCCCCCACAGCGATCTCTTCTGCCCCCCACAGCGATCTCTCCCCCCCCACAGCGATCTCCCCCCCCCCACAGCGATCTCCCCCCCCCACAGCGATCTCTCCCCCACCCCACAGCGATCTCTCCCCCCCCACAGCGATCTCTCCCCCCCACCCACAGCGATCTCCCCCCTCCACAGCGATCTGCCCCCCCACAGCGATCTCTCCCCCCCCCCCACAGCGATCTCTCCCCCCCCACCCAGCGATCTCTCCCCCCCCCACACAGCGATCTCTCCCCCCCCCACAGCGATCTCCCCCCTCCACAGCGATCTCCCCCCCCCCCACAGCGATCTCCCCCCTCCACAGCGATCTCCCCCCCCACAGCGATCTCCCCCCTCCACAGCGATCTCTCCCCCCCCCACACAGCGATCTCTCCCACCCCCCCAACCCCCACACCACTCTCAGGCCGCCAATCTCTGGCCTCTCGTCGGTGCCTCTCTGTGGGGGGGGGCGGGAGTGGGCGGAGCTTGACAGCCGCACGCGCGTGCGCACAACTCAGGAGCCCAAAGATTCCCGCGTCAAAAGGCCTCCTCCGCCGCACACCGCTGGCTGCACTCCCCTCCAGTTACCGCCGAGGAAAGTGGGATGAAATGCCTGCCCACTCAGCCCCAGCGGTACCGGCCGGTGAAAAATGGGTGCAACATGTGTTTCACCAATTTTGGCCCCAATGAGTGTGAACAAAAATGGGAGATGAGGAGAGAAACGAAGTGTGCCTCCTTCAACTTGAGAGAATGGAGAGATGAGAGCCTCTGTGTCACTGAAAAGAAAGAAAGACTTGGATTTATATAGCGCCTTTCATGACCACCAGACACCTTAAGGCGTGTTACAGCCACTGAATGACCTTTGGAGTGCAGTCACTGTTGTAATGTGGGAAACGCAGGCAGCCAATTTGCGCACAGCAAGCTCCCACAAACAGCAATATGATAATGACCAGATAATCTGTTTTTGTTCTGTTGATTGAGGGATAAATATTGGCCCAGGTCACTGGGGATAACTCCCCTGCTCTTCTTCAAAACAGTGCCATGGGCTAATTTACGTCCACTTGAGAGAGCAGACAGGGCCTCGGTTTAACGTCTCATCCGAAAGACGGCACCTCTGACAGTGCAGCTCTCTCTCAGCACTGCACTGGAGTGTCGGCCTGGATTATGTGCTCAAGTCTCTGGAGTGGGACTGGAACCCACAACCTTCTGACTCTGACACTGTGACAACATATCAACAGTTTTAAAAACCTTTAACAATCAGCCTTGGTAATGGAGAGCACCAATACATAATTACTCGCAGTGCTCCCTCTGGCCCGGAAATACTTGTATGATTGACAATGGATGAGCACGACACTGAAATTCCTGGGGCAGTCTTGGTGTTGGGGGAACAGCCCTGAGGCAGAATGAAACTACTGCTTGCCCAGTGCTGAAGTCTTCGATCCCGTTGGATATCCCCCGGTCAGGGTCATTTACATGGGAAGGGTGGGGCCCCTGCACTGCTTCCAGTATGACTGGAGCACCAGGGCCTGACCAGGGAGGAGCAATTTATCTGTGGTTAGATGCCACAGTGACGAGCGTGAGAGGAGGAAATGAAGAAAAGTATTTCTCTTGCCAGTTTCAATTGCAAAACTGAAACTGTCCCACCTTTGTTATCATTTCATTCCTCCCCCACAACCCTAACTAACTGGCATCCCATTATTCTCGGCTGTTTTAAGCGCTGATGCCTTTTACAGCTTGTTATTCTCATAACTTAAGAGCAAGCCTGACAAACACTTACAAAATGCAGTCATTCAATAATGCCACTCAGAACTTGCGAGAGAAAACCAGTGGCAGATCGGGGCCATAAAAGGAGCGGTGAGCGGCCTCGGGAGCAGTGTGGAGGCATAATACTTCAGGGTGCAGCGCGAGCTGGTGCAGGAGGGCGACGGCAGTGAAGAACGATGTCATCAAGGTCCAGGTCGGTGATTGGAGCGTGGGCAGATACAGCAGGAGCGGCGAGATCGGGGCGAAGGAGCGGCGAGAGACTGTGGAGGGTCATGATCGGGGACCAGGGGAGGCATGAGTTCGGGGACAGGGACCCAGGGGCAGCGCTGACCAGCCCACACTGCGATATGTGTGCGCACTAGGTCCGTGCAGCAGAGCAGGTCTCCAGTCGTCTTGGATAACCCTTGCCACTGGACCAAGACCTAGCTCTGTCAAGCCCGTGTGGTGGCTGGTGTGCAACGGCCACCACACGTTAAAAAAATCCACGCATAGGCATCTTCCACCCTTCAACAGAATCTGGAATTTTAGGTCCTTCATTCGAAACACCTGTGAACTTATCCTTTTTTGGCGTGGAAGCAAGTCATCCTCGCTTCGAGGGACTGCCTATGATGATGCTGATAGAAACATAGAAACATAGAAACATAGAAAACAGATGCAGGAGTAGGCAATTTGGCCCTTCGAGCCTGCACCGCCATTCAATAAGATCATGGCTGATCATTCACCTCAGTACCCCTTTCCTGCTTTCTCTCCATACCCCTTGATCTCTTTAGCCATAAGGGCCATATCTAACTCCCTCTTGAATATATCCAATGAACTGGTATCAACAACTCTCTGCGGTAGGGAATTCCACAGGTTAACAACTCTCTGACTGAAGAGGTTTCTCCTCATCTCAGTCCTAAATGTCCTACCCCTTATCCTAAGACTATGTCCCCTGGTTCTGGACCTCCCCAACATCGGGAACATTCTTCCTGCATCTAACCTGTCCAGTCCCGTCAGAATCTTATACGTTTCTATGAGATCCCCTCTCATTCTTCTAAACTCCAGTGAATAAAGGCCCAGTTGATCCTCATATGACAGCCCAGCCATCCCTGGAATCAGTCTGGTAAACCTTCACTGCACTCCCTCAATAGCAAGAACGTCCTTCCTCAGATTAGGAGACCAAAACTGAGCACAACATACCATTTGCCTTCTTCACCGCCTGCTGTACCTGCATGCCAACTTTCAATGACTGATGAACTATGACACCCAGGTCTCGTTGCACCTCCCCTTTTCCTAATCTGCCGCCATTCAGATAATATTCTGCCTTCCTGTTTTTGCCCCCAAAGTGGATAACCTCACATTTATCCACATTATACTGCATCTGCCATGCATTTGCCCACTCACCTAACCTGTCCAAGTCAACCTGCAGCCTCTTAGCGTCCTCCTCACAGCTCACACCGCCACCCAGCTTGGTGTCATCTGCAAACTTGGAAATATTACACTCAATTCCTTCATCTAAATCGTTAATGTATATTGTAAATAGCTGGGGTCCCAGCACTGAGCCCTGCGGCACTCCACTAGTCACTGCCTGCCATTCTGAAAAGGACCCGTTTATCCTGACTCTCTGCTTCCTGTCTGCCAACCAGTTCTCTATCCTCGTTAGTATATTACCCCCAATATCATGTGCTTTGATTTTGCACACCAATTTCTTGTGTGGGAAGTGTGAAACGCCTTTTGAAAGTCCAAATACACCACATCCACTGATTCTCCCTTGTCCACTCTGCTAGTTACATCCTCAAAAAATTCCAGAAGATTCGTCAAGCATGATTTTCCTTTCATAAATCCATGCTGACTTGATCCGATCCTGTCACTGCTTTCCAAATGCGCTGCTATTTCATCTTTAATAATTGATTCCAACATTTTCCCCACTACTGATGTCAGGCTAACCGGTCTATAATTACCCGTTTTCTCTCTCCCTCCTTTTTTAAAAAGTGGTGTTACATTAGCTACCCTCCAGTCCATAGGAACTGATCCAGAATCGATAGACTGTTGGAAAATGATCACCAATGCATCCACTATTTCTAGGGCCAGTTTCTTAAGTACTCTGGGATGCAGACTATCAGGCCCCGGGGATTTATCGGCCTTCAATCCCATCAGTTTCCCTAACACAATTTCCCGCCTAATAAGGATATCCTTCAGTTCCTCCTTCTCACGAGACCCACTGTCCCCTCGTACTTTCGGAAGGTTATTTGTGTCTTCCTTCCTGAGTGATGATCAGAATCTGGACCTCAAACATCACACCCAACAATTTTGCCGAAAACTTCAGCAATGCGCAAGCAGGACTGTCATTCTGCCCGTAGATGCACAACTTGAACGTTGCCCCATGGCTAGAATCTTACCCAGTCTCATTTATACATCAGAACATACGAACGTAAGAAATAGGAGCAGGAGTAGGACATATGGCCCCTCGAGCCTGCTCCGCCATTTAATACGATCATGGCTGATCCGATCATGGACTCAGGTCCACTTCCCTGCCCGCTCCCCATAACCCCTTATTCCCTTATCGTTTAAGAAACTGTCTATTTCTGTCTTAAATTTATTCAATGTCCCAGCTTCTCTGAGGCAACGAATTCCACAGATTTACAACCTTCTGAGAGAAGAAATTTCTCCTCATCTCAGTTTTAAATCTGCTAATTAACAGACACCGTGAGGCATAGCACTTAATTAAATGAAATTACACGACATAGCGAGACTTTTATTGTCTGAAAATAATTAAAAAGCAATCAATTCTTTCCTTCTACATCTAGTAACTTGATAAAATGTGCCTAACATTTCAGGTTGTTTAGTAAACCATCAGCAGAATTTTGATCAATGATCAATGCGGTATTTCTCCTATATGCTTCAGAGGCATGGACTATGTACAGCAGGTACCTCAAAGCACTGGAGAAGTACCACCAACGCTGCCTCCACAAAATCCATTGGCCGGATAGGCGCACCAACATCAGTGTTCTCGCTCAGGCCAGCATCCCCAGCATTGAAGCACTGACCACGCTCGATCAGCTCCGTTGGGCGGGCCACATTGTCTGCATGCCCGATACTAGACTCCAAAAACAAGAGCTCTACTTGGAGCTCAGACACGGCAAGCAAACCCCAGGTGGGCAGAGGAAACACTACACGGACTTTCCCTAACATTGCTCTACTCTCAGTGGTTTGACGATCAGAATGCTCAGTGGTTTGACGATCAGAATGCTCAGAGGATTGACGATCAGAATGCTCAGTGGATTGACGATCAGAATGCTCAGTGGATTGACGATCAGAATGCTCAGTGGATTGCGAAGCCCTTGGGGAGAGGAGGTAAAGTTAAAAATTGTTGGACTGCTTTCAGCAAAACAATTCATAGAAACAGAGAAAATATGTGCAGGAGTAGGCCATTCGGCCCATCGAGCCTGCACCACCATTCAATATGATCATGGCTGATCATGCAACTTCAGTTCCCCATTCCTGCTTTCTCTCCATACACCTTGATCCCTTTAGCTGTAAGGGCCACATCTAACTCCCTTTTGAATATATCTAACGAACTGGCCTCAACAACTTTCTGTGGTAGAGAATTCCACAGGTTCACAACTCTCTGAGTGAAGAAGTTTCTCCTCATCTCAGTCCTAAATGGCTTACCCCTTATCCTTAGACTGTGACCCCTGGTTCTGGACTTCCCCAACATCGGGAACTTTCTTTCTGCATCTAACCTGTCCAACCCCGTCAGAATTTTATATGTTTCTATGAGATCCCCTCTCATTCTTCTAAATACCAGTGAATATAAGCCTAGTCGATCCAGTCTTTCTTCATATGTCAGTCCTGTCATCCCGGGAATCAGTCTGGTGAACCTTCACTGCACTCCCTCAATAGCAAGAATGTCCTTCCTCAGATTAGGAGACCAAAACTGTACACAATATTCAAGGTGTGGCCTCACCAAGGCCCTGTACAACTGCAGTAAGACCTCCCTGCTCCTATTCTTAAATCCTCTCGCTATGAAGGCCAGCATGCCATTTGCCTTCTTCACCGCCTGCTGTACCTGCATGCCTACTTTCAATGACTGATGTACCATGACACCCAGGTCTCGTTGCACCTCCCCTTTTCCTAATCTGTCACCATTCAGATAATAGTCTGTCTCTCTGTTTTTACCACCAAATTAGATAACCTCACATTTATCTAAATTATACTGCATCTGCCATGCATTTGCCCACTCACCTAACCTGTCCAAGTCACCCTGCAGCCTCTTAGCATTCTCTTCACAGCTCACACTGCCACCCAGCTTAGTGTCATCTGCAAACTTGGAGATATTACATTCAATTCCTTCGTCTAAATCATTAATGTATATTTTAAATAGCTGGTGTCCCAGCACTGAACCCTGCGGTAACCCACTAGTCACTGCCTGCCATTCTGAAGAGCCCCGTTTATTCCTACTCTTTCCTTCCTGTCTGCCAACCAGTTCTCTATCTCGTCCATACATTACCCCCAATACCATGTGCTTTAATTTTGCACACTAATTTCTTGTGTGGGACCTTGTCAAAAGGCTTTTGAAAGTCCAAATACACCACATCCACTGGTTCACCCTTATCCACTCTAGTTACATCCTCAAAAAATTCTAGAAGATTTATTAAGCATGATTTCCCTTTCATAAATCCATGCTGACTTGATCCGATCCTGTCACTGCTTTCCAAATGCGCTGCTATTACGTCTTTAATAATTGATTCCAACATTTTCCCCACTACCGATGTCAGGTTAACCGGTCTATAATTCCCTGTTTTCTCTCCCCCTCCTTTTTTAAAAAGTGGGGTTACATTAGTTACCCTCCAATCCATAGGAACTGATCCAGAGTCTATAGAATGTTCGAAAATGACCACCAATGCATCCACTATTTCTAGGGCCACTTCTTTAAATACTCGGGATGCAGACTATCAGGCCCTGGGGATTTATCGGCCTTCAATCCCATTAATTTCCCGAACACAATTTCCTGACTAATAAGGATTGCCTTCAGTTCCTCCTTCTCGCTAGACCCTCGGTCCCCTAGTATTTCCCGAAGGTTATTTGTGTCTTCCTTAGTGAAGACAGAACCAAAGTATTTGTTCAGTTTGTCTGCCATGTCTTTGTTCCCCATTATAAATTCACCTGATTCTGACTGCAAGGGACCTACATTTGTCTTCACTAATCTTTTTCTCTTCACATATCTATAGACGCTTTTGCAGTCGGTTTTCAAACTGATAGAAGAAAGAAGAGGAGCTTTTTCTTCAATTTTCCTTTCGCTCATCACTCCCTGAGGTCTCAACCCTCCTTGAAAAAGTGCAACATTCCCACCAACACCTGGGAATCCCTGGCCCAAAGTGGAGGAGAAGCATCCGGGAAGGCGCCGAACCCCTCGAGTCTCTTCGCCGGGAGCAAGCTGTAGACCAGCGTAAACAGCGGAAGGAGCGCACGAGAACCCAAGCACCCCACCCACCCGTCCCTTCAACCACCGTCTGCCCCACCTGTGACAGAGACTGTAGGGCCTGCATTGGACTCATCAGTCACCCGAGAACTCATTAGTGTGGAAGCAAGTCATCCTCGACTCCAAGGGACTGCCGATGAGAGAAGAGATTTTAATTATTTTTTATAATGCTTCAGAAAATTATTTTGCCAAATGTTCCCTTCTATATGATTAGAAAGTGGTAAGTACTTCCAGAATCTTCAGGTAAACAGATGGGTGCTAGAGATTCGTTTTCAATATTGTTGATCTGCAGTTCAAAGAGAAGTTTTAAAATAGTACAATTTACATAAATATTACCCTTGGACTTTCCCTAACGTTGCTCCACTCTCAGTGGTTTGACGATCAGAATGCTCAGTGGATTGCGAAACCCTTGGGGAGAGGAGGTAAAGTTAAAAATTGTTGGACTGCTTTCAGCAAAACAATTGAAATTGGTAGAAGAAAGAAGAGGAGCTTTTTCTTCATTTTTCCTTTCCCTCTCTCACTCCGTGAGGTCCCTGGCACCTTGAAATTCCTTCCCCTTGCCCTGAAGGGGCAGGCGGAGCCTCGGTTTAACGTCTCGTCCGAAACACGGCATCTCCGGCAGTGCAGCACTCCTTCGGTACTGCACTAAAGTGTCAGCCTAGATTTATGTGCTCAAGTCTCTGGTGTGTGGCTTGAAACCGCAATCTTTTGAGTCTGAGGCAAGGGTGCGACCATTGACCCGAGACTGACGCGAAAGTACGTTCACGGACCGTTAATCTCTGAAAGAGCATGAAAGCCATTTTCCAAAGTTGGTACATACAACATTACCTGGGCACAGGAGGGCAGGAAAAAGAGTGGGAGAGCGATAGTGATAGGGGATTCAATTGTAAGGGGAATAGATAGGCGTTTCTGCGGCCGCAACCGAGACTCCAGGATGGTATGTTGCCTCCCTGGTGCAAGGGTCAAGGATGTCTCGGAGCGGGTGCATTCTAAAAAGGGAGGGAGAACAGCCAATTGTCGTGGTGCACGTTGGTACCAATGACATAGGTAAAAAAAGGGATGAGTTCCTACGAAATGAATTTAAGGAGCTAGGAGCTAAATTAAAAAGTAGGACCTCAAAAGTAGTAATCTCGGGATTGCTACCAGTGCCACGTGCTAGTCAGAGTAGGAATCGCAGGATAGCTCAGATGAATACGTGGCTTGAGCAATGGTGCAGCAGGGAGGGATTCAAATTCCTGGGGCATTGGAACCGGTTCTGGGGGAGGTGGGACCAGTACAATCCGGACGGTCTGCACCTGGGCAGAATCGGAACCAATGTCCTCGGGGGAGTGTTTGCTAGTGCTGTTGGGGAGGAGTTAAACTAATATGGCAGGGGGATGGGAACCAATGCAGGGAGATAGAGGGAAACAAAAAGGAGGCAAAAACAAAAGACAGAAAGGAGATGAGGAAAAGTGGAGGGCAGAGAAACCCAAGGCAAAGAACAAAAAGGGCCATTGTACAGCAAAATTCTAAAAGGACAGAGGGTGTTAAAAAAACAAGCCTAAAGGCTTTGTGTCTTAATGCAAGGAGTATCCGCAATAAGGTGGATGAATTAACTGTGCAAATAGATGTTAACAAATATGATGTGATTGGGATTACGGAGACGTGGCTCCAGGATGATCAGGGCTGGGAACTCAACATCCAGGGGTATTCAACATTCAGGAAGGATAGAATAAAAGGAAAAGGAGGTGGGGTAGCATTGCTGGTTAAGGAGGAGATTAAGGCAATAGTTAGGAAGGACATTAGCTTGGATGATGTGGAATCTATATGGGTAGAGCTGCAGAACACCAAAGGGCAAAAAACGTTAGTGGGAGTTGTGTACAGACCTCCAAACAGTGTTGGGGAGGGCATCAAACAGGAAATTAGGGGTGCGTGCAATAAAGGTGCAGCAGTTATAATGGGTGACTTTAATATGCACATAGATTGGGCTAACCAAACTGGAAGCAATACGGTGGAGGAGGATTTTCTGGAGTGCATAAGGGATGGTTTTTTAGACCAATATGTCGAGGAACCAACTAGGGGGGAGGCCATCTTAGACTGGGTGTTATGTAATGAGAAAGGATTAATTAGCAATCTCGTTGTGCGAGGCCCCTTGGGGAAAAGTGACCATAATATGGTGGAATTCTGCATTAGGATGGAGAATGAAACAGTTAATTCAGAGACCATGGTCCAGAACTTAAAGAAGGCTAACTTTGAAGGTATGAGGCGTGAATTGGCTGAGATGGATTGGCGAATGATACTTAAGGGGTTGACTGTGGATGGGCAATGGCAGACATTTAGAGACCGCATGGATGAACTACAACAATTGTACATTCCTGTCTGGCATAGAAATAAAAAAGGGAAGGTGGCTCAACCGTGGCTATCAAGGGAAATCAGGGATAGTATTAAAGCCAAGGAAGTGGCATACAAATTGGCCAGAAATAGCAGCGAACCTGGGGACTGGGAGAAATTTAGAACTCAGCAGAGGAGGACAAAGGGTTTGATTAGGGCAGGGAAAATGGAGTATGAGAAGAAGCTTGCAGGGAACATTAAGACGGATTGCAAAAGTTTCTATAGATATGTAAAGAGAAAAAGGTTAGTAAAGACAAACGTAGGTCCCCTGCAGTCAGAATCAGGGGAAGTCATAACGGGGAACAAAGAAATGGCGGACCAATTGAACAAGTACTTTGGTTCGGTATTCACGAAGGAGGACACGAACAACCTTCCGGTTATAAAAGGGGTGGGGGGTCTAGTAAGGAGGAGGAACTGAGGGAAATCCTTATTAGCCGGGAAATTGTGTTGGGGAAATTGATGGGATTGAAGGCCGATAAATCCCCAGGGCCTGATGGACTGCATCCCAGAGTACTTAAGGAGGTGGCCTTGGAAATAGTGGATGCGTTGACAGTCATTTTCCAACATTCCATTGACTCTGGATCAGTTCCTATAGAGTGGAGGGTAGCCAATGTAACCCCACTTTTTAAAAAAGGAGGGAGAGAGAAAACAGGGAATTATAGACCGGTCAGCCTGACATCGGTAGTGGGTAAAATGATGGAATCAATTATTAAGGATGTCATAGCAGTGCATTTGGAAAGAGGTGACATGATAGGTCCAAGTCAGCATGGATTTGTGAAAGGGAAATCATGCTTGACAAATCTTCTGGAATTTTTTGAGGATGTTTCCAGTAGAGTGGATAAGGGAGAACCAGTTGATGTGGTATATTTGGACTTTCAGAAGGCGTTCGACAAGGTCCCACACAAGAGATTGATGTGCAAAGTTAGAGCACATGGGATTGGGGGTAGTGTACTGACATGGATTGAGAACTGGTTGTCAGACAGGAAGCAAAGAGTAGGAGTAAATGGGTACTTTTCAGAATGGCAGGCAGTGACTAGTGGGGTACCGCAAGGTTCTGTGCTGGGGCCCCAGCTGTTTACACTGTACATTAATGATTTAGATGAGGGGATTAAATGTAGTATCTCCAAATTTGCGGATGACACTAAGTTGGGTGGCAGTGTGAGCTGCGAGGAGGATGCTGTGAGGCTGCAGAGCGACTTGGATAGGTTAGGTGAGTGGGCAAATGCATGGCAGATGAAGTATAATGTGGATAAATGTGAGGTTATCCACTTTGGTGGTAAAAACAGAGAGACAGACTATTATCTGAATGGTGACAGATTAGGAAAAGGGGAGGTGCAAAGAGACCTGGGTGTCATGGCACATCAGTCATTGAAGGTTGGCATGCAGGTGCAGCAGGCGGTTAAGAAAGCAAATGGCATGTTGGCCTTCATAGCAAGGGGATTTGAGTACAGGGGCAGGGAGGTGTTGCTACAGTTGTACAGGGCATTGGTGAGGCCACACCTGGAGTATTGTGTACAGTTTTGGTCTCCTAACCTGAGGAAGGACATTCTTGCTATTGAGGGAGTGCAGCGAAGGTTCACCAGACTGATTCCCGGGATGGCGGGACTGACCTATCAAGAAAGACTGGATCAACTGGGCTTGTATTCACTGGAGTTCAGAAGAATGAGAGGGGACCTCATAGAAACATATAAAATTCTGACGGGGTTAGACAGGTTAGATGCAGGAAGAATGTTCCCAATGTTGGGGAAGTCCAGAACCAGGGGTCACAGTCTAAGGATAAGGGGTAAGCCATTTAGGACCGAGATGCGGAGGAACTTCTTCACCCAGAGAGTGGTGAACCTGTGGAATTCTCTACCACAGAAAGTTGTTGAGGCCAATTCACTAAATATATTCAAAAAGGAGTTAGATGAGGTCCTTACTGCTAGGGGGATCAAGGGGTATGGCGAGAAAGCAGGAATGGGGTACTGAAGTTGAATGTTCAGCCATGAACTCATTGAATGGCGGTGCAGGCTAGAAGGGCCGAATGGCCTACTCCTGCACCTATTTTCTATGTTTCTATGTTTCTAAGCCATTTACCCTAGCAACCCACTTCACCTTTTAGTCACCCTCTGTGGAAAGGAATACATCCTGATGGTGTCCTAAATATTGCCATTCATAGCCCTCTTGCCCTGCCGCCTTGCTTATTTGAAAGTATTGTTTTCGGATTACATGTCCTATTCCATTAGGTACTATATACCCGTATAAGGTTCCCTCTGATAATCAGAAACAAACCAGAAGAGTACCTGTATGAAAGGATGAAGTCCAAGCTATTCATCATCATCATCATCATCATAGGCAGTCCCTCGAAATCGAGGAAGACTTGCTTCCACTCTAAAAGTGAGTTCTTAGGTGACTGAATAGACCAATACGGGAATTACAGTCTCTGTCACAAGGTGAGACAGCCAGTCGTTGAGGGAAGGGGTGGGTGGGACTGGTTTGCCGCACGCTCTTTCCGCTGCCTGTGCCTGGTTTCTGCATGCTCTCGGCAATGAGACTCGAGGTGCTCAGTGCCCTCCTGGATGCACTTCCTCCACTTAGGGCAGCCTTTGGCCAGCGACTCCCAGGTGTCAGTGGGGATGTTGCACTTTATCAAGGAGGCTTTGAGGGTGTCCTTGTAACATTTCCTCTGCCCACCTTGGGCTTGCCTGCCATGCAGGAGTTCCGAGTAGAGCGCTTGCTTTGGGAGTCTTGTGTCAGGCATGCGAACAATGTTGCCCACCCAGCAGAGCTGGTCGAGTGTGGTCAGTGCTTCGATGCTGGGGATGTTGGCCTGATTGAGAACACTAACGTTGGTGCATCTTTCCTCCCAGGGGATTTGAAGGATCTTGTGGAGATATCATTGGTGGTATTTCTCCAGCAATTTTGAGGTGTCTATTGTATAATGTCCATGTCTCTGAACCATACAGGAAGGCGGGTGTTAAAACAGCCCTGTAGCCCATGAGCTTGGTGGTAGATTTGAGGGCCTGATCTTCGAACACTCTTTTCCTCAGGCAGCCGAAGGCTGCCCTGGCACACTGGAGGTGATGTTGAATCTTGTCGTCGATGTCTGCCCTTGTTGATAACAGGCTCCCGAGGAATGGAAAGTGGTCCATGTTGTCCAGGGCTGCGCCGTGGATCTTGATGACTGGGGGCAGTGCTGTGTGGCGGGGTCAGGCTGGTGGAGGACTTTTGCCTTACGGATGTTAAGTGTAAGGCCCATGCTTTCGTACGCCTCAGTGAAGATGTTGACTATGATTTGGAGTTCAGACTCTGAATGTGCGCAGATGGAAGCGTCATCCACGTACTGTCGTGCGACGACAGAGGATGGGACAGTCTTGGATCTGGCCTGGAGACGACAAAGGTTGAACAGGTTCTCACTGGTTCTGTAGTTTAGTTCCACTCTAGCAGGGAGCTTGTTGTCTGAGGTGGAGCATTGCAGCGAGGATGATCGAGAAGAGGGTTGGCGCGATGACACAGCCCTGCTTGATCCCGGTCCGGATGTGGATTGGGTCTGTGATGGATCCATTGGTCAGGATCACGGCTTGCGTGTTGTCGGGGAGTAGGTGGAGAATGGTGACGAACTTTTGGGGGCCAGCTGTAACGGAGGAGGGCGCTCCATTGACCTTCGCGGTTGATGGTGTCAAAGGCCTTTGTAAGGTCAAAGAAGGCCATGTACACGGATTGGTGCTGTTCCCTGCATTTCTCTTGCAGCTGTCACGCAGTGAAGATCATGTCCGTTGTACCCCGTAGTGGACGGAATCCGCACTGTGACTCTGGGAGGAGCTCCTCAGGCACAGGGAGAAGACTGTTGAGGAGGATTCTAGCGATGACTTTCCCAGTGGCTGATAGCAGGGAGATTCCTCTGTAGTTGCCGCAGTCGGACTTGTCCCCTTTTTTAAAGATGGTCACGATTATTGCATCTCTGAGATCTCCCGGCATGCTCTCATCCCTCCAGATGAGAGAGATGAGGTCATGTATTCTTGCCAATAGTGCCTCTCCGCCATACTTTAATGCCTCAGCGGGGATTCCATCCGCTCCCGTTGCTTTGTTGTTCTTCAGCTGACCTTTTCTACCTGGTGCAGGGCTGGGGTTTTGCTGAGATGGTTGTGGGCAGCGTGCTGCGGGATGGAATCGAGGACACTCGAGTCAAAGGCAGAGTCTCGGTTAAGGAGATCTTCGAAGTGTTCCTTCCAGCTGGTCCTGACTGTCTTGGTGTCCTTAATGAGTGTCTTCCCGTTCTTGGCCAGCAGTGGGGTGGGGCCTTGGGTGTTTGGGCCTTAGGTGGCCTTGACTGCGGTGAAGAATCCTCGCACATCATGGCGCTACTCAGCGCCGAGCTTACGGCCAACATCTTGCCGCAGGCAATTAGGCTTGTACAGCAGTGCCTGGTCTCCAGTCGTCTTGGACCCCCTTACCACTGGACCAAGACCTTGCTCAGCTAAGCCTATGTGGTAGCCGGTGTGCAACGGCCACCCCACGTTAAAAGAACTCAACGCACAGGCATCTTCCACCCTACAAAATGAAGTTTGGGACCTGGAACATCAGGACCCTCATGGACAACTCCAACAGCGACAGACCGGAACGCCGCACCGCCATCGTTGCCCGGGAACTCAGGCGCTTCGACGTTGACATCGCCGCCCTAAGCGAGACCCGACGGGCAGGGGAAGGCCAGCTCAAAGAACAAGGCGGTGGTTACACCTTCTTCTGGAAAGGGAAACCAGAGGAAGAACGCCGCCTCCACGGAGTCGGTTTTAATGTCCTTACTATACAGTATAAATGCACACGAGGCCCATACTTGAGAAAAGATCACTCTGACCAGTTACCTTTATTACCAAGACCTCAAGAGGCAGACGGTGGGTGGAGCTTCCCCTTTTATACTGGAAAGTCCAGGTTAGGAGCATCTCCCACAAGTTCGCCCCCTGTGGTCAGTGTTCTCAAGGTGTACAACTTAGGTCAGCTTATACATGGGTTACAATGACAGTTGAATACATGACATCACCTTGCCCCCAAAGTCTTATTGGGATCACAGGTTAAGTCTCTCTGGTGGTTTACGCTCCCTTGTAGAGCGCCTGAGTTGGGGCTCCAGTTGTTGGGCGCTGGCCTGAGTGTCTGCTGTTTGCGGTGCCTCAGGCCTGTCCAGACTGCTCACAGTGATTGGGCTCTCCTCCACTTGGTTCCGGTGTTCGGTCACCTGTGGTGGAGTAAACTCTACGTCGTGTTCTTCCTCTGCCTCTTCTATGGAGTTGCTGAACCTCCTTTTACTTTGATCCACGTGTTTGCGGCAGATTTGTCCATTGGTAATTTTAACTACCAAAACCCTATTCCACTCTTTGGCAATCACGGTGCCTGCGAGCCATTTGGGCCCTGCAGCGTAATTAAGGACAAAAACAGGGTCATTGACATCAATATATCGCGCCCTCGCATTCCTGTCACGGTAGTCACATTGTGACCGGTGCCTGCTCTCAACAATTTATTTCATAGTAGGGTGTATAAGGGATAGCCGGGTTTTGAGCGTCCTTTTCATTCGCAGCTCTGCGGGTGGAAGCCCTGTGAGCGAGTGTGATCGGGATCTATTGGCCAACAGGAGGCGTGATGAGCGGGTTTGTAGGGAACCCTCTTGGATTCTGAACATCCCCTGTTTGATTATCTGCACTGCTCGTTCCGCCTGGCCGTTTGAGGCCGGCTTGAACGGTGCCGTTCTGACATGGTTGATACCATTTCCTGCCACGAAGTCCTTGAATTCAATGCTTGTGAAGCACAAACCATTGTCGCTGACCAAGACACCCTGTAGAGCATGGGCGGCGAACATTGCCTGTAGACTTTCTACCGTGGCAGAAGATGTGCTTGAATTTAAAATGTCACACTCAATC
The DNA here is from genome assembly GCF_044704955.1 of Pristiophorus japonicus. Classification (NCBI taxonomy): domain Eukaryota; kingdom Metazoa; phylum Chordata; class Chondrichthyes; family Pristiophoridae; genus Pristiophorus; species Pristiophorus japonicus. The sequence continues at coordinate 125,835,516 of NC_091992.1, read as the reverse complement.
CATTTGGAGTAGGTGTCTACTACAACCAAAAACATTTTTCCCATGAAAGGACCTGCGTAGTCCACATGGATGCGTGACCATGGCTTGGCGGGCCAGGACCAGGGGCTAAGGGGGGGCTTCCCTGGGTGCGTTGCCCAGCTGAGCACATGTGTTGCACCTGCGAACACAAAGTTCCAGGTCTGCATCTATCCCTGGCCACCAAATGTGTGACCTGGCAATTGCCTTAATCATGACAATGCCCGGGTGCTCATTGTGAAGTTCTCTGATAAACACCTCTCTGCCCTTCTGGGGCATGACTACTCGTTTCACCACAGTAGGCAATCGGCCTGAATCGAGAGTTCATCCTTGCGCCTATTAAACAGTTTAAACTCCTCATGGCATGCCCCGTACATGGCTGCCCAGTCCCCATTCAGGACACATTTCTTAACTAAAGACAGTAGCGGGTCTTTATTTGTCCAGACTTTAATCTGACAGTCTGTCACAGGTGAGCCTTCGCTTTCGAAAGCTTCAACAGTCATGACCATCTCAGCATCATGCTCAGTTGCCCCCTCAGTGGTGGCTAGTGGGAGCCTGCTGAGTGCATCGGCGCAGTTTTCAGTGCCCAGTCTGTGCCGAATTGTGTAGTCATAGGCAGCTAACGTAAGTGCCCACCTCTGTATGCAGTCTGATGCATTCGCATTTATGGCCTTGTTGTCGGCCAAAATGGACATTAGGGGTTTATGATCTGTCTCCAGCTCAAATTTCCTGCCAAACAGGTACTGGTGCATTTTTTTTACTGCATATACACATGCTAGCGCTTCCTTTTCTACCATCCCATAGCCCCTTTCTGCCTGGGACAGACTTCTAGAGGCATAAGCTACCGGCTATAACTGACCATTGGCATTCACATGCTGCAACACACACCCAACCCGATAGGACGCGCATCACATGGTAAAACTAGTTTCTTACACAGGTCATATAATGTTAACAGATTGTTGGAGCATAACAAATTGCGTGCCCTATCAAAAGCCCTTTCCTGGCTGTCCCCCCAGACCTATTTGCGACCTTTGCATAGGAGCACATGTAGCGGCTCTAACAGCGTGCTCAATTTGGGAAGAAAGTTGCCAAAATAGTTCAGGAGCCCCAGGAACGAACGCAGCTCCGTCGTGTTACGGGGTCTGGGTGTTCTCTGGATCGCTTCCGTTTTGGACGCCGTAGGTCTGATCCCATCTGCTGCTACCCTCCTCCCCAGGAATTCTACCTCTGGAGCTAAGAAGACGCACTTCGCCTTTTTCAGTCGCAGCCCTACCCGGTCCAGTCTGCGTAGCACCTCCTCCAGGTTGTGGAGGTGTTCTTCAATATCGCGACCAGTGATGAGGATGTCGTCTTGAAAAACCACCGTCCTTGGAATCGACTTGAGGAGGCTTTCCATATTTCGCTGAAAGATCGCGGCGGCCGAACGAATCCAGAACGGACATCTGTTATACTCAAACAACCCCTTGTGTGTCGTGATGGTGGTCAGCTTCTTCGACTCACTCGCCAGCTCCTGGGTCACGTAAGCTGAGGTCAGGTCCAATTTTGAAAAAAGTTTGCCACCGGATAGCGTCGCAAAGAGGTCCTCCATTCTCGGTAGCGGGTACTGGTCTTGGAGTGACACCCGATTGATGGTGGCCTTGTAATCGCCACATATCCTGACCGACCCATCCGCCTTGAGCACCGGCACAATCGGGCTCGCCCAGTCACTGAATTCAACTGTCAAGATGATGCCTTCCCTCAGCAGACGGTCCAATTCGCATTCTATTTTTTCCCGCATCACGTTCGGCACCGCTCTGGCCTTGTGGTTTACTGGCCTGGCGTCCGGGTTTATGTGAATCACTACCTTGGTCCCCATGAAAGTGCCGATGCCGGGTTGAAATAATGAGTCAAATTTGTCCAGGGCCTGTGAGCATGATACTCGCTCCACAGAAGAAATTGCATTGATATTGCCCCATTTCCAGTTCATGACAGCAAGCCAACCCCTCCCCAGTAGTGCGGGACCGTCCCCTGGGACAATCTAGAGTGGCAACCTGTTCTCCGAATCTTTGTGGGTCACGACTACCGTGGCGCTGCCTAGCACCGGAATGATCTCCTTTGTATATGTCCGTAGCAGTGCGTCAATCAGCAATAATTTTGGCCTTGTAGGGCTTACATCGGGCCCGTCCTCCTCGTACATCAACTTGGCTGCAGGTTTCCTGCACATACGCACCAAGTGAATGCTGACGTTGCAGTTTCTGCAAGTATATTGCTGATACCTGCAAGCTCTGGCTGGGTGTTTGCCTCCACACCTCCAGCATGAGCTGGAGGCCCCGTTGTTTGAAACTAAAGGTCCATTACCAGTCGATCATCTCTGACTGCCTCCGTAACTGTCCTTAAGCGCACCATTAACAGGTGTTGATGGTCCCATTACTGGCCGCATTGTCCATTGCGATGGCATGAATCGCCATTCAGCTAGCTATTGTCTCTGTTGAATTCCCCCTTTGGGTTTGACTACATGCTGGGGCATGTCCGATTGTCCTTGTCTGCCTAGAGAACTGTGTGCTGCATTAACAATGTTGACTCCCTGGTCGTTTGCCGCATTTGAGTCAAGATTTTTGCCATAAATCATTCTGGTCTCTTCCTCCCCTGAGATAATTGTCTGGGCTATCAGAGTCGCCGTTTCCAGGGTCAAGTCTTTGATCTCAGTTAGTTTCCTGAAAACCCCAGCGTGCCCGGTGCCCTCAATAAAAAAGTCTCGCAGCATCTCCGCTCTGCATGCATCTGGGAACTTACATAGGTTCGCCAGTCGCCGGAGATCTGCCACGAAGTCTGGAACGCTTTGCCCTTCTTGCCGCCGGTGCGTGTAAAACCGGTGTCTCGGCATGTGCATGCTGCTCGCCGGTTTAAGGTGTTCCCCGATCAACTTACTGAGCTCTTCGAACGTCTTGTCCACCGGCTTCTCTGGTGCGAGAAGGTCCTTCATCAGGGAGTACGTTCTGGATCCACAAACCGTCAGGAGATGAGCCCTGCATTTGTCGGCCGAATCCTGTCCCAACCATTCCCTAGTGACAAAACTTTGTTGTAGTCTCTCAATAAAGTCGTCCCAATCATCACCAACACAGTAGCTCTCTTCTGTGCTGCTAGTGGCCATGCTCACGTGGTTTAAATCCCAGTTTCTCGTCGCCAATAATATGTCCTTACGATACAGTATAAATGCACACGAGGCCCATGCTTGAGAGAAGGTCACTCTGTGACCAGTTACCTTTATTACCAAGACCTCAAGAGGCAGACGGTGGATGGAGCTTCCCCTTTTATACCAGAAAGTCCAGGTTAGGAGTGTCTCCCACAAGTTCGCCCCCTGTGGTCAATGTTCTCAAGGTATACAACTTAGGTCAGCTTATACATGGGTTACAATGACAGTTGAATACATGACAGGTTTCGCCATCAAGAATGAGCTGGTCGACTGCCTCAAAGACTCCCCTTGCGGGATTAGCGAACGTCTCATGACTCTCCGGCTCACCCTATCCCAGAACCAGTGCGCCATCAGTGTGTACGCTCCAACATTCGATGTAACAGATGAGGCCAAAGAGGGCTTTTACTCCAGCCATGAAAAATCCCTGTCTCGCATCCCTACGGACGACAAACTGATCCTACTCGGCGACTTCATCGCCAGGGTCGGCAAGGATACAGCCCTCTGGGGCGGTGTGATCGGCAGAGAGGGGTAGGGAAAACCAATTCCAGCGGTAACTTCCTCCTGACAAAATGCCTAGAGCACGACCTTGTCATCACCTACACCTTGTTCCGCCAGAGGGACAAGGACAAGGCGTCGTGGCAACACCCTCGCTCCAAACACTAGCACCTGCTCGACTACGTCATCGTCCGAGCGAGGCACCGCAAGGATAAGGCATGCTGAAATGGCCATCATTGCAAGGCATACTCCACATGGGCCCTGCATTGTACAGCGCCTGAATGTTTAAATCCCCACGTCAATCATTTGCTGTTTACTTTGTTGATTCTCACTGGATTATCGGGAGTGACGAGTCAATTAGGTTTATTTCAACAATCCTCGTACCGAGTGATGTGCCATTGATGGAGTACTCCTGTGCCCTATTTATGTTTCCAATATGCAGTACTTTGTATTTGTCTATATTGGTCTTCATTGGCCACTGATCCAGCCAGATGTAATGCCTGTTGAGCTCTCCTTGCTGCCATCTTCCAGTTCAGCTTGATGTCATTTCCGCACTGAAAGACATTGAAACTGCAATCCCTGTACAGTGGGAACAGAAGGGGTTCCAGCATTGACTGTGGGGCACCCTACTCAATACCTCCCCGCTGTTTGCTTCTATTTAATCTCATCTACGTTCATTTCTTATCTATGATACCCAATGATCTTAGTTTGTGAAGGACTGCTGTTTTATCAAAGCCTTTTGAAGTTTGGCATACACCAAAACATGGAGCTCTCCCTCCTCCCCACCCTTACCCACAAACATCTAGGAGGTTTATCATGCAAGAGCTAATCTTTTTAAAACAATATTTGATGATCACTTATTAGGTTATCAGATACTCTTCTGATTATCAATTCCATTAGTTTTCTGATTACTGAGGCCAGGCTCATGGTCTGTAGTTGCCAGATTTCTCTCCTAACTGGCCGAGCTCCACTGCCGGAATTTGTGCCGACATGGATCTTTAAAGTATCATTTGAATCACTCCCCCAACTTGGAAAGATGAATCGTGTAGCTGTGAGTAGCTCCAGTTAAGCAAGCAGTTAGTTTGCAGATGTGTATATTTGCATCATGTGTGTGTTTATGCATGTGTGTGCGCATGTGTGTGTGCGTGTGTGCATGTGCATGGGTGTGCATGCATGTGCGTGTGTGTGTGTGTATATAATTAATAAACATATAATAAAAACATTGACCTAGATGTTTGTCTCGGGTGGTGGCGTGAAGCAGGCAGTATCCGATCGGCCGCCCGTTATATACAGTGCCTGATATTCAGTTGCATTGACTGCAGTGGAGCTGAATATCAGACACGGTGTATAACGGGCACCCTATCCGATACTGCCCACTTTGCACCTGTATCTGAGAATAATTTCTAGGCCATTGTATATCTGACTTGGGTGTTTTTGAGCAAAGTTTAGCATATAATGATTTCATGCATTCAACATATATTAAATGTTCATTCAGAGATATCATTCATGTGGAGGCAGTTCAGAGAAAGTTCACTAGGTTGATTCCGGAGATGAGGGGGTTGACTTATGAGGAAAGGTCAAGTAGGTTGGGCCTCTACTCATTGGAATTCAGAAGAATGAGAGGTGATGTTATCGAAATGTTATAAGATTATTGTTATGTCTGTAATGTACTTATGAATGACTCCACGAGATAGTGTGTTGTACTCAAACTGTAGTGACCTTGGTCCTTTATTCATAACTCCAGAGTGAGGCAGCCATATAGTGGCTACCCTTTTATACAGCCGCTGCCACCAGGGCAGGAAACCACAGCCTCCACCAGTTGCACCCTCTAGTGGTGCCAGCATAGTATATACACAGTGTAAACCTTATTGACAGTACATCAGGTAACAAGTCTCCATCTTATGCAACTATACAGTGACTACACAGTGAGTATATCTATAGTCTGCATATATAACAATTATGAGGGGGCTTGACAAGGTGGATGCAGAGAGGATGTTTCCACTGATGGGGGAGACTAGAACTAGGGAGCATGATCTTAGAATAAGGGGCCACCCATTTTAAAACTGAGATGAGGAGAAATTTCTTCTCTCAGAGGGTTATAAATCTGTGGAATTCGCTGCCTCAGAGAGCTGTGGAAGCTGGGACATTGAAAAATTTAAGACAGAAATAGACAGTTTCTTAAACGATAAGGGGATAAGGGGTTATGGGGAGCGGGCGGGGAAGTGGAGCTTAGTCCACGATCATATTAACCATGATCTTATTGAATGGTGGAGCAGGCTCGAGGGGCTGTATGGCCTACTCCTGTTCCTATTTCTTATGTTCTTATGTTGTGTTCTTTTTATCTAAAGCTGCAGAAATTAAAACTGAATATTGCTGTTTTTTGTTTTCCTGCCAATTTTCAAACGTTCATTAAATATCACCATTTTGGCAAAAAGCTACTTTCAATTCTTATGCGTCTTCATTTTTCTGTGTTTTGGTAGCCATCTCGCAGCCCTGCTTGAGCAACAGAGAAAGCAACTCCTTGGCAAATGAACGTGGAGAACAGTATAGCAGAAACCATTGCGTTCCCAGAGACCTCGAGCATCGCACTGGGAGTATCTGCCCCATTGAGCTGTACACGTGACGTGTACAAGTGCGATCCCTTTGTGCAAATGCCACAGAATAACATTCATTCAACGTGTGTTTTTGATCAATAATCCCACCGTGGTTCAGTTGTCCAAATCAAACATTTTATGTTTGCCTGAACAGTCTTTTCAAGAAAAACTGCTTTAATTTTTCTACATTCAGTGCTGTAATATTTTCCCAAATTGCAGACCTTGTTTTGTATGTTAGCAGTAATGTGTAGCATGATGGAATTTATAAATATAATGTCAACTAGTTTCAGTATTGTACAGCATCTCTTGTAATTAAATAGCTCATTTCTTCAGTTCATGTTGATTTGGACAAATGTTTCCAGCCATGGATCAAAGAACTTCAGTACCAAGCTGAACTGAAGGTCTGACAAATAACTGGCAGTATTGTTTTTCCCCACAGTGTAAGTGTCACTGAAGTAATGACATCTGCTGCAGCTGATACAATCCTTCCTCCCTCAACAGATAGCCAGCTGTGCCATGTCTTATTTCACTCCTGAAGCCAGTAGCTGCCGCCTAACCAGTGTCAGTACGGAGGAAGGCAGCACACTATAACTTCAAGGGCAGCAGCTGACTTGATGTATTGGGGATTGATTGTGTAACACATTATGTACTGTATGGGCCTGAATAGTATTTTGTTAGTCAACCCTCACCACACATAGATGTGGACAGAGGGCATTGAGTTCTTTTCCACTTGATACCTCTTTGCCACCGCCAAGCTTGCTCTAACAATAAGAGTGCAATGTGAGCTGGCGTGCAATCCACTGTTTGCGTTGGCAACTTCAGAATAACTGGGCCCCATTTGACCTTTTTACCTTTAGTTGAGTATCATGTATGCTGGATGTTTGCACCAATGCATGAAGGAGTTATTTTAACAAGCAAAAGCACAGAGTCAGGAATGAAAGACCTTTGTTAACATTGCAGAGGAACAATAATCTGCATTTATATGTCAAAGAGGTGTGGTAAATACTCCCTGCAATAATCTCCAGGCCCCAAGTCATTGGTGAATACCAAAATAAGTCAGCAAACAGGATGAACTTGCTTCGGGCTTTTGTAATCTTCTTCTTCATCTTGCATGAGAGCACTGTGTCTGACCTGTGGAAGTCTGAGCCACAAGGTAAATGCTGGATGCTGGGGGATAAAGGATACAGCCTCGCCACCTGGCTCTTGACCCCTCTGCGGAACCCTCAGACATCAGCCGAGCAACGATGTAATAAGAGCCATATAGCCGCACGTAATTTAATCGAGAAGACAACTGGAGTGCTGAAGCAGCACTTTCGATGCTTGGACCACTCGGGAGGCAGGCTACAATACCACCCTGAGCAGGTTGCTCAGTTCACAGTGGTGTGCTGCGTGTTGCATAATTTAGCAATCGTGCGGGGACAGGAATTGCCGCAGGGGACTGCGGGACCACTGGAGGAGAGGGTGCAGGAGATGGAGGAGGAAAAAGAGGAAAATGAGGGGGAGGGCAATGAGGAGGAGCTTCCAGATGAACCCATGGCACCCCCCCCCCCCCCACTGCCACCCCCCAACACCACAGTGGAGGGCACGTGGAGCGTATGCCACTGCAAAATTGTTACCTCAGCAGCTCATAAATGAACGCTTTGCTTGAATGTGGAGAGCTGCATTTTGGGACCCTGATGACTGTTACCCCAAAAGTTTGATACTGTACAAGAGAGTGCTTAAATTCAATTCAAAGATTTATGTAAAAATCTCAAAAATATACAACAATTTTAAAACTTTGTAAAACTTATAACTATAAAACAACTGTAACAACTTTAGCAACATTAGTAACAACTTTAACAAAACTTTTACAACTTTGAATAATTAAAGTTTGATTTGTAAAAGTTTATTCATGAACTAGTACAACAAAAAGACCCTTTCCTGTCCTCGGCCATGACTTTGACCTCGATCGCGTGCTCCATCACCCTTGGGACTATTCCCCCTTTCTTACTCCTGCCCTTCCCTCTCCCACTGCCCCCGAGTCCGGACCTCCCCGTGGTGGTACCAAGCCGGTGTGCAGCAGTGCACCCCGAGTGCTGTTGCTGTCGTTGGAGGTCAGACATTGCAGGCAATAAATGGGGCCTCAGGAGAAGCTCGTGATGTGGAAGGTACGGATTCAGGGCTGGAATCTCCTGGCAGCCCCCCACCCTCAGGTGCTGTTGACCCGAGCACTATGGCATGGGGGGGATTCCGCGCCATGTCCCGATCCCGTCGATTGCCGCATGGCTTCGACGGTGTCGGCGGCTCGCTCCATCGCGGTGATCATACGCGACATATCCTCCGACTGCTGCTCTGATAGAGCCGCAATGTTTGCAGCTATTGAAGTCATGGCCTTAAGCAGCTCTCGACCTATGTCGACGCCGGCCTGCGACAGGCACACCATGTCCTGGTACACGCCTGCAGCAACCGACCTTTCCTGCACCAAACTCCGTCGCTGCGGCAAAGGTGCTGCAACACTGGGGGGGGGTCTTGCTGCGCACGGCTTGGTCCCCAGAATCAGAGGAGCCACGGGGGAATCCCCTGAATACAGACTCCGTGGTGGAGGTATGTTCCAGCTGGCCCACATGGAGCTGGTGAACCCTCCTCCGTCTCCACCCCCCACCCTCCACCTCCACTGGCTGCAGGATCAGCGGCTCTTCCTCTTCCTCCTCATCTTCATCATCTCTGGCAGTGGTGAAGTCGGGAGAGGGCTGGGTGACGCCAGAGGTGGGGGCAGTGGGTCTGTCGTCTGGTCTCTCTGTGTCGGTGTGGTCTGAATCATCCGAGTCTGGAAGTACAAAACAACATTTAAAAAAGCTTGGCACCAGGGGAGAGGGTCAGGGTTACATGAGTACATGAGTACAGTGGCGTAGCGCAGTCTTACTTAAATGTCCACCACTGCTGCAGTACTACATTACATATCGCAGACAGACAATACAATACATATATACATTGCGTTACATGCCCCCAACATTGCAGTACATCACATGAGCCCAACATTACAGTGCAATAAACTTACATTGCATTACATCAGGCCAACATTACAGTTACAGTTACATGACATGCGAGGACCGCAACACGGACTGCATTTTATTCAAATTACCATCCCGCGTGACTGGGTCAGCTCCAATGCCGGTGGTGGCACGGTTGCTATCTCTAACCAGGGACAGGGCACGGATCTCCTGGGTTGTGGGTCCTCCCCCCCCCTACGCAATTGATCGGCTGCTATTGCAGATGTTGTCTTCTGCAGAAAGTAAAGTAAATTAAAGTAAAAATCTGCAATCCATTTAACATTGCAGACACACAGGGTCACACGCACACATAAAAATAACACTGCGCTGATCCTCTTGTCATTGCCTGAAAGCACAAATACATCGGCGTAACCTTAAGATAAATATCATCCACGTGACACTGAACCTACATTTACATGGTACATGGCAGATGGGGGGTGGGGTGCATAAATAAAATCATTACTTTTGCTACCCTCACTAGGTCGTTCCACTTCTTACGGCACCTTTCCCCGGTGTGTACCATGGTTCTTGTGGAGGGCACAGCCTCCCCGATCTCGTCCCCTTTGGGGGGGGGGGGGGGGGGGGGGCGCGGAGAGGCGCTTTCCACGACCACCCTTCGTTAGCTTGGAGTACCTCTCTGTAATATTCTCGAGAAGGGCAGGTAACTCCGTCCCGTCGAAGGTGGGCGCCCTCAACTTCCCCTCCTTTTCGATGTTCCTGCGCTTTGATTTTTTTTAAAAACATTTCCGTAATATTTCTGTTATGATTTTTGTTTTGCAAAATATGCCTTATTCTTCAAACTGTAGAATTATTAGTTGTTATGAATATTTTTTTAGCTCCGCAATGTGTTTTTAAAATAACTGCCCGTCGACTAGCTTGCTGCTCCTTCTCACTCTCTCTCCCTCCTCTTCAACTCACTGGGCATGCGCGGGTGACCCCTGACCCTCTAAATCGCGGGTAAAACGCTTCTGTGAAATAAACAGAAAAAAAAAAATCGCGCATGCGCAGTTCAGTGCCGCACCATCCATCGAGGAGAAAGTTGATCTGGATCGACTATGAGGTTACACACCCGCTGTAGACCGCTGGCATACCACCGATATAACGCCGAAAAAAGGTTGACCAATTTTGTTATCTTCGGTCTCGGCGCTTTGAAAAGACGCACCGCCGGCATACTGCTGAGAAATGGGCGGACCTTACGCATCGACCAATTTCGGGCCCAATAAGTGTTGAAGATTTTTTGAGTTATTTATTTTTCCTTTTACTGTCTGTCTCTTTTAACTCACTCTCTTGTAATCCCATCTGTCTTTCCGAATCTTTGTGCCGCTTTCTGTACATGATGTAAATCTAATTTATACTTCTTGCTTTGTACTTCCTGGTTTAGACTTTGCATGTCTCAGTGAGGATTCTTCAATCTGATTGGTTGAAGAGCCTTGCTGTTACTTGCTCTGCTCACAGATGCCCTGTAGCAGGCGTCACGCTGGAACAGACATTGGATGAGAGCAAGTCTCCACTCCATAGCCTGAGAAAACTTTGTGGGCAGCTGTCAGCGAGGTGAGCGCCATTGCTTCACCAACGACCGCAAAATCCGGGCCATTCTTTTTACACAAAGAACAATTCAATTTACAGAAAGCTGTTGACGTGAGTGATGTGTAATTTAGCATTGCAATTTCTTTTAGTCGAGTATTATGCTCTGCTGTGTATTAGAACTGGCCGATTGCTTGATACTATATTTTAGTTTGATCTCCTTGGGATGTTATACTACATTAAAGGTGCTATATAAATAAAGGTTATTTTTATTAGTTATTATTAAGCAACATAGGAACAGGAGGAGGGCTAGGCGTTTCAGCCCATCAAGCCTGATCTGCCATTCAATGAGAAGGCTGATCCTTCTCCATTTCTCTTCCTCCCTTAGCTGGAGGCCAGCCTGCTGGTTGCTCTACAGCAGAATAAACAGTGCCGTTTCACGACCAGTCACTTTACCACTGCTTCGACCTAGGAGGTGGGCTGAGAATCTTTGCAGTTTGGCTCAGTGGTGGGGCACTTGCTTCCAAGTCAGAAGGTCATGGATTCGGGCCCCACTCCAAGACTTGAGCACATAACCTAACACTTCAGTGCTGTACTGAGGGAAGAGACATTAAAACCGAGGCATCTGCTTGTCCAGGTGCACATGACAGATCACATTGGACTATTTGAAGAGCAGCAGAGCCTGGTTCTCCAATCGTCTTGGATAACCCTTGCCACTGGACCAAGACTTAGCTCTGTCAAGCCCGTGTGGTGGCCGGTGTGTAACGGCCACCCCACGTTAAAAGAATTCCCGCGCAGGCACCTTCCACCCTTTCAAATGAAGTTCGGGACCTGGAACATCAGGGCCCTCGTGGACAACCCCAACAGCGACAGAGCGGAACGTCGCACGCTATCGTTGCCAAGTACAAACAGCGGAAGGAGCGTACGACAAAACAAGCACCCCACCCACCCGTCCCTCCAACCACCATCTGCCCCACCTGTGACAGTCTTTAAGTCCCGCATCGATCTCATCAGTCACCTGAGAACTCATGCTAGTGTGGAAACAAGTCATCCTCGACTCCGGGGGACTGCCGACTGAGAAGAGAAGAATTTGAAGAGCGAGGGAGTTCTCCTCATGTCTTGGCCAACATTTATCTCTGTGCTATTTGTGGGATCTTGCTCTGCGCACGTTGGTTGTCACGTATACCTACACTGCAACAGTGAATACACTTCAAAAAGTACTTAATTGGCTGCAACGGGCTACGGAATGTGCTGAGGGCATGAAAGGCACTGGATAAATATAAACTCTTTGAGAGGTTTCCGAAAATGTTCACACCCACTGCCCGATTCCAAAGCTTGGAAACCGTTGGTGAGAAATCAGGGCCGTTACAAAAAGCTGTACAACTACAGCAATTCTAGGAAAACATTTTATTTCGTTTACATCAGGGGATACCCACAAACTTTGTTTTAACCGATAAAAGAACGTTTCTTACCAAAGGTTGTCCAGTAGTTGTGGCTGGCACACTGTAGCTTATGGAATTCACTCAATGATTGATAGAATGATTACTCGTTAAAACTGCTGGGACTTTGCTGCCAAATAGGGTTTGCAATAAAAGCAGGAAATGCTTCAAATACTCAGCAGGTCAGGCAGCATCTGTGGAGAGAGAGAAACAGAGTTAACGTTTCAGGTCGATAGCCCTTTTGTCAGTACATTATTGAAGTGCAGTCACTGTTGTAATGTACGAAAATGCGGCAGCCAATTTGTACGCATTGGTGTCCCACAAACAGCAATGTAATAATGACCAGATCATCTGTTTTTTTTTTAGTGATTGCCAGCAGATTATACTTCGAGTTTTTCCCCCCTCCCCTCCCACTGAGAGATGGTGTAATGTCAGTTCGGCTCATCATCATCATAGGCAGTCCCTCGGAATCGAGGAAGACTTGCTTCCACTCTAAAGTAGGTGGTTGAACAGTCCAATAGGAGAATCACAGCCCATGTCACAGGTGGGACAGACAGTGGTTGAGGGAAGGGGTGGGTGGGACAGGTTTGCCGGACGCTCCTTCCGCTGCCTGCGCTTGGTTTCTGCACGCTCTCGACATTGAGACTCGAGGTGCTCATCGCCCTCCCGTTGCACTTCCTCCACTTCGGGCGGTCTTTGGCCAGGGACTCCCAGGTGTCGGTGGGGATGTTGGGAGGCATTGAGGGTGTCCTTGTAACGTTTCCTTTGCCCACCTTTAGTCGGTGCACCCTGTGTGCTGCAGCTCAGATCAATGACTTCTCTGAGAATTATTACTTTAAAATCGATAGAAAAGTGTATGAGCCTAAGTCCAAAAGATAAGAAGAAATTGAGGAAAGGAGTGTGAACCCTCTTCTATTTTCACACATATCTAGAACTAGGGGGCATAGTTTCAGAATAAGGGACCGCCCATTTAAAATGGGAAATGAAGAGGAATTTGTTCTCTCAGAGGGTCGTGAATCTTTGCAATTCTCTGCCCCCAGAGAGCTGTGGAGGCTGGGTCATTGAATGTATTTAAGGTGGAGATAGACAGATTTTTGAAAGATAAGGAAGTCAAGGGTTATGGGAAGCGGGCGGGGAAGTGGAGTTAAGGCCAGGATCAGATTAGCCATGATCTTATTGAAAGGCGGAACAGGCTCGAGGGGCCAAATGGCCTACTCCTGCTCCAATTTCTTATGTTCTTATATAAATACTAAATACTCAGACTTTTGTCTTCCTGGAGCCATATGTAATAGTAACTCACTATATGTGAATAGGCCCACAATACAAGAACGTCATTTGAATGTATTTGAAAACAGATCGCGAACGGATGCTGTGTAACTGTGACAGCTGGGTGCACATGACTTGCGAAGTAACTTCTCAACAGGCAGTTCCATGCTCCCGAGGCAGCACTAGTTTGTAAACGTACACCAAAATGTCAGGCACAGTCCCGTGACTGCTGTCCTGTTACACATTTAAAAATAACTGAAGGTCTGCAACTCGTGACTAAATTTTGCCAAATGAATGTACTCCACGAGTATGCTCAAATCACACTTTAATGTTGAGGAACACCGAAAGCAGCATAGGTCGATGAATTGCTGCAATTATTTATTTGTTTTCGCCACTAACTGGTTTTGTTACATATCACTTTATTTGTGTGGAGATCAAATGACCGTGTTTAGTCAGTTTAGTGGCATTGGTTGAAGCTGGCAATCTGTCTAATCAAATCAAGGAAACTGATGAAAACTTCGGCTCTGTTGCAGTAAGCACGCTGTTAGATTCCCCATTAAAAGTTAGACCCAAAGAGATTAGGTGCAGTTAGGGTTTTAACAGCGTATTGAGTGCCAAACAAAAGTTATGGCATGGAAGAACTCATTTTAACTTTGTGCCATGTCAAACTTATCCATTTTAATAAAAATTAAAACATTTTTAAAACTTAAAAAAAAAGTTTTAATAACTTTGGTCATCTTTATTTCGGGTTTGCCTTTTCCCCACGTGAGAGCCCCTATATTTGTTTTTTGCTCTCTAACATTTTTTAAAAGTTAGAATTTTAAGAGTTTACTCATTTCCTTGTTCGCTATTGTGAGAATTCTGCATTGTGACTCCGCCCCTCTCCCCAACTCCTGTCTGAGGCTGAACCACTGTTCGCAACCTTGGTGTCGTATTTGACCCTGAAATGAGCTTTCAACCACATATTCGCAGCATAACTAAGACTGTAACATCGCCCATCTCCGTCCTTGCCTCAGCTCATCTGCTATTGAAGCCCTCATCCAGGCCTTTGTTACCTCTAGACTTGACTATTCCAACGCACTCCTGGCTGGCTTCCCACATTCTACCCTACGTAAACTTGAGCTCATCCAAAACTTGGCTGACGTGCCATAACTTGCACCAAGTCCCACTCCCTCATCATCTCTGTGCTTGCTAAACTACATTGGCTCCCGGTTAAGCAACGCCTCGATTTCAAAATTCTCAACCTTGTTTTCAAATCCCTCCATGGCCTCGCCCCTCCCTATCTCTGTAATCTCCTTCAGCCCTGTAACCCCACCCCCAGAGATGTCTGCGCTCCTCTAATTCTGCCCTCGAGCATCCCTGATTATAATCACTCAAGCATTGGTGGCCGTGCCTTCTGTTGCCTGGGCCCCAAGCTCTGGAACTCCCTGCCTAAACCTCTCCACCTCCCTACCTCTCTTTCCTCCTTTAAGACACTCCTTAAAACCTACCTCTTTGGCCAAGCTTTTGGTCACCTTATGTGGCTTGGTGTCAATTTTTTTGTCTCATAATACTCCTGTGAAGCGCCTTGAGACGATTCACTATGTTAAAGGCGCTATATAAATACAAGTTGTTGTTGGTTCTTTTGCCAGTTACCTTCAATAGTAAGTTTTTTTTTAAACTTCTTTCTCTGGTAGATAGCACAATCTTCTATTACATTGCCATGGGTACAGGTTGCCTTGGTGAGGCTGAGGAAAAGTACTTTGTCTCTTTTATTCATTGGTAGAGTTCTTTCTAATAATTCGAATTGACAACGGGTTGAGTCGAGTGAATCTGGGACAAGCCTACCTAAACAGTGTGTAGACTGTAGACCAACAACACCATCAAACTGAGTAGGAGAATAGGACAAGAGCAACAAAGGCTTCTGGGCCAACTAACCATTCATAAATATACTCCGACAGTGGTTAAGAGCGTAAGTTCATGCAGCTTGAACACAAGGGAGTTGAAAGCAATTGAACCATTTTTAGTCCTTCAATTCGTAAAGCTTGATATGTTCCTGGACCTCAAAAAGAGTAAGATGTAGGGGTTTAAACTGTTGCTGGGAAACACCCTTCCCTTTCCTTCACTGCTGATTGAGTTCACTGTGAGATAAAGCTGTCCAGTCATCGACCTGACTTTTTGTTGTGCTAAAAGCCCCAGTCACTTGTTGAAATTTGTCATCTTCATCCATTCTGAATAAATAGATACGTAGGGAACAACTGCAGGGTTTAAGAATCTGCAATCACTTTCTGTTTAATCACTGTTTCAAGGACACCCTCAAAGCTCCCTTGAAAAAGTGCAACATCCCCACCGGCACCTGGGAATTCCTGGCCCAAGACCGCTCAAAGTGGAAGAAGAGCATCCGGGAAGGCACCGAACACCTCGAGTCTCTTCGTCGGGAGCAAGCTGAAGACAAGTGTCGACAGTGGAAGGAGCGCACGACAACCCAAGCACCCCACCCACCCGTCCCTTCAGCCACTATCTGCCCCACCTGTGACAGAGACTGTAGGTCCCACATTGGACTCGTCAGGCACCTGAGGACTCATTAGTGTGGAAGCAAGTCATCCTCGACTCCGAGGGACTGCTGAAGAAAAGCTCTTCTTTATCTAATTATCTACTTTAAATGTAGTTATTTAGAGATGGTGGATGATGCACATTCTGTAGTTTGTGTGCACTGTGAATATTTGTGCAATATTTGTTTGTGGTGATCAGAAATACAACAACAACTTGCATTTATATGGAGCCTTCAATGTAGCAAAGTCATGATTACCTGACGTCCCAAAGTGCTTTACAGCCAATGAAGTACTGTTTGAAGTCTAGTCACTGTTGTATTGTTGTAATGTCCAATCACTTAGCGGGTCTATAAACCTTTGCAGCCTCGTTACGACCTCCTCTGCTTACTTTCCCACCTAGCTCTGTATCGGTAGCAAACTTGGGTATATTACGCTCGGTCCCCTCATCTTAGTCATTGATATAGATTGTAAATAGCTGAGGCCCCAGCACTGATCCCTGTGGCACTCCATTCGTTACACCCTCTCTGTTTTCTACCCCTTAACTAATCCTCAATCCATGCTAATATATTGCCCTGAATCCCATTAGCCATAACCTATTGTGTGGCACTGTTAGATCTCTTAATTTTCAATGAAATGCGAACTCCGGTTGTAGTTTTAATGTAACTTTATTCTGGCAGCAGCAACAAGCTTCTGGCTTTAAGCCAGGCCTTTGTTCTTCTGAGACCACATGGCCAAAATGGCTGTTTATATACCTGATCAGTTTACAGAAAAGAACTCGCCTTCTTTGACCTTATTGACTCAATTAATAGTCTGTTAACCTTTAATTGGCTCGCTACCCAAAGGTCCTAAAATGTCAAGTTGATTGATGACTTAATGCAACATGCTGAGTTGCATGTAGCAGCTTTGACTTGGGGTCTGTGAATTTTCACAGCCTGTCTGAATGCAGCCTGTTTGAATTCTCTATCAGGCACTTTATCGCATGCCTTCTGAAAATCCAAATATAATACATTCACTGGTTCCCCCTTATCTACTCTGCTGGTTACAACCTCAAAAAACTCTAATAGATTTGGCAAACGTGATTTCAATTCATAAAACCATGTTGATACTGCCTAATCATATTGTGACTCTGCTTAATCATATTTATTTTATGGGGGAGTGGGACTCGCCAAAGTGCCACTGCAAAGAGGTGGCACGGGCTCAACGGGCTAAATGGCCTCGTTCTGTGCTGTAACCATTCTATCGTTCTATCGTGGTCCAAAAAAGATTTACGAGGATGATATCAGAACTGAAAGGTTATTACTCAGGAAGCAGGCTGCGGCTCTTTTGTCTAGAAAAGACAAGGCTGTGAGATGGTGACCTGATAGAGGTCTTTAATATTATGAAAGGATTTGATAGGGTAAACCAAGACTAGGGGCCATAAATATAAGACAGTCACTGATAAATCCAATAGGAAATTCTGGAAAAATGTAATTACCCAGAGAGTGGTTAGAATGTGAAACTCACTGCCACAGGGAGCAGTTAAGGTGGATGCATAGAGGCATTTAAGGGGAAGCTAGATAAACACATGAGGGAGAAAGGAATAAAGGATATGTTGATGCGGTTAGATGAGGTATGGTGGGAGGAGGATCGTGTGGAGCATAAACACCGGCATGGACCAGTTGAGCCATGATCATATTGAATGGCGGTGCAGGCTCGAAGGGCCGAATGGCCTTCTCCTGCACCTATTTTCTATGTTTCTATATTTCAGTGCTGTACATTCTATGTAATTCTATGTAAGATGATTACGTGCTTGACACTTAATGTCCTCTGTAGTGGCCTCGCAAACCACTCGGTTGTAAAAAAAAAACAATCACGAGAAAGCTCACCATTTCATTCGCGGGGCGACTAGAGATGGACAATAAATGCTGCCTTGCCGGTGCTGTCCATATCCTGGAAACAAATACAAAAAAACATCGCAAAAATGTGATTTTATCCATCTTGGCTCAGTTAGTAGCACTCCTGTCTCTGAGTCCAAAGGTTGTGTGTTATATCCACACCCCAGGACCTGAGCACGTAACTCAGGTTTGGTGCTCCAGCGCGGTCGTGTGGTGTGCTGCCATGCTCTGCCGGAACGTCTCCTTTCTGGTGAAACATTCAGCTGAAGCCCAGTCTGTATGTTCCGAGGGACGCTCCACCACCTTTTAGGGTTATTCAAAACAGAGCAGGGAGATCGAGTTTTGTATTTATTCATTCTCGAGACGTGGGCGTCCCTAGTTGCCCTTGAGAAGGTGATGGTGAACAATGCTCCCTCTAAGCTGCGCGCGTGCACAGGTGTGCAGTAACCTGCAAAGCCACTCACAGGCTTTTACACTGCAAACACTGCGTGTGCAGAGAGATTTAAAGGCACCGCACATTGAAAGAAACAGTGCAACGAAGCGCAGCTCACAGGGAACATTGCTGGTGAGCTGCCTTCTTGAACCGCTGCACTCATAAGAACATAAGAAATAGGAGCAGGAGCAGACTATTTGGCCCCTCGAGCCTGCTCCACCATTTAATAAGATCATGGCTGATCCGATCATGGACTCAGCTCCACTTCCCTGCCCGCTCCCTATAACCCCTTATCCCCTTATCGTTTAAGAAACTGTCTATCTCTGTCTTAAATGTATTCAATGTCCCAGCTTCCACAGTGCTCTGAGGCAGCGAATTCCACAGATTCACAACCCTCTGAGAGAATAAATTCCTCCTCATTTCAGTTTTAAATGGGCGGCCCCTTATTCTAAGATTATGTTCCCTAGTTCTAGTCTCCCCTATCAGTGGAAACATCCTCTCTGCATTCACCTTGTCAAGCCCCCTCTTAATCTTATACGTTTTGATAAGATCACCTCTCATTCTTCTGAATTCCAATGAGTAGAGGCCCAACCTCCTCAACCTTTCCTCATAAGTCAACCCCCTCATCTCCGGAATCAACCGAGTGAACCTTCTCTGAACTGCCTCCAAAGCAAGTATATCAGAATGGCAGGCAGTGACAAGTGGGGTACCGCAAGGTTCTGTGCTGGTGCCCCAGCTGTTTACATTGTACATTAATGATTTGGACGAGGGGATTAAATGTAGTATCTCCAAATTTGCGGATGACACTAAGTTGGGTGGCAGTGTGTGCTGCGAGGAGGATGCTATGAGGCTGCAGAGTGATTTGGATAGGTTAGGTGAGTGGGCAAATGCATGGCAGATGAAGTATAATGTGGATAAATGTGAGGTTATCCACTTTGGTGGTAAAAACAGAGAGACAGACTATTATCTGAATGGTGACAGATTAGGAAAAGGGGAGGTACAATGAGACCTCGGTGTCATGGTACATCAGTCATTGAAGGTTGGCATGCAGGTACAGCAGGCGGTTAAGAAAACAAATGGTATGTTGGCCTTCATAGCGAGGGGATTTGAGTACAGGGGCAGGGTGGTGTTACTACAGTTGTGCAGGGTCTTGGTGAGGCCACACCTGGAGTATTGTGTACAGTTTTGTTCTCCTAACTTGAGGAAGGACATTCTTGCTATTGAGGGAGTGCAGCAAAGGTTCACCAGACTGATTACCGGGATGGTGGGACTGACATATCAAGAAAGACTGGATCAACTGGGCTTGTATTCACTGGAGTTCAGAAGAATAAGAGGGGATCTCATAGAAACATTTAAAATTCTGATGGGTTTAGACAGGTTAGATGCAGGAAGAATGCTCCCAATGTTGGGGAACTCCAGAACCAGGGGTCACAGTCTAAGGATAAGGGGTAAGCCATTTAGGACTGAGATGAGGAGAAACTTCTTCACCCAGAGAGTGGTGAACCTGTGGAATTCTCTACCACAGAAAATTGTTGAGGCCAATTCACTAAATATATTCAAAAAGGAGTTAGATATAGTCCTTACTACTAGGGGGATCAAGGGGTATGGCAAGAAAGCAGGAATGGGGTACTGAGGTTGCATGTTCAGCCATGAACTGATTGAATGGCGGTGCAGGCTCGAAGGGCCGAATGACCTACTCCTGCACCTATTTTCTATGTTTCTATGCTTTCGTAAATATGAAAACCAAAACAGCACGTAGTATTCCAAGTGTAGCCTCACTAATACCTTGTATAACTGTAGCAAGACTTCCCTGCTTTTATACTCCATCCCCTTTGCAATAAAGGCCAAGATTCCATTGGCCTTCCTGATCACTTGCTGTACCTGCATACTAACCTTTTGTGTTTCATGCACAAGTACCCCCAGGTCCCGCTGTACTGCGGCACTTTGCAATTTTTCTCCATTTAAATAATAACTTGCTCTCCGATTTTTTTCTGCCGAAGTGCATGACCTCACATTTTCCAACATTATACTCCATCTGCCAAATTTTTGCCCAGTACTCACTTAGCCTGTCTACGTATTTTTTGCAGATTTTTTGTGCTCTCCTCACACATTGCCTTTCCTCCCATCTTTGTATCGTGTGCTGAAGGTGCTCCCACAGTGCTATTCGGTAAGGAGTTCCAGGGTTTTGACCCAGCAACGATGCAGGAACAGCCGATATATGTCCAAGTCGGGATGGTGTATGATTATGGAGGGAACTTGCGGGTGATGGTGTTCCCAAGCTCCTGCTGCCCTTGTCCTTCTAGGTGGTGGAGGTCCCTGGTCTGGGAGGTGCTGCAAAGTTGTTCTGTTTCAATCAATGCCCGCTAGGAAAAAGGATTAAATGGTCAAACATCTCAATCCCACTTGTGGGAACTTACTATGTGCGAACTGGCTGTTGTATTTTCTTATGTAACTGCACTGCACTGCACTTCAAGGTAATTACTTGTCTCCGAAGGACTGTGAAAGGCAGGCACTGTAAAAACCCACATCCTTTTTCTTGTGCATTCTGCAGCTCGCTGAGAGCAAAAGTAACAATGGTCAGTCCTTAAAATGCATTTTTTTGAGCAGTTGCTGGTGCGGGAGCCTTTCGATTTGACAGAATTGGGTTAAATTCAAGGCCAGGGTACAGGAGGTTTGCAAATCATTGTCCAACGGGCGCACTTGGGGAACCTTTTGATATTTAGGACGGTGGCTGTCTGTCGGGAGTTACTGTTGGCAAAGGCAACTTCTAAACAGTGCTGCTCCTCAGTTTGTGCGGAACTGTGCCTTTAAGTCGGCGGAACTTTTGTTGCCTGCGGAGATGACAAAGCTCACGCCTCGGTGGTATTCCCAGACACAAATGTGTCCCTTCGCAGTTTGTACACGAACAAAAAGTAGCTTGCATCCAAAGCCGGTGCTGTGTTCTGTGAGTGGCATATCCTGTACGGGAAGCGTCGTGGCTCTCGGCATTTTTGACTGAAGAGTCTTTAAGGGGAGGGGTTTGGAGCAGAGCAAATTAAACCGGGCTGACAGTGAAGAAGAGGTCAGCCATATGTGGTGGAATATGCATGTTCTCTGGAATCGAATGGGGAAATAGTGCTGACTGACTCAGTGAGTATCGCCCACTTTCTACGTCGCTAAGAAATGTGTGTACTTCAAACGGGGGAAGCTAAGGTTTTTATTTTGAGCATGTGAAACTCAGTTTACAGGATACTTCTCAAAAACCAAAGTTTGCTGGGACACAGCCCTGTGCAATTGCTGGCAGGCGGTACTTGAACAATTTATACGTGGAAACTTGCATTTATTTGAAACACTCGTGTTTTGAGCAGCACCCCTCCATTTCCCCATGCAGGCTTTACAATGCACGGTTCTGTCTGCGCCGGGGTACTTTTTCATACTTGCTAACATGTTGTATCAATTGTGTGTCTTTTTTTTTTGTTTTAAAAAGAAACCTTACACATGTAATTTATTTACATCAATCTCACTCAAAGCATTAGGTCCACATCTTGCTGGCGTTTTCACAGAAGGGTCACAGCCTAAATGTATTTAGGGAGGAGAATCTGTCCGATCCGTGCAGTGCTGTGGTCACATTCCAGCTTGCGTGCACTGTCCAATTTTAGTCGCTCGACCACAAGACTGGGGGCAGTGGGAAGGAGAGCTGGGAGCTTGATTTGTGAAGAAAGACTAGAAGGTAACGGAAGAAAGACTTGCATTTCTATAGCCCCTTTCATGAACACCGGACTTCCTGGAGCCCTTTGAAACATAGACAGTAGGTGCAGGAGTGGGCCATTCGGCCTAATTAAGTACTTTGCAGCCAATTAAGTTCTTTTTGGAGTGTCGTCACCACTGTAACGTAGGAAACGTGGCAGCCGATTTGCGCACAGCAAGCTCTCTCAAACAGCAATGTGATAATGACTGGATAATCAATTTTTTTTTAAGTGATGTTGATTGAAGGATACATATTGGCCCAGGACACCGGGGATAACTCCGGTGATTAGAATCAGGGAGGCTCAACAGAGCAGAATTAGAGGAGCGCAGTCATCTCGGAGTTGTGGGGCTGGAGGAGATTGCAGAGATGGGGAGGGGTAAGGCCATGGGGGTGGGGGATTTGAAAATAAGGATGAAGATTTTGAAATTGAGGCGTTGCTTAACCGGGTGCCGGTGTAGGTCAGCGAGAACAGGGGTGATGGGTGAGCAGGACCTGGTGCGAGTTAGGACAGGGGCAGCCGAGTTTTGGATGACCTCAAGTTTACGTAAGGTAGAATGTGGGAGGCCAGCCAGGAGTGCATTGGAATAGTCAAGTCTAGAGGTAACAAAGGCATGGCTGAGGACTTCAGCAGCGGATGAGCTGAGGCACGGGTGGAGACGAGTGATGTTACGGAGGTGGAAATAGGCGGTTTTAGTTATGCTGCGGATATGTGGTCGGAAGCTCATTTCAGGGTCAAATATGACACCGAGGTTGTGAACAGTGTGGTTCAGCCTCAGACAGGAGTTGGGGAGAGGGTTGGAGTCAGTGGCTCGGGAACGGAGTTTGTGGTAGGGACCGAAAACATTTCGGTTGTCCCAATATTCAATTGGAGTAAATTTCTGCTCATCCAGAACTGCATGTCGGATACGCAGTCTGACAATTTAGAGACCGTGGAGGGGTCGAGAGAAGTGGTGGTGAGGTCATCTCCAACATGATACTTCGATGCCAACAGTGACAGTAGGACGAGGAAGCAGATGAGAATGAGAGTGGGTTCAAAAGGGCAAAAGACCAATTTAGGATTCATGTCAGGAAGTTCTTGTTGACATAAAGAATGATCCACCCATGGAATGCAACACTGGTTACAGAAGTATAGGTAAAACGTTTGGAATAATTTAACAATAGGATGCTGTAATGGGGCTGGGGTGGTGTTTGTAGCTTTCTTTACTTCATGGATTAGCTAACTAGTCTTGCTTGGCTATGCCTGTCTTTTGGTACAACAGTGATGTCCAGGTGGTTGGCAGCGGAAAGAACGTGCGGCAAACCAATCCCACCCACCTTTTCCCACAATGACTATCTGTCCAACTGTGACGGGGACTGTGGTTCTCATATTGGACTGTTCAGCCACCTAAGGACTCACCTTTTAGTGAGGGACTGCCTATGATGATGATGATGTCCAGGTGAGGAACTGGGTGTTTTGGATGATAGACAAGACTAAAACGCGGGCGTGCACTGTGTTGGTGATGAGTATTAAGAGTGCCTGATATTCAACTGGCAGGCTTACAAAAAAAAAAAGTCTATTCTGTTGGAGCAACTCCTTTAATAACTTGTGTGTGTCTACTCCAGTTACTAAGCGGAAAGTATAAAACAATTAAACATTAAACATTCTTGGTCAGCTCCAGTTGCAATCACAGTTGTGGGAGGCAAGAGGGACTGGAGTGCATCGTTACCCCCAACAACCAAATTTTAATTTGATTTTATATGTTTTAAAGTTTAATTTGTTTTAATTGCCGGTTTTAGTGTCCCCCTCCCCTTTTATAGGGGGCACTTGTAAAATATACCATTTTAATGCCCCCCCAAAAAAATCACAAAAAAAACACACAAAAAAAAGAGGGTAGTTAAGTGTCTGGAGTGTCCCCCAGATCGGGGGGCACTTGATCTAATGTTTATTTTGTCCCTCAAAAGAGTTGTGGGAGGCAAGATTTTGATTGAGGGGTGGGGGGGGAGGGGAAGGAACTGAGCAAGTATATGATGTATCAAGTAGTTTTTCTACATTGGAAACAAAAAAAGTACCATTTCCGTTTCTTAATTTGTGTTAATCAGATAAGAGTATTTTATACTGGCCAAGTGCCAGGAACAAATTCAAACCAGTTTGCAGCAATATCAGGGTGATTAATGTACATTCTCTGTTTTGGAAGTGGTCACGTTACCTGTTGCTGCAGAAATAACAGGATACTCGGCAACAGGAAGCCAATAAATATCGTAAATAACCGCAGCTGAGCTCCCCCGGTGGCGCCTTGTGTAAATGCACCACTTGGTTTGAGACTGGGCGCTTTGGGATGAAGAATGTGGCAGGTTTGATTCCTGGTCTGTGTTGCACCAGCTGAGTCTCAGCCAGGAGGGAGGGAGGTATCAGTCAGGATTCCTGCCCCTCAGTGCGACCCAGTGACTCCTGTAGCCAAGTGTACTTTTCGGGAACGTTGGGTGAGGGTAGGATCGAGCATGCCTGTGACCACGTACAGTAGGCACTTCAAGTCACTGGAGAAATACCACCAACGATGTCTCCGCAAGATCCTACAAATCCCCGGGGAGGCCAGACGCACCAACAT
This sequence comes from Pristiophorus japonicus, assembly GCF_044704955.1. Classification (NCBI taxonomy): domain Eukaryota; kingdom Metazoa; phylum Chordata; class Chondrichthyes; family Pristiophoridae; genus Pristiophorus; species Pristiophorus japonicus. The sequence goes on along the minus strand of NC_091992.1, from coordinate 125,810,832 downwards.
CAGCGTCCTCGTCCAGGCCAACATCCCCAGCATTGAAGCACTGACCACACTCGATCAGCTCCGCTGGGCAGGCCACATAGTTCGCAGGCCAGACACGAGACTCCCAAAGCAAGCGCTCTACTCGGAACTCCTTCACGGCAAACGAGCCAAAGGAGGGCAGAGGAAACGTTATAAGGACACCCTCAAAGCCTCCCTGATAAGGTGCAACATCCCCACTGACACCTGGGAGTCCCTGGCCAAAGACTGCCGTAGTGAAGGAAGTGCATCCGGGAGGGCGCTGAGCACCTCGAGTCTCGTCGTCGAGAGCATGCAGGAACCAAATGCAGGCAGCGGAAGGAGCATGCGGCAAACCAGTCCCACCCACCCTTTCCTTCGACCACTGACTGTCCCACCTGTGACAGGGATTGTGTCTCTCGTATTGAACTGCACAGTCACCTAAGAACTCCTGCTAAGAGTGGAAGCAAGTCTTCCTCGATTCCGAGCAACTGTTGATGATGATGATGATGATGACTGCCGAGGAACCTGACATCGCACACCAAGTCCCGTTCGTGTGTCGCCCCCTCCCAAGCTCACCTGCCCGTCCATCTACGACTCAATTTTTAAATTCTCATCCTCTTGATCAAATCCCTCCATGGTCCTGCCCCTGCCTGTCCCTCTAACCTCCTCCAGCCCTATAAACTCCCTGAGAACTCTGCATTCCTTCAATTCTGGCTTCTTGTGCATTCCCCCATTCCTTAGCCCCATTCTATAAGAACATAAGAAATAAGAGCAGGAGTCGGCCATTTGGTCCCTCGAGCCTGCTCCGCCATTCAATAAGGTCATGGCTGATCTGATCTGATCTTGGCCTCAACTTCACTTTCCCGCCTGCTCCCTGTAACCCTTGACTCCCTTATCATTCAAAAATCTGTCTATCTCCACTTTAAATATATTCAATGACCCAGCCTCCACAGCTCTCTGTGGTAGAGAATTCCAAAGATTCACCACCCTCAGAAGAAATTCTTCCTCCATCTCCGTTTTAAATGTGTGACCCCCTTATTCTAAAACTATGCCCCCTAGTTTTAGATTCCTCCATGAAGACATCCTCTCTGCATCTACCTTGTCTAGCCCCCTCAGAATCTTGCACGTTTCAATAAAATCACATCTCATTCTTCTAAACTCCAATGAGTATAGGCCCAACCTGCTCAACCTTTCTTAAGAAAACCCCTTCATCTCCGGAATCAACCTTGTGAACCTTCTCTGAACTGCCTCCAAAGCAAGTATATCCCTCCTTTTTAAATAAGGAGACCAAAACTGTACGCAGTACTCCAGGTGTGGTCTCACCAACGCCCAGTATAGTTGTAGCAAGATTTCCCTACTTTTATACTCTATCCCCCTTGCAATAAAGGCCAACATTCCATTTGCCTTCCTGATTACTTGCTGTACCTGCATGTTAACCTTTTGTGTTTCATGTACAAGGACCCCCATATCCCTCTAACGCAGCATTCTGTAATCTCTCCCCCATTTAAATAATTTTTTTTTTTCCTACCAAAGTGGATAACCTCAAATTTTCCCACATTATACTCCCATCTGTTAAATTTTTACCTACTCACTTAACCTATCTATATCCCTTTGCAGATTCTTTGTGTCCTCTTCACATCTTGCTTTCCCACCTATCTTTGTATCATCAGCAAATTTGGCTATACTATACTCGGTCCCTTCATCCAAGTCATTAATATAGATTGTAAATAGTTGAGGCCCCAGCATCGATCCCTGTGGCAGCCCACAAATTACAGTTTGCCAACCTGAAAATTACTCATATATCCCGACTCTCTGTTTTGTTAGTCAGTCAGTTCTCTATCCATGCTAATATACTATCCCCAACCCCTTGAGCTCTTAACTTGTGACGTAACCTTTTACGTGGCACCTTATCGAATGCCTTCTGGAAATCCAAATACATCACATCCACTGGTTCCCCTTTATCCACCCTACTGGTTACATCTTCAAAGAACTTTTAGCAAATTTGTCAAACATGATTTCCCTTCTCATGAAACCATGCTGACTCTGCTTGATTGTACCATGATTTTCTAAATGTCCTGCTACTACTTCCTGAATGATGGACTCCTGCATTTACCCAACAACAGATGTTAGGCTAACTAGTTTATAGTTTCCTGCTTTCTGCCTCCCTCCGTTCTTGAATAGCGCGTTACATGTACGATTTTCCAATCCGCTGGGATCACCCCAGAATCCAGGGAATTTTGGTAGATTACAACCAATACATCCACTATCTCTGCAGCCACTTCTTTTAAGACCCTAGGATGCAGGCCATCAGGTCAGGGGACTTGTTCACCTTTAGTCCCATTAGTTTACCTAGTGATTGTTTTAAGTTCCCCCCCTCCCTATTACCCCTTGATTATCTATTATTATTGGGATGCTTTTAGTGTCTTCTACCGTGAAGCCCAATGCAAAATATTTGTTCAAAGTCTCTGCCATTTCCCTGTTCCCCGTTATTAATTCCCCAGTCTCATTCTCTAAGGGATCAATGTTTACTTTAACTCTCTTCCTTTGTATATACCTGTAGAAGCTTTTGCTGTCTGTTTTTATATTTATCGCTAGTTTACACTCAATCTATCTTTCTCTTTATTTTTTTTTTAGTTGTCCTTTGCTGGTTTCTAAAAATTTCCCAATCCTTCCACTAATCTTCGCAACATTGTTTGCCTTTGTTTTCAATTTGATACCGTCCTTAACTTCCTTAGTTAGCCACGGATGGTTCATCCTTCTCTTAGAGTCTTTGTTGCTCACTGGAATATATCTTTGCTGAGAGTTATGAAATATCTCCTTAAAATATCTGCCATTGCTTTTCTACCATCTTACTTTCCCAGTCCACTTTAGCCAACTCTCTTTTTGTAGTAGCCTTTATTCAAATTCAGGACACTAGTTTGAGACCTAGTTTCTCGCCCTCAGAATTTGAAATTCAGTTTATCATGCTATGATCACTCTTCCCTAGAGGATCCTTTAATGATCCCTAGAAGATCATTCATTAATCCTATCTCATTACACATTATCAGATCTAAAATAGTCTGCTCCCTGGTTGGTTCCCAACCATTGGTTCCTCCAATACCTTGTACAAATGAGTGTTGGTGTACCAGATAGTGTGTCAGCAGGCTGTCGATTGCTGCTTTTTCTTGCTTTTGTATCTGTTTGCATTAGGAAATCAGCTTTGGAATGAATCTTGCATAAGAACATAAGAATTAGGAGCAGGAGTATACCATTCAGTCCCTCGAGCCTGCTCTGCCATTCAGTAAGATCATGGCTGATCTTCTACCTCAACTCCATTATCCCCATATCCCTTGGTTCGTATCCAAAAATCTATCGATATCTGCCTTGAATATACTCAATGAGCATCCACAGCCCTCTGGGGTAGAGAATTCCAAAGATTCACCACCCTTTGAGTGAAGCAATTTCTCCTTATCTCAGTCCTCAATTGCCGTCACCTCATTCTGAGACTGTGACCCCAATTTCTAGACTCCCTAGCCAGTGGAAACATCCTCCCTGCATCTGCCCTGTCAAGCCCCTTAAGAATTTGATATGTTTCAATGAGATTATCTCTCATTCATCTAAATTCTTGGGAATATTGGCCTAGTCTATTCAATCTCCTCATAGGGAGATCCCCTCACCCCAGGAATCAGTCTGGCGAACCTTTGTTGCACTCCCTCTAAGGCAAGTTTATCCATCCTTTGGTAAGGAGACCAAAACCGCTACCCCTCTCCCCCCCCCCCCCATCGTGATCGGATGCCCTTCCACTGTCCTCCCCGGCTCCACCCCACCACGTTCTCCCCAGCCTGTGATCTACTCCACACCCCCGACCGCCTCCCCACCACCCATCCATGTCCTCCCTGACCTGCAATCTTTTCCATATCCTCCTCCAACCCCAATGCCGTTCAATTCGGCACGACCTGAGGGAAACACGACTGCTAAACTGCACCCACCTCCCCGTAAATATCGGGGCCTAAGACTCAGTATGGATTAGTAAATTGTTCAATGTCCTTAAATGTGCAACCTTTAGGAAAATTTAGCTATTAAATTTAAAAGAAAAGGTTTGTGTCCAGGGTTCAGAATAATCTGTCCATAATTCTTGTTTTTCTATCCATGGTTCATTCTGTGGTTACTTCAGTCAAAACCAGCCACAATCTGTTTGTGCTTGAGGCGGAATATTATGATTTGAAAGGGGGAAGACAGCCCATTGTAAATCCGCTCACTATTTGGATAGCTGTTATATAACTCTGTTGCATGGGAGTGGTGTGCTGCGCTGATGAAGGTGCCATCTTTCAGATGCAATGTTAAAACAAAGGTCCCATCAACCTCCTCTGGTGGATATAAAAGATCCCATGGTAACATTCAGAGACGAGCAGGGGAGTTATTCTGGCCAATATTTATCTCTCAAAACAACACCACCAAAATCAGATTATGTGGTCATTAATTTCATTCACGTGCATCAGTTGACTGCCACTTTTCCCCACGTTGTAACCGTGACCACGAAATGCAAAAATACCCATTGACTGTGGTATGCTGATGTCACGAAGGGCACTAATAAAAATGAAAACACAACTTGCATTTATATAGCGCCTTCCACAACCTCAGGACATCCAAAAACATGTTTTACAGTACAGTCACTGTTGTAATGTAGCAGCCAATTTGCGCACAGCAAGCTCCCACAAACAGCAATGTGATAACGACCAGATCATCTGTTTTTTTTAATATAATGAATATGGGATAAATAATGACCAGGACACCAAGGATAACTCCACTACAGTTCTTTTGAAATAGTGCCATGGGGTGTTTTACATCCACCTGAGAAAGCAGACGGGGCCTCAGTTTTAACATCTCATCTGACAGTGCAGCACTTCCTCAGCACTGCAATGAATTAGCCTAGTTCTTAGTGCTCACGTGGGACTTGAACCCACAACCTTCTGACCGACAGGCACGAGTGCTACCCACTGAGCCACAGCTGACATTCTATAAATGCAAGTTAATTCTGCCTTTCTGTAGCATAATGAAAGGCTTTGAGCATTACGGCAAGATGTGCCTGTCTCACAAGTAAACATTTGGTGGAACTTTGTACTTCCTTGGTTGTTCATGCATGTCCATAAATAGAATTTTAAATTGTGTCCAACTCGTTGCTTTGCTGGTCTACTATTGCCAGTACCCTTAAAAGTATTAACGACTTGGAAGAAGGGACCGAGTGTAACGTAGCCAAGTTTGCTGACGATACAAAGATGGGAGGAAAAGCAATGTGTGAGGAGGACACAAAAAATCTGCAAAAGGACATGGACAGGCTAAGTGAGTGGGCAAGAATTTGGCAGATGGAGTATAATGTTGGAAAGTGTGAGGTCATGCACTTTGGCAGAAAAAAAATCAAAGAGCAAGTTATTATTTAAATGGAGAAAGATTGCAAACTGCCGCAGTACAGCGGGACCTGGAGGTACTTGTGCATGAAACACAAAAGGATAGTATGCAGGTACAGCAAGTGATCAGGAAGGCCAATGGTGTCTTGGCCTTTATTGCAAAGGGGATGGAGTATAAAAGCAGGCAAGTCTTTCTACAGCTATACAGGGTATTGGTGAGGCTACACCTGGAATACTGCGTGCAGTTTTGGTTTCCATATTTACGAAAGGATATACTTGCAGTTCAGAGAAGGTTCACTAGGTTGATTCCGGGGATGAGGGGGTTGACTTATGAGGAAAGGTTGAGTAGGTTGGGCCTCTTTATTGGAGTTCAGAAGAATGAGAGGTGATCTTATCGAAATGTATAAGATTATGAGGGGACTTGACAAGGTGGATGCAGAGAGGATGTTTCCACTGATGGGGGAGACTAGAACTAGAGGGCATGATCTTAGAATAAGTGGCCGCCTTTTTAAAACCGAAATGAGGAAGAATTTCTTCTGAGGGTTGTAAATATGTGGAATTTGCTGTCTCGGAAAGCTGTGAAAGCTGGGATATGGAATAAATTTAAGACAGAAATAGACAGTTTCTTGAGCGATATGGGGTTATGGGAAGTGGAGCTGAGTCCATGATCGGATCAGCCATGATCTTATTGAATGGCGGAGCAGGCTCCAGGGGCCGTATGGCCTACTCCTGCTCCTGTTTCTTATGTTCTTATGTTCTTATTAATCTCATTTGGTTCTGAAAGAAGCCATCTATTTGCTCTTTGAGAAATGTTCTACTTTGAGTATGAAGAGTGCAAGATCTCATTCATTCAGAGGAGACAACATGAGGAGTGCAATATCTCTGCTACTGCATTTTGAAGGATCACAACAGCAAAGAAAAATTTAAATATGGCTATCTATGCTGGCTCGTTGGGGAAGCATTCTTCAACGTGGGAAGAAAATATTTCTGCTATGTGGAGCATTTAAAGAAGGTACCTTTTGATGCTTGTGGCTTGACCTATTGCAGAATTTCTGTTAGGGCTCTTGCACTTGCCTCTGAGTCAGAAGGGTGTGGGTACAAGTCCCATTCCAGAGACTTGAGCATCAAATCTAGGTTGACACTCCAGTGCCCGAGGTGCCGTCTTTCGGATGAGACGTAAAACCGCAGCCCCGTCTGCTCTCCCAGGTGGATGTAAAAGATCCCATGGCACTATTTCGAAGAAGATCACGCAAGTTATCCCAGGTGTCCTGGCCAATATTTACCCCTCAATCAACATCACTAAAAACAGATTATCTGGTCATTATCCCAGTGATGTCTGTGGGAGCTTGCTGTGCGCAAATTGTCTGCCGTGCTTCCCAACATTACAAGAGTGACTGTATTATAAAAAGTACTTCGTTGGCTGTAAAGTGCTTGGTCGTGAAGGGCACTATATAAATGCAAGTTTATCTTTTCATAGGTAACTGATTTTAACTCTTACAAAACACCCTAAACATGTGACCCAGATTTTTTGACAATTTTGTCTGACCAGTTCCTACCTCAATAAATTCTCTCAACTGTTCTGCGATTTTTTTTATTTCCCCTTGTTTTCTTTGTTTCCTCTCGCATGTGTCCTTGATTTACTGCAAATCCACTGTAATTATTTTGTGCAGTGCCTCATTCGAGCTTCAGTTGGCCACTTGTGTTTAGGATTAGGTTGAAATGACTTCAGAACCTTTTTAAAAGCTTCCCCAGTCATTTAGTCGTAACTGTATTTTCTGCACTTTCAAAAGCATTGCCGTTGGGTGCAGGTGGCAAAGAGAATGTTCACTCTTGCTTGAGTAGCTGATCGTGCTTCCCGAAATGCTTCATCAGTTTCCCGTTCCTTCATGTCCCACCTTTGATGCCAATTCAACTAAATGACGCGAATGTTTTTCCTATTTGTTCTGGTTGGCTAGCTCGTTAAGCTGGACATAATGAAATAGGAGAGGCCTGAATTTTACTTTCGAGCAATTTTTCTTTCCAAATCCAAATCTTAAAGGGTTTTTTGAAGTGAATTATTTATTTAAAAAAAAGAGATCAAGTATCTGGGACCCCACAATAGCTGGCTAGTGCCCACTTGAACCATTAGCATTTAAAGGGTCTGCACAGTCACAATGTACTCTACAAGCAGTGTTGGATACGTACGACCCTGACTTGGATCTCGGTGTAGGATTTTCAATGCACTAACCAAGGCCCACACAGAATAGTTGATCCAACTTTAACAAACCGACATGACTAAAAAACGAAACCGAGCCCGAAGGTTGTGGTTTAAAGTCCCCACTCCAGGGACTTAAGCCCATAAATCTAGGCTGATACTCCCAGTGCTGTGCTGAGGGAGTGCCGCACAGTCGGAGGCGCCGTCTTTCGGATGAGACGTTCAACCCAGGCCCCGTCTGCCCTCTCAGGTGGACGTAAAAGATCCTATTCCGAAGAAGAGCTGGGGCGTTATCCCCGGTGCCCTGGCCCATGTTTCATTATACATCATCATCATCATCATCATCATCATGGGCAATCCCTCGAAATTGAGGAAGACTTGCTTCCACTCCAAAAGTGAGTTCTCAGGTGACTACAGTCCAATACGGGAATTACAGTCTCCATCACAGGTGGGACAGACAGTGGTTGAAGGAAAGGGTGGGTGGGGAGTCTGGTTTGCCACACGCTCCTTTCGCTGCCTGCGCTTGTTTTCAGGATGCTCTCGGCGACGAGACTCGAGGTGCTCCGTGCCCTCCCGGATGCTCGTCCTCCATTTAGTGGGGATGTTACACTTTACCAAAGGATGCCCATATTTATCCCTCAACCAACACTATTAAAACAGATTATTTGGTCATTGTCACATTGCTTGCTGTGGATGCAGCATTTCCCACATTACAACAGTGACTACACTTCAAAAAGTACTTTGTTGGCTGTAAAGCGCATTGGAGCATCCAAAGGTCATGAAAGGCGCTATCTAAATTCAAATTCTTTCTGTTTGCTTCTCCTGAGCTCCAAGTAAACTGGGCCAACTTGTTTTTCTCCTCCCCTTATTTGCACAGTGGAACATTTTTGCTTGAACTGTTGGCATTTGTACCAAGCTGCACATTGCAGGCTTCAGCTGCACACTTCACAGCTCCACTGATGACTTTAGGGATACTCTGACTGTTTAAGTGATTCTTCAGCAAAAACGACTAGCATTGATATAGTGCTTTTAACGTAGTAAAAGATCCCAGGACCATAATCCGACAAAAATTGACACTGAGCCAAAGCAAGAGATATTGGACAGGTGGCCAAAAAGGTAGGTTTTAAGGAGCGTTTTAAAGGAGGAGTGGTATGGAGGTTTAGGGAGGGGATTCCAGAGCTTAGGGCCCAGAGTGCCGAAGGCACGACCACTGATGATGAAGTGCTGAAAATCAGGGTCGCACACAAGGCCAGAATAGGAGGAGCACAGATATCTTGGAGGGTTCTGGGGCTGGAGGAGGTTACTGAGATAGGGAGGGGCGAGGCCATGGAGGGATTGGAAGACATAGAAACATAGAAAATAGGTGCAGGAGTAGGCCATTCGGCCCTTCGAGCTTGCACCACCATTCAATATGATCATGGCTGATCATGCAACTTCAGTTCCCCATTCCTGCTTTCTCTCCATACCCCTTGATCCCTTTAGCTGTAAGGGCCACATCTAACTCCCTTTTGAATATATCTAACGAACTGGCCTCAACAACTTTCTGTGGTAGAGAATTCCACAGGTTCACAATTCTGAGTGAAGAAGTTTCTCCTCATCTCAGTCCTAAATGGCTTACCCCTTATCCTTAGACTGTGACCCTTGGTCCTGGACTTTCCCCAACATTGGGAACATTCTTTCTGCATCTAACCTGTCCAATCCCGCCAGAATTTTATGTTTCGATAAGATCCCCTCTCATTCTTCTAAATTCCAGTGACTATAAGCCTAGTCGATCCAGTCTTTCTTCATATGTTGGTCCTGCCGTCCCGGGAATCAGTCTGGTGAACCTTCGCTGCACTCCCTCAATAGCAAGAATGTCTTTCCTCAGATTAGGAGACCAAAACTGTACACAATATTCAAGGTGTGACCTCACCAAGGCCCTGTACAACTGCAGTAAGACCTCCCTGCTCCTATACTCAAATCATCTCGTTATGAAGGCTAACATGCCATTTGCCGCCTTCACCGCCTGCTGTATCTGCATGCCAACTTTCAATGACTGATGTACCATGACACCCAGCTCTCATTGCACCTCCCCTTTTCCTAATCTGTCACCATTCAGATAATATTTTGCCTTCCTGTTTTTGCCACCAAAATTAATAACCTCACATTTATCCACATTATACTGCATCTGCCATGCATTTGCCCACTCACCTAACCTATCCAAGTCACCCTGCAGCCTCTTAGCATCCTGGTCACAGCTCACACTGTCACCCAGCTTCGTGTCATCTGCAGACTTGGAGATATTACATTCAATTCCTTTGTCTAAATCATTAATATATATTGTAAATGGCCGGGGTCCCAGCACTGAACCTTGCGGTACCCCACTAGTCACTGCCTGCCATTCTGGAAAAAGCCCCGTTTATTTCTACTCTCTGCTTCCTGTCTGCCAATCAGTTCTCTATCCATGTCAATACATTACCCCCAATACTATGTGCTTTAATTTTGCACACCAATCTCTTGTGTGGGACCTTGTCAAAAGCCTTTTGAAAGTCCAAATACACCACATCCACCGGTTCTCCCTTGTCTACTAGTTACATCCTCAAAAAATTCTAGAAATTTGTCAAGCATGATTTCCCTTTCATAAATCTATGCTGACTTGGACCGATCCTGTCACTATTTTCCAAATGTGCTGCTATTACATCTTTAATAATTGATTCCAACATTTTCCCCATTACCGATGTCAGGCTAACCAGTCTCTAATTCCCCGTTTTCTCTCTCCCTCCTTTTTTTAAAAGTGGGGTTACATTAGCTACCCTCCAATCCATCGGAACTGATCCAGAATCTATAGAATGTTGGAAAATGACCACTAATGCATTCACTATTTCTAGGGCCACTTCCTTAAGGACTCTGGGATGCAGACTATCAGGCCCTGGGGATTTATCGGCCTTCAATCCCATCAATTTCCCCAACACAATTTCCTGACGAATAAAGATTTCCTTCAGTTCCTCCTTCTTGCTAAACACTCGGCCCCCTAGTATTTCCGGAAGGTTATTTGTGTCTTCCTTAGTGAAGACAGAACCAAAGTATTTGTTCAATTGGTCTGCCATTTCTTTGTTCCCCATTATAAATTCACCTGATTCTGACTGCAAGGTACCTACATTTGTCTTCACAAATCTTTTTCTCTTCACATAACTATAGAAGCTTTTGCAGTCAGTTTTTATGTTCCCAGCAAGCTTCCTCTCATACTCTATATTCCCCCTGCTAATTAAACCCTTTGTCCTCCTCTGCTGAATTCTAAATTTCTCCCAGTCCACCGTCAACCCTTTTAAGTATCATTCGCCAGTCTATCCTAGCCAATTCACATCTCATACCGTCGAAGTTACCTATCTTTTAAGTTCAGGACCCAAGTCTCTGAATTAACTGTCACTCTCCATCGTAATGAAGAATTCTACCCTATTATGGTCACTCTTCCCCAAGGGGCCTCGCACAACAAGATTGCTAATTAATCCCCTCTCATTACACAACATACAGTCTAGGATGGCCAGCTCTCTAGTTGGTTCCTTGACATATTGGTCTAGAAAAGCATCCCTAATATACTCCAGGAAATCCTCCTTTACCGTATTACTACCAGTTTGGTTAGCCCAATCTATATGTAGATTAAATTCACCCATGATAATTGCTGTATCTTTATTGCATGCATCCCTAATTTCCTGTTTGATGCGATCCCCAACCTCACTACTACTGTTTGGTGGTCTGTATACAACTTCCACTAGTGTTTCCTGCCCTTTGGTGTTCCGCAGCTCTACCCATACAGGGCCCAAGTTTCGGGCCGTGCCTAAAACGGCGCAGCACGGACCTGGACGCCCGTTTTTCGTGCCAGAAAGTGCGCCTAAAAAAAACTTACCTATTCTCGGGCTCCCTGCAGGTCCTCTGGAGCCGGGCGCGGCGCAGCACGAGCTGTAGGGGGCGGAGCCAGATCCCTGCGCTGAAAACAGTGCCAGGACCTCTGCACATGTGCGCTACAGTGAGCACGCATGTGCAGTAGCTCCAGGTGCCCAAAGCTGTGGGAGGGGCCCAAAGCACGCAGCCCCTAGCCCTGGCCGAATGGCCTCACCGGTGCTGCGTGAATAAGGCTCCTCCCACCCGACCCGACCTCCGCGACTCTCTTTCTCCCCCCTCCCCCACCCCTGACCTCTGCAACTCTTCCTCCCGCCCCACCACCCACCCCCCCCGACCATCCGCGACCCCCCCCCCCCCCCGAGACCCGACGCCACCTACCTGTAAATCCAGCCCGAGGTCTTGGGGCCCGGCCGTTCAACCTCCTTCTCTCCCTTGCCCCCCCCCCCCACTCTCCCTCGCTCCCCTCCCTCCTCCCCACTTTTCCTCCCTCCCTCCTCCCCCTCCTTTCCTCCCTCCCTCCCTCCTCCCTCCTCTCTCCTTTCCTCCCTCCCTCACTCCTCTCTCCTTTCCTCCCTCCCTCCCCCCTCCTTTCTCCTTTCCTCCCTCCCTCCCTCCTCTCTCCTTTCCTCCCTCCCTCCCTCCCTCCCTCCTCTCTCCTTTCCTCCCCTCCCTCCCTCCCTCCTCTCTCCTTTCCTCCCTCCCTCCCTCCCTCCTCTCTCCTTTCCTCCCTCCCTCCCTCCCTCCCTCCCTCTCTCCTTTCCTCCCTCCCTCCCCTCTCTCCTTTCCTCCCTCCCTCCCTCTCTCCTTTCCTCCCTC